>NC_136791.1:54687627-54717627 GCF_951216825.1 Electrona antarctica
TTGAGATTGACATTTGGCAGCAGCCAGCAGGCAGGCTGAAGACATGCAATGTAATGTTATCTAACTAATCAATAACATTAAATTACATTGGGCAGCGGTGGCCTAAGGGTTAGAGGAGCACCCTTGTTGCCGAAAGGTTGCCGGTTCGATTCCCCGGACAGGCAGGAAAAATCTGGGTGGGGAAGTGATTGTCATCACTCACCCAACACCGCTGAAGTGCCCTTGAGCAAGGCACTGAACCCCCAACTGCTCCCCCTGGAGCTGCTTAGTGGCCAACAGTATAAGACTGTGGTTGTACTGGTCAGCTCCCAGGTTTTAATGCGTGTGTTTCTATGTGCAGGGCGTTTCTGAAAATGAGCACCTGTGCTCAGCTACTTCCTTGGGTAAATAAAGGATAAAAAAAATAATAATTAAAGACTGGACTGGCCATAGTGATTAGTAAATGTATAGACAAATCCACGGAGCCTTGCCCTGTAGGCCAGGTGTAGGCAATCAATACTGAGGTGTCAAGCTGCGCTTAATGGTACACCTCAGCTATGACTGCGCCCAGGGCACCCCTCTGTGGATTCATCTATATAGCTATGTGTCTGGCTGTCTGCTGTGCTCGCTATGCTTTCTCAAATAATTTTAATTCATGACTTTAATGTACAGTATCAATGCTTGCAAGCCCCGCAGATAATGAATATGGCCATATTTATTATTTTTAAGCAAACGTTAAGTAAATAGGCTACACATTTTAGCACCCGAACGCATGCAAATGTAGTGTAAAGATACATATCAATAAGGTTGCACTACTTATTTCTAGATGTCCAGCCATGCCCCTCTGGACAAAGATTACAAGTATTACTTACTTTACCAAAACAAATAGTAGTGTCGTGTCCACTTACACATCTGTTGTCGTTGCATAGGAATATGGAACTGGACATTACTTAGCATTCCTCATTTTGTGAAGCAATAGTTTAACTGCTACTTTTATAGATGTTATAAATGTCATATTTGCGGCATGCAAGGTGGTTTTATAATGATGTGCTCCCTCAGTCAACATCAAGGTCAGGTGCGCCTGATATATACTGTATATATATACACACATAAATTAGATACAGTATATATATTATACACACACTATCCCTTTAACATACAGTTTGTGTGTGTGTGTGTGTGTGTGTGTGTGTGTGTGTGTGTGTGTGTGTGTGCGTGTGTGTTACTGACTTGCCGAGCAGGTTTTCCCTGGGTATTCTGACATGGTCAAATATGAGGATGCCATTGTCCACTCCATGTAGACCTGAGTGTGAGAGAGAAATACAGAGACAGAGAGAGAAGGCAGACAGAGAGAGAGAGAGAGAGAGAGAGATGGAAGGCACAAAGACAGATTTTTAAATGGCATGGCTCTACGCCGATATCTGTGTCTGTGTTTGTTTTAGATTTTTGAGTGGTGCAACCACTCCAAGGAACAGCAATGTCCGTGTTCAACTATGTTTTCCACTCCAAGGAACAGCAATGTCCGTGTTCAACTATGTTTGTTTGTGTGTGTGTGTGTGACTATTTGTGTGACCAGTACCAATGAGCACCAAAAGTGGCGCTGTTGTGCCAGAAACAGAGAGAGAGAGAGATCGTGTTAGAACCAATAGGAACTGAAATTGGAACGATACAGAGAAGAAATTGGAACGATACAAATTGGAACAATACAGAGAAGAAATTGGAACGATACAAATTGGAACGATACAAAGAACTAATAGGAACTGAAATTAGAACAATACAGAGAAGAAATTGGAACGATACAGAAAATAAATTGGAACGATACAAATTGGAACGATACAGAGAACCAATAGAGGGGAGTTGCACCACTCAGTTCACACGGGTGTGATTCTTTTTTTATATTTAAAGGGTAAGACCACTTTTGTAGAGGTTTGGGTTGTGTAGTTACCTTGCCATGATGTAACTCCAAATGTGGACAAGAAATCAAAAATAATTTCTCCAGTGATTAGAAATTGATAATTCAAAATATGCTCCTCATTGACTTACATTGTACGCTGAAACAGCTCTCAAAGTCACTCTTTTAGTACGTAAACAAACACAAACAAAGTTGTTTCAGACAATATAGAGCAACACCAAAACTCATGTGGTTTTATTTCTTCATAAAAATGTTAACTTCCTGTTGATTTGTCCATTTTTATTCAGAAGAAAACCCGGACTGGATCCATGGATCCGGATCCAGATCTTCATATAGTAAAATCAACAGGAAGTTACCATTTTTATGAAGAAATAAAACCACATGAGTTTTGGTGTTGCTCTATATTGTCTGAAACAACTTTGTTTGTGTTTGTTTACATACTAAAAGAGTGACTTTGAGAGCTGTTTCAGCGTACAATGTAAGTCAATGAGGAGCATATTTTGAATTATCAATTTCTAATCACTGGAGAAATTATTTTTGATTTCTTGTCCACATTTGGAGTTACATCATGGCAAGGTAACTACACAACCCAAACCTCTACAAAAGTGGTCTTACCCTTTAACTTTCAGGTTCTAATGACAGTGAATGTTGGTCAGATGAGGCTGAACCTTGCCCCGATTTGGATTCATATGTCATAGAATCTATGACATGGATGAGCGACTATATGGGAGCCACGCCGTCTTGTTAATGCATATGATGTTGACCTTTTCATCCATGTGTTCAGGCCTTACAGACAACACATCACAATTTCAACATTACCTCTATATATTTGTTGAAGAGCTAACATTCCATTAGCAGCCATAAGACTGAGCAGTCTTCTGGTGTCTTTGAAATGCCACTGAAGTTATGTTGCAAACCCCAGTGTCACTAAGGGACAATCTGCAATTGTGAAAACTCCAACCCTTACTTCCTGCATTTAAGATGCTACCCTCAATGGTCATGACATTGTCTTAGCTTGCAGTGTTTGCAGCAAAATAGCCATCTTTCTGATCATCGGTCTGAATCATATTTCAGGCTTATGTAATGGTGGTTATTAATAGACCACAAACAGTTAACGCAAATGCACACAAAAAGCATGACAGTGTCCCTCATGACACCAGTGCAGCTTGAAAGACAATACAATTTCTTTCAGCTGGCATAGGCCCATGGCCCATGGCCAGACTGATAACAAAAAAACAAAAGAAAAACCAACAATGAAAAGTAAACAGACATGGCAAATATTAATTAAATGTGTGAGACAGTACCTTCTTTATGTTTCATGTCAACTGTTGTTACTCCTGGGTTCATGATGCCATCAGTGTCTCTGATTGGAACAATGAAGCAATGAGGACCTGGAAAGACACCCAGTCAACAGGTATATATATATAGTCAAATTTTCCAAGCTGCCATGTTCGCTCATTAGTCATGACCTGTGTTACATGTCATATCCTACCTATCCTACAGTAGATTGTCTTGACCACGTGTAAATGCCGAAATGCACAGAAATACACAGAGTTGTACACACACACACACACACACACACACACACACACACACACACACACACACACACACACACACACACACACACACACACACACACACACACACACACACACACACACACACACACACACACACACACACACACACACACACACACAATCGATCCATCATAAAAAACATTAGAGCAGGAAAACATCTCTCCTGCTGACCTTGTGACTCTCCACCGATGATCAGCTGGGCAAACAGAGACGCATAGTTCCCCTTCATGGCGTTACCAATGTACATCTTTTGGGCGTCAACGCTAGGTGTATGGATGATAAACTCCTTGAGAGAGAGAGAGAGAGAGAGAGAGAGAGAGAGAGAGAGAGAGAGAGAGAGAGAGATAGATATATTTGGGGAGTTGCCGTTATTGTTCTGTGAGGACAATCAATTGTGTGCCATACAACTTTGTACTTACCGGTATTCAATAATCAAGATAAATAAATAAAGACATCCACTGGAACTGTATGATAATTAAGTATAACCTAGCATTTACAATACATGTAATTTGTATTAACTTGTGAGAGCCCGATGTCCGAAAAATGGCAGCAGTCTGCAAGGACCTTTAGAGTTAGACTTATACTTAGTTAGATTTCACAGCAGTGTAGCAGCAAAATAGCAGATCTACAAGTGAGCATATGTGTGTGTGTGTGTGTGTGTGTGTGTGTGTGTGTGTGTTCAGGTATACAAACCCACTAACCTGTGTATCAGGGTCATAGTGAGCCTCAGTCAGGATGCCCCTCACGTTGCTCCCATGACCCCGCTCTGTCATGGCAAACATCCCAGTGAACGCCAAATCCTGACAGTAAACACCCATCATTTAAAGGATGATAATATATATTTGAGTAATATGTAATGTAATTTATATTGCAGTCATAATAATAATAATAATAATAATAAACATACAGTGACAGGCAGGTACCATATGTCTTTCTGTTCTGGACTTCCCAGGTTGGTGACAGCTCCGCCATACAAACCACACATCACTCCTAGCTGGGAGACAGAGACCACAGAATGGTTTGATGTGTGTGTGTGTGTGTGTGTGTGTGTGTGTGTGTTTTTTTTTTTGTTTGTGTATGTGTGTGTGTGTGTGTTAAAGGTACACACAGGTACACCTGAGCTGATTGTTGTCAGATGGCAGCCAATCTCCTCTCTCTGCATGGTTTGACCTTTTGTTTTAGGCCTGACTCACACCTTCGCAACAGATTGATGTATAGCTGATGCATGATACGTTTACTGATGCAAGCTCGCAATGCATTTCCAATGGGAGTCACATGGTTTGACACAACATTTTTGTTGTATGCGGGGGTGGGGGGCAGTCGAAACACAGCCGAAAGCCGTACAACACAAATGTTGTGTCAAACCATGTGACTTCCATTGGAAATGCATTGGGGCAAGATGTAAACAAACCCTTTCATACATCTAGCATGCATCAATGTTGTATGCTAGATGCGAAGGTGTGAGTCAGGCCATACAGTGAGGGGAGTCAGGGACTGGCTGCAGCTTCCAAACCTTGCTACGCACAGCAGAAGAGTGAGAGCACTGGAGATTGCCTGACTGTCCAAGCATCCACCATGACACCTCTATGTCTACGCCCCCTAGCCTAGGCCTTAAGCCAAATTCCAATACCCAAAATCTCGGCCACTCGCTCACTCCCACTCGATCACTCGGGGTCATTCCAGCTTGACCCGGAAATGGTTAACGTTCCGATTGTTAAAGTGCTCCATCGAGGAGGAGAGTGGAGTCGAGTGGAGGAGCCGAGTGGGCTCTCCGAGACCGCATAGAGCGAGTGTACATCAGGTGCAGGCTCGGTGGGGTATGTTGTCTCCTCGCTGCGGATTTCCGCATCACGTGTACATGTTTTTTTCCTTCTCCAGTGACATAAGTCCGCCTCCTCCACATGTGGCACAGAAAACACTGCTTGAAACCCGATACTATGCACCCCCCCCCCCCCCATCCACTAGCTGCCGGCCGCTGCGGCTGATGAGACGCTGTCGCTGACCCAACACACACATGCACGCACACACATTAAACTAAAAAGCTTTGCTGTTTGTTGAAGAGACACATTTTCGCTGAATTAATAGAGCAGAGCTTCAGAATGATACAGTAGCCTATGTATAGCCTATGTGAAAGTGAAAGGACCACAACAAGCCACTGGCTTTATTGCGTTGTGTGATATAAGCATAATAAAAGTAGGCTATATTGTGCGCACCTCAAAAGCTATAGTTAATTTCTCTCTGTGCATGCCTGAATGCACAGACTGCTATGAATGACGGTGACAAATATGTATTTATTTATATGTGGACTGAACTGAATATGTAAGTCAGAGAGACTACCTATAATAATTCCTGTTATAGTGTCCGTTATTTGCAAAGACTGTCGGAGGAGGGACTGTCCGAGGAGGGGAGGGGGGGGGGGGGGGGGGGGGGTATTTATACGAGCAAAAAGGAACGCGGGCTGCGGGCAGGTCAGGAATTCCCTTCACATTCACAATCATATAATATAAAAGTGTGCGCATCCTGGCTTATTCACTATTTCAGGAATAAATAGCCTTGTTGCACATGTTACCAATACATACACATTGGCCTCGGTTACATGCACAAAAATGAATTGTCTATTCTGTAGACTGTATGGCTCTGGGTTCAGAGTTCCAGTGATCCAGCTGTGTGACACTATTGTTCCACCACTTTTGCTTTGGCAATGTAAACGTATGTTTTCCCATGCCAATAAAGCCCTTTGAATTGAATTGAATTGATTCACGTCATAAGTGATCGCGGAATGTGCCGTCGCTTTGAAATGACAGCGGAGTACATTCCGATTCTAGAGGCAAATCCACTCCACCACTCTGTCCTCGCATTGAATCCTCTCCTCCTCCACTCCTCCTCGCTGGGGGCGGAGCCGAGGAGCGAGTGGAGGACGCGAGGGGAGTGAGCGAGTGTGAAAGTTGCGGTATTGGAATTTGGCTATAGTGAGTGAGTGAGTGAGTGAGTGAGTGAGTGAGGAATTTAAGCATCTACCATGACACCCCTATGCCCTCCTAGGCCATGGGATGATTGGGTGAGTGAGTGAGTGAGTGAGAGGGGAATTTGGACTGTGGACTTTACAAAAGGACTTGGCAATCACTTTATGTTCGTCATGTTGTTTGTTGTCGTGTTTGGACTCTGTGAATGTTAATTGACTGGACTCCCCCAGCCACCTTCCTTTTTTCTCCTCACGCACCAAATCTCTTTTAGCTCAGTGTTAAAGCAGGATGCACCGAAAGACAGTATTGGATCTTTATTCAGTTTGACCCTTAATGTCAAGTTTTACTTGTTAAAGAAAAGAATAGTCTATGAATAGCCTTCTGTCAAACTTTACCCCTTACTCTGTGTCCACTTGTCACTGACCCTGATAAGCAGCTGTTGACCGCAACCAGGTTATCAGTGTATTTGGTCTAACCTATTGGAACCAATAAGAGGTTTGTACATTGGTGTTGTATAAAAGATAGGAACACACACACACACACACACACACACACACACACACACACACACACACACACACACACACACACACACACACACACACACACACACACACACACACACACACACACACACACACACACACACACACACACACACACACACACACACACACACACACACACACACACACACAGGTGTGACTGGTGTCATAGCCAGAACAAAAGGTCCTAGGCTGAGGTGAGCCTCATCAGCCAGCAACAGCGTGTACTACAGTACCATAAAGTCCTGGACAAAGACAATGAACTCCTCATTATAAAATCATTCTGGATTCTCACATTCTATAGTTAGGCAAATTGCATTTGCATTTAACCTTTGGCTGTGAAAATACACCCTGTCACTGCAGTGTGTGGATACAGCTATAGTGTCATGTAGACACTATAGCTGTATCACACTGCACAAGAGATACACGTAACCAAATATAATAACCAAGGTAAACAAGTACTACTTGGACATTGTGTGTAAAATGTAAATCATGTTTGGTCAGCAGATCCCTTATCTACAGTATACCTGTGTGTGTGTGTGTGTGTGTGTGTGTGTGTGTGTGTGTGTGTGTGTGTGTGTGTCCTACCTTCACCCCTGTGGCCAGGTCTGCAGAACATATGAGCTCTGTGAGGCTCATGCTTTTAGCTATGAAGCCTGGTTGTTTCTCTTTTACCTAGGAAGGAAGAAAGGAAGAAAGAAAGAAAGAAAATCACGTTGGTGACCACTGACCAGTTGGTTCCATTATTTTAAGATCTTATAGCAGTTATGCAGAGGCATTCTTGCAGTCAATCCAAGTTTGTGTTTCTAAAACAATGACTCATCCTACCTACCTGATTTTTTAGGTGCTGATTCATTATAGGTGTCTGAATGAAAAAACAAACTCTCTCCATCGTCAAGTCTCTGTTCTGGTCCAATGTCAGGTCATAGCTATGGACATTTGAATATATAATAATGAATGGCTTGTTTAATTATACAGTTTTGGTCACTTCAACTTGTACATGGGTGGTGAACTGCTGACTTTTACATTCATTGATAATTTCAATTAGGACTGACAATATAGCTCAGAGAGAGAAAGAGAGAGAGACAGCATTGGACTTCTCGTCCAGTTAAAAATGCTTCATGTGTCTTGTAATCAGCTGGCAGAGGCTGTTAGAGGTTGTACCATAATGTAGATACAAAACGACTATTTTTCATTAACAATATCAAATCGAGGTGACTGTGAAGCTACACAGATGGCCTGGGGCTCAGGGCTGTCAACACTCCTGGATCCTGCAGGAGTCCCCTGCATTTCGACCACATATCCTGCAGGACTCCTGCATTGTCATGTATTATACCAGTGATAGACACAGACATAATACCAGACATGTTGCAATGGGTCGATTCACAGTGCCTAAGCCAAGAACTGATGCAATGAAGAATACAGTCATGTACAGGGCAATGGCTTTCTGGAACTCTCTACCAGTATGCATCACAGAAATTAAGGGTAAAAGGCACTGACTTTAAGAAAAGACTGAAGGATTTTCTTATATATATGGCGAAATTGTAATTCTGTTTATGTCAATATACCAGTTAATGTAATCTAGAGTGAATGCACTAACCGTAGTTATGCTTTAATGTATTTTTTGTTTTTGTTTTCTTTCTTTTCTTTTGTGATATCTGTAATGTTGTAATGTTTTTTTGTATGTATATTATTCTGTGAGGACCCCAGGAAGAATAGCTGTTGCCAGATGCAACAGCTAATGGGGATCCTAAATAAACTAAACTAAACTAAACTATCCTGGATTTCGCCTGGATTTGGTATCAAACTCCCCAAATTCACCAGAACACAGGAACTGATGGGTTGACACTAAGGTCTCAGAGGCACTTGCCCGTCGGGCAAGTAAAGGTCATGTTCCACTTGCCCTCAGCTCATGGCCACTTGCCCCCCAAAATATATTGTAGGCCTACATTTTGCATTACTGTTTATTTTAACGTATTTTTTACTTTCTACTTGCATGCTTGAAACGTTTCCTTTCCCAGTTGAAAACTTTGAAAACTATGTTTTTTTTAAGTCACAGTCACAACAGGCTACAGTAAACAATCAAGGTGGTGGTGGCGGCGGCGGGGGTTGCTTGGGAGAGAGATAGAAAGCAGGGGAAGATGTGGAGGCGGCGCGCAATGATCACGTTCAAGACATATATATATATCTCATGTTGTGTAAATGTTTATATAGCCAACTAAACTAAGACGTTCACTCAAAATGCACACTTGCCCGATCGGGCAAGCCGGTAGCAACCTTCACCTGCCCGACCATTTTTTTAACTTGCCCCAGGCAAGCGGGCAACCGTTAGTGTCAACCCCTGTATTATATATTATATGTTAAAGGGTTTCTGGGGGAGGACCCCCAGACAGACCCCCCACTTGGAACTTAAGGTCTTGGCAGTGCATGCAGCCAATCATCATGTTCACTTAGTTAAATAAATAATGGTTATTATTAAAGATGGGTCTTACATTGCTTTAGTCGTCAAATCAATTTCTGTATGCCTACTTTTTGCGTTTTAATGGCTGAAACTGTACCCATCATTTTCCAATGCTAGTAAAGCAAGCCTGATAAAAAGTATCAAACTCCCAAAATTCTGTTAAAAAGTTTATGGGGAGGACCCCCACGCTTGGGGAGGACCCCCTCCCCCCAAAAAATGTCCTGGATTCTTAGCCCTGGTCCAGTGCTTACATCGAGTCTCTCTCTGGCTGTAAGCACTGGACCAGGGCTACTGGATTCTCACAGTCCAATATGTTGGCAGCCCTGACGGGGCTACATCCATTGGTTATCCACCACAACTACAACACACAGCCGCACGCACATATTTGCCATCCGCATTACTATAATAGAATATGATACATAGGTTTTACACTAACTTAATTCGATCGCCACAGTAAAAGTACAGCCAGTTAAAGAGGAAATGACCTGCAGATGTGAAACAGCTCACATCGTGAAATATCTTCACGTAGTTGATCTTTGGCTTGCCAGAATTCACCATCCAGATATCTTGACAGAGTGGAAGGCTCTCTTGTTTCCGATGTGTAGGACGTCATCATGACAAGTTTATTGTCAAAAAGTCAGTAGAAACAGCGATACGAAATAAAATAGCGGTTGCCTCTGGATGAGACGCTTCCGTATTGATGTGACGTTGACGTAACTGACACGACACTGGAGACTGTTATACTGTACACGTACAGGTTACATTGTAGTGTCCTCGAAAGGCAGCGGAGTCTGACTCACTCACATTTGATAGTTTTTATGTGTGTGTGTTTTTTGTATCAAGTCGTAAACGCAATGTTTCCGTTTGGTTGGTGGACTTCAAAATAAGACCACCATTGACTAATTTAAACAAAAAATATATTAAATTAAATTAAATTATAAAAGGAAGTTGAACTGTGGAAATTCAGACTGTTGTAATGTAAACAACAACAATCGTCATCGTCAATTTCCACGCACACATACATGCACGCGTACAGGCATGTACGTATCCGCTCTTGGCCGGATATTGAGATTGTGTAAGTATCCTTCCAGCGACCCACAGAGGGCGATATATACTTACCAAATACCCAATGCACGAGTGTACTGTTTCCTTCTGTCATTTGCTTTGCTGTCATGGTTTTAGCAGTAGCTCTCGTACAGGGGGCAAGCAGGGGATTAGGACTTGAATTTTGCAAACACATTTTAAGAAACAAAAGTCCTGCTGCTGCTGTTATCGCGACATGTAGAGCCCCAGAAGGAGCGTCAGAGCTAATGGGTTTGGCCGCCCAATACCCGGGCAAAGTGACGGTTCTGAAAGTGGACGTGAACAGAGAAGATGAGATAAAAGGCGCTGCAGAGGAGGTCAGGCAGAGGTTCGGTAAAGTGGATCTGATCATCAATGCCTCAGCGATGCTTCATCCCTCCGGTAAAGGAGAGACCAGTTTGAGAGATGTCTCTGCCCAGGTGAGATCAAATAATTTTTTTACACATTGGTTTGACAGTGTTTATTTCACAATACTGTCAAATCCTCAGTGTTATTAACCCAGAGAATGTACACAATGTAAGCAAATTATTAAATTAAGACAGGCTTTTATTTTACTGTACCCTACACATTGATTGAGGATAAGGCATGACAACCTGGTCACCTCACCTGTCTAGCTCTATAGATGGAAATGTCTAGACTCAAAGTAATCATTTATTGATCATGTTTCATTGGTGCAGTCACTTTCAGAACACCCATCCATCCATCCATCCATCCATCCACCTTAATGTGTTCATTAGATTCATGTTTTGTAAGTGTATGTTAACTCTGCATGCAACTATTTTATTTGATAAATAATAATTCCTTGTGCATTTCAACCAGGGCATAATTTCCACTCTGACCACGAACACAGTGGGTCCACTGATGATGGCCAAGTACTTTGCCCCCCTTCTCCTGAGAGGAGGAGGATGTTTTGGTCTTCAGCCTCCAGAGAAAGCCAAGCTTCACAGTGGCATCATTGTTAACATCACAGCCAAAGTCGGTTCCATAGGTGATAATGGTACGGTACAGTCACAATTAAATAATTAGTTTCGTTTCTTTTAATAAGATTGGGAAGTCCACCTCCTTATATGACCCTTGGCTAACAGGGATATGTGCTGTAGGTCCAGAGATTGTTTCATTGATTGATTGATTGATTGATTTGTTGATTGATTGATTGATTCCTTTTTTCTTTTCTTAAAATGTTATCTCATGATTTCTGTAACCCATTTTTCACCCGGTGCCAATTGCCTAGTTGTAATCCTGGGTGCTACTCTCCCTCTGCCAACCAGGTGAGAGCCCCGAACTGAGCTCATGCTTCCTTCAATGCATGAGGAATGAGCAGGCAGCTTCTTATCACCTGACAGGGGGGAGTTTCCCTGGTAGGACTGTGGAATATGTTATTCCATTCAGTTCCTTTACCCTCCATCAAGCGCTCCTGCTGGCCAGGGGGAGGCAGTATAGAGACCAGGATTACTGCATGTTTTTTGCGAGGGTACCTACCCTAGGGGAGAACATGCAAACTCCACACAGAAAAGCCCTTTCGCCAACCTCTCCTAGGGTGTGGGCGCTGATAACACAGAGGAGAGAACAAGCGTCCCTGGCGGAAATCGAGTAGTACGAAAATGTTAGCTTTTTAAGACTACCCAAAAATTCTAATATGTGCCCACTACCCATGCAAGCTATATACTGTACATTGTCTGTGGATGATTGTCAACAGTTACAGCTCCTCTCTTGTCCAGGTCTTGGTGGGTGGTACAGCTACAGAATGTCCAAAGCAGCTCTCAACATGGCCACCAGAAACCTGTCTATAGAGTTGGCACGCAGTCGACCCAAGGTAGTTAATCAAATCATCATCTAGTAAACATTTAATCATAAACGTACACATTGGGACTTGCTAAATTGAACACCAGCCTATGAGGCTACTGAACGCTACTTTCTCTTCAGTCTCTATTTCCCTTGCTATTGGAGTGTTCTGTTTGTTCAGTGGGTTGTGTTGATTATATGGTTATAGTTGCACTATGATGGTTAGCAGCTATGGGCCTTTCTGTAGTGAGTTATGTTCTTCTGGTGGGGTTCCTTCCACACCGCAAGACATGCATGTGAAGGACATACTCCTATAACACCACTGCCTTGGCAGATCTTATAGCTTGTGCTGGTCCCTTTCGGCTGCCCATTGCTCATAAAAGTTAGGATGGGCCCAACAAAGAGGCTGAAGTTCTCGAGCGACTACTACACACATAATTACATTTACAGATTCTACTTATCATTTGTGCTGTTTCCCAGGTGGTGTGTGTGTCTTTACACCCAGGTACCGTCAACACAGACCTTTCCCAGCCGTACCACAGGAACGTTCCCAAGGACAAGCTCTTTAGCACCGAACACTCCGTCAACTTAATGATGAGCATCATTGACAAACTGAACATAGAGAAGACTGGCAAGGCCTACAACTGGGATGGAACTGAACTGCCTTGGTAGATGGGTGGACACTGGACAGTCATGGATGGATGGATGGACGGACGGACGGACAGACAGACAGACAGATGGGTGGACAGACGTGGATGGTTGGATGGATGGACGGACGGACAGACAGACAGACACAGACAGACAGTCAATATGTTGATATTACATCATGGGAAACATATTTGATGTTTGGTGCTCTTTTGCTTTAAGTGACTTTTGCTTCTAATCCACCGCTTTAAAAACATGTTCTCAGCAGCAGCACTGTCAGGAATGTTTGAATAGAAGCTGGTGATAGAGGTTCTGAAACACAGACAGGGAGTGTCACTGCTACCTCAATATCAAATAGACATACAGACAAGAGATTGTTTTACTACCTCACACACAAACCCAGTGATTGGAATAATTCATAATTATGTGCAATTCCAATTTCCATGAATTATTACTTGTACAGGTTACTGTTCCTATATGTGCCATTAGTATTTCCATTAAGTTAGTTGAAAACAAATATTGTTCCTTTGTGTAAGTGTGTCATACGATCTGTGTCATTCCACTGAAGAGAACGTTGATGTTTTTAGGGTCATCACAACACTTATTAGTAGAAAGTTGCTAAATGGTTGACAAACATTCAGCTGTTGGAGTGGTTTAGCTACTGTAAGTTATAGAATTATATTAATGCCATATATTTTGTTCAGTATCCATTTTGACATGGAAATGGAAATTATATCCTATTTTAAACATTAAAATCAGTTAAATACACTATCTGATGCTCTGACAAGCTGACCGTGTGCTATAATCTTCTGGTATGGTGTTTGTGTGTACTGTACACAGATTACACACACATGTACTGTATAAGTGAAGGTGGGACAAATACAATTACAAATTAAATTCAAAGGTCATACTTTCTAAGATTTTATAAATGTTATGCTCCAACATTCTTACAGAATATAATGTAAAAAGCCTCATTTTCTAAAGAATATATAGTTAAAGAAAAAAGACCCCCTTTTATTTTAACTGCAGTCGATGCCCCACACACTAGATACGAACATAAGATTCAAACATACATCAATACAGTAGTAGAAAGTGGAAAGGGTACCAGTGGTGTCGGCAGGAATACAAAACCACAAGACACATTTGAACAGGCTGCATGGGAAAAAAAAGAATAGGGTAGAGTAGACCTTTTACCAAGAGGTAGATAAATTAAAATATTCATCTGGATAGTCAAACCTAATAACTTGAATTTATATAGCACCTTTTCAACTGCAAAGATGGGATACAACAAAAGGGAAGAGCACATTTATTCTTTAACTGTAGAAAGATGGCTGTAGACTTTACAAAAATATTTAGATCTTTCCAATTTTATTTTGATATTAATATACCAAGTTATTGCTAAACACTGTACTGTTTGCTGCTGCTGTTTTGATATGTATCGGCACTATCATATCACATAATAGTCTAGATTTAAGGTAGGCATATATGATGTACACTCATGCTGGAAAGGCAAGCTCTGTGCCCAATTTATTGTTCAAGATTTCAGCTCTAAAATGTTAATGGCATAGACAACAAATAAATAGGTATAGATTGGTAACGTGAATCAATGAACAATCGTTAAAGAACCATTTTTCATAACAAAGGTACGGTACATATAAAAACCTAATACATTACACTTTGAAACTACTTTTTCCAAAATAAACATATGTAGTAAGGCCGAATATTACGGTGCAGTTTTTGGAGTGGTTTAAAAGCCTATTTCCTTTTATATATCATACTGGAAGGCGAAACTTACTTTTGTCTGGAACTGCTGCATTCCATAGACAACCAGGAATTGAACTGGAGCTTGCAGAGTTTGTCTGACTCTGGATCAACAGGACATATAGTAAAATTTCCCACAAAACAAACTATCCCAGTACACCATATACAGCAAAAGTAAGCCTATAAATAAACAATCACTGACAACTTTGGTGTTCCAGTAGTTTCGTTTTCACAGTTTAAACATAATTTCACGGTATAACCTTACATAATACTGCATATTATTAGTGGCAATAGCATAGCACTTTTCAGAAAAGTAGAAGTATTCCATGGAGGAGAGCAATATGGATACATGCACCACTTAATATGAAATTAGTTTTTCTCCAAAATAATTCATCAAAAATAAGAAAAGAAAGAAAGAAAAACGGAACATTATTTGAGTGGGATTTTTTGCTTGAAAGGAGTATTATTTTAGTGCACGCTCTCTCAAGTTTCCAAACATTATCACCTTTCAACAGTGTTTCTTCTATTTAGAAAGGATGCTACTTTGGTATTACAAACACATTCAATACAAAAAAGGGTGTTAGGCACTAAGAATGGCAAGGTCTGTCCAACGAGGCACACAACCGGGTTTCAAGCCCATCAACTGGCAGGGCTCCAAGGAGGGCGATATTGGTAAGGAGCAGCTCAACCTCTAGGATCTCCTAGCTGGGCTTGTAGACTACTTAGTTATTTTATACAATCATATGTCATGTGGCACTTATTACATCAAAGGTAACACCTTTGTATGATGTTTTCCTGCAACTCTGAGCCTGCAATCATGGGTGGAGTTCATGGGGGGGCATCGCCGGGGGTGGGAAAAAAAAAAAGAATGCAATGAAATAACACTAATTGTGAGAAATAAATCTGAATTCTATTATGTTTTGTTTTACAATAAATTCATTTTAGAGTCAGTCATTATTATATTTTCGTAATGACCTGCGATGGAAGTGAGTCAGTCACCTCTTCTGTCTTCCTACCTGTGTAGTCAACTTGGCAAAAGTAAAGGCAGTTTACAACAAACCAGGCCCCCTGGTGGCCTCCAACAACCCAGGATCCTTGAAATGATTCACCCTTATATGGCACATGGACGTTTGGGAAGTATACCTGTACAAGTATACAACTCCACCAAAAAAGAAAGAATTACAAAAGCTAAACCCCAGCTCAAAGGCCCAGCATTGAATCTTTCAGGAAGGCACATTTTCCCTGAGTTTTTGTTCCTGCAACGACGCTCTGTAATTGTCTGTCTGGCTGTTCTTCAAGGATATTAACTTGGAGTCCTTGGCTGAGTAGGATTTAGCCCGCCAGCAGCTTCTGACCAGCATGCATGAGGCCAGGAAGAAAGGGCTGAACATGAGGGACACGCTGCTCAGCGTGAAGGCTGCCGTGTAGTTACCTGTCCTGTCCACTAACCAACCTGGAAGAGGGAAGAAGGGTGTGGACAGAGAGGAGATGGAGAGAAGAGAGAGACAGAGGTTAGGGTGAGAATGAACAAATTAAGAAAGAGACGCAGAAAGAAGTGAGAATTCTCTGACTGTTCTGTCACTGCACAACACCCTCCCTGGCTCCCAAACAACAATGAACAGGCACGAAAAGCAAGGTAATTAAACACTATAAAAGCATCATCAACACTGCACTTTGTAGATTTTTTACTACAGAATCTCTCAAGACAGATTCTGCTAACAGCAGAATCGTGTGCCTCCCCACCACTAAAATCTACTTTTTACATGAGAAAAAGGACATTATTTTGAGATTAATAATTTTCTCCATAGTCATAACAATTTAGTTAATGTTGGCTAAACCATTGGAAAGTCATTGACATTTAAATTTCATTTGTATGTTGTACGTTTTCACATTTCAAAGACAAAAACAACAACTATGCAGGACTGACCTATCAAAACCTTACCTGCTATCGGAGGGCTGAGCAAGTAGGGGATGGCATGTAGGAAATAGACCACGCCCAGAGCGGAGGTCAGGTAGGTTGGACCCACCACATCTGAGGTTACCACAGGGATGAGGGCCACGTAGGCCCCGTCGAAGTAGCCATAGAGGACAGAGAAAGGGGCCAGGAGAGAGAAAGAGCAGAGCAGAGGGATGAACAGGCATGCTATTCCCTCCATGCCCACTGCCACCATGTAGCTCACCACCCGATAGTTCTGCAGACACCTGATTCAGAGTGAGAGGAATGATGTAGAAGTATGGTTTCAGAGATGGGTTATTTTCTAATGGCAATGATCATGATCACTGCAGTATTTAAAGTTGGTAATAAACGTAAGACATGACAAAATGTGATTGTTCTATTATAGTCACACATCAACGAAAGACGACAGAATGGAATATAGAAGCCATGTCTGTCATTTGATGCTGAGCGACTGATGAGATGACAAAACTTTCACATTGAGATTATTTTCTTTTTATACGTGTAGTAGGTATAAATTATTTTGCATTGTTGGAGTATAAACACATACACCAATGCATGCTGTCTTGACTTGCTCAATAAAGAAAAACCTTTAATTGCTTGCAACGTTGCAAGCGAATCAACATTTTTCTTTATTGAGCAAGTGAAGACAATGTTCTTTTTATAAGCAAGACAGTTTTGATGGTGCTTAACCACTTAAACCCTACTTAGTTAATCAGTCCACGGCTCTATACTATAGGTCAAAAGGTATCAGCTAAATGCCTAAAATTGTAAATTAGCAACTGAATAGCTACATAATAAACTACAGTAAAGTATGTACTGTATGTCTGTATATAACCTCCCCTATTATATGTGTAAACTCAACCAACCACAGGTTTAGACAGTTCTACTATATGGGACCCCCAAGCAGCAGGAGATCCTAATGACCTCAAGAATGCGTGTTAACAAGCTGCAAGATGATAATACAATTTCCATAGTAAGAGAGGGCTATTATTGTATATAGCATTATCTCTGACCTTAGTCAGTCTCAGTCCTTTTGGGTATTCAGCCAGCAATGGGTAAAACGCTCCCAAAAAATGTAGTCTCTGTGACACATCTAGGGGCCGCAATCTGCATTCAAAGATTTTCCTAGAAGCGTTGCCATTGGTCGATTTGCCTGTCTACTTCCTGATTGGTTAGTCATTTCGACCAGGTTTTTTTTCGACCAATGACAAAGCTTCTAGGAACATCTTTGAATGCAGATTGCAGAATCACAGAGACTACATTCTTTTTGGGAGCGTTTTACTCATTGCTGGGGGAATGCGGTTCACTTGATTTGCTGATACCGGTATGTTTTTGGCCACTATTAATTTGCTCTGTCACACACACACACACACACACACACACACACACACACACACACACACACACACACACACACACACACACACACACACACACACACACACACATGCATACTTTAAGATAGTGTAATGAGAACTACAAACACAAACACCCCCACCCATCTACATACTTCCTGTCTGTGATCCATCCAATGGTGATATTTCCCACAATGCCACTGGCTCCAAAGATAGACATGAGGAAAGCAGCTTGCTTGTACTCTACCCCTACGCTCAGAGCATAAGGAACCAGGTAGACGATTGGAGCACTGCAGCCGTACGCCAGGAACATCAAGGACACCGACAGAAGCAGGAAGTCGGGCATTAGCAGAAAACCAAACTCTTCCATGGACCGTAGACTAAAACAGTTTCTTCTGCACAGAGTTTTTGTGTTCACTGAGGGCACTGGAGGAGCATCCGAGGTTAACTGTTTGACATTGATTAGTTTGTCTTCAGGAACTCTTGTGTCAGATAGCTTAGTGTTGTTGTTGTCTGCTTGCATGTTGTTCTCATTCATGCGTATGACGAGTTTCATACCGTCATGCAAACCACTGTTTCCCAGTTTAGATTCTGAGAGTTTGATCTCCGCTAAAATATTCTCAGTTAGCTTGTTGTTGGTAAAAACCTCATTATCTGCTATCAAAGCCTCTGTTAGCTTTGGATCAGCTAGTTTTATGTTTGATAGCAGGGCCTCCGCTATCTTCGCCTTAACCAGCTTGCTGTGTTTAATCTTCCCGTTAGATACATGAAGCTTTGTGATCCCTGAGTTGTTAGTTTCCGTCCGTTTAGGTTCCGGCTGCTTACAGCCAGCATCCAGCGGTGCAGCCATGTAGCCTCCCTTCTCTACGTCTCCAACAGTCTCCTCTTGTTTCCTTTTAGAATAGAATAGAATAGAATAGAATAGGTAAAGGTAGTATTCATGTCAAACTTTTGGCAAACGTTTTGAGCAATGTTCTGCAGCAGTATTGTATTGCTGTATACATTGTATTGCTGTATATATTGTACTGTATGTATGAATGTGTGAAACACAGACACAATATATTTTGAGGCTGCCATTGCTGTTCAATTCTTTGTTCTTGGAACCTGTGGGATTTACCTTCCTTGTCCTCCAGGACTCGGGGGCCTCATCAGAGCCCCGCAGACACACAGGTTGGAGACGAAGCCCCCCAGGATGAGCAGTGCACCCCTCCAGGAGTACTGCTCTATCAGCAGCTGAACGGCAGGGGCCAAAATAAAAGTTCCAATGCCACTCCCTGGGTAGGACATATGAGAGGAGAACATTTTGAGAAAACATACAAAGCATGGACGGATGTGCGTGTATATATAGTATATATAATTATACAAGAAACAAGAAAATGTCAATAGAAACATATACCTGACATGGCAATGCCATATGCCACAGCTTTCCTCTCACTGAAGTACCTTCCTACCATGGCTATAGCTGGGGTGTAGCACAGGGCAAAGCCCACACCTGTAAATGTTAGACAGACTCAATGGTGATTCTAAAGGTGGGGGCCCCCTGGTTGCTCAACTGAAGTATACAGTGTTAGTGTTATGTGTACCTGTAAGGACACCCAGAGAAATGTAAAGGTATTCTAGGCTGTTTGCAAATGAGCTGAGGACCAGGCCAGTTGAAGACAAAAGCCCTCCCAGGATCACCGTAGCTCTGCAGGACAGACGGTTTCCAATCATGCTGCCCAGTGGAGCTGGAATCACAGAAAGTATAGATGGTTACTGACTGCAAACAACAACACAGTTTCCCTCAACATTCCAAACTTTGTGAGCATCTGGTTTGCAACTGTTTCTATGGGAAACGATCAGAGAAACAGCTGTTAGTTAGCTAATAGAATACTACTATCTGGGGTGACTTTTTGGGGCTTTTAGTGGAGTGTTGAAACAAAATTACAAAAAATAGATCACTATAAAAGCTCTCTCCTGATTGGACCTGAGAGCTGGAGAGATGGGTAGATCCCAGTTACTCTACAAAGTACAAACATACAATGAGATTACTAAGAAAATGTAGAGCTTTCATGTTTTAAACAAAAAAAGTGTATATGGTATATTTCAATTTCAAATGACAGTTAAAGCACTAATCTCCCAAATAACAAGGTTCATATTAAACCTCACCAAAAGTTAGCTTGTTTGCAAAGGACTTTTTTTGAGTGGTGCAACAACTCCTATAGACAGCTATGTCTGTCCCTGGGTCCCTGGGTCCCTGGCTGGCTAGAGCACAAAAATAGCGTTTGGTTGGTTTTCACCAGCAAGTGTCACTGTTGCGCAGCCTAACACACACACACACACACACACACACACACACACACACACACACACACACACACACACACACACACACACACACACACACACACACACACACACACACACACACACACACACACATATTAACTGTATATATGATGATTTCGGGTGTGACAGTACAGTACAGTACAGTACAGTACAGTACAGTACAGTACAGTACAGTACAGTACAGTACAGTACAGTACAGTACAGTACAGTACAGTACAGTACAGTAGAGGGACCCTCACATGGTAACTCTGTCATTTCTCAACCATTTCGGACACGGGGCGGCTCGCCGGAACCGGGCCGCCCCCCCCTGGGCGTGTTCCTGGGGGTCTGGATGTTCCGGGGACCCCCACACGGTAACTCTGTAATTTCTTGACTGTTTCGGACGCGGGGCGGCTCGCCAGAACAAGGGCCGGCACCCTGGGCGTGTTCCTGTGGGAACTTCCGGGGACTCCCCAGGGACCCCCACACAGAGTTGCACCACTCACTTCACACAGGTGTGATTTTATGTTTTACTTTCAAGACAGCTGTTCCAAATTTACCCTCATAAGACATAATAAACCTGTGTCTTTATAGTCTGTTGGGTAACAATACTATATCCGTGTAAATAGTTAATAGCTCATGAACAAGCTATTAATAAATAGCACCATGTGCGCTAGGACCAGCATGTGCATACAATATCTTAATATTGCTGCTATTCTTCATTATTATAATGTTTTCTTTTTTAATTCCTTGTTATTGTTTATATGTTTATTATTACTGTTGCCACAATGTGCTGTATGTCCGACGAACCGCAACAGAGGAATTCTACTCTAATATAGGCCTATTATATATATTATTATTACATATATTATTATTATTATATACCTGTACACAAATCGGAACAATAAAGAAATCTTGAACTTTGATCCATGATGTGTTTGACATGACGCTGTGTAAATTAAAATGGATTTTGGTTAATTTGTGTTATCAAATTGCTCTGAAAGTGATCACAATCATATTGTTCACCACTGTCATCATTATAGTTGTGGTGTTTGACTGTTGACTCCACCATCCACTTGAGTGAGAATTATATTTGGATGCACATTTAATGATCGTTATAGTTATCATTCATTTACACACCTAGACTCAATCTTTATTGATCAATGTTTCCAGGCTGAACCATAGCTCACCCCAGATGCAATAGTTCACACAATATTCTTGTACTTCTTTCCGCTGGAAAGATATAATATATAACAGTAAAACACTTAACACGTGGCCTGTCAGCAGATTGTAATACAGTTACATAACGTAGAAGTCAGTTAAGGACAAGGTTATTGTCTATTGATGTGGAATGGCATGTCTTTGAGGGAACACAGGATGGATCAGAGTCGAGGCTGTTGGTGATAAGGGAATATGAGGTGTGAACATACACCTGTATGAATGACAGCACTTTTTACATTAAAAACTATACTGGATTTTGCAACTACCCTCGGTTGGAAAAGATCAGTGCATGACAATGCGATCCTGACTAAAATTAATCTACAGCTTCAAATTGTGGCCTCATTCAAAATGAAATGGAAGTGTAACACAGTGTCCTACCACAGAGCATGGTGGTACAGTCTACCAGACTGTGGATCCAGGCTGTCGTAGAGTAGTCTCTGTCAAACTGCAGCTGGAACTCCACAAAGAAAATGGACACACATCTAGAAGGATGGCGAGAGAGGGACGGGGTGGGGTTAAGACCTTTATTAATCCCATTGGACATGGGCGGAATTTTTCACAATAAAGGCGCTAGAGTGCCAAGCAGAAAATGGAGATTTTACTTTGAGAAGTGAAATGTTCCATTACTATCTTGCGCTAATAAGTCTGATCTCTCTTTAGAAGCGTTAATATTCCAAACGAGAAATTAGGACAGTACATCGGCGTTCTGATCAAAACCATGGACAGCTAGATTTGTCGGCCATAAACAATTATGTAACAGTAGAAGATTTAACACTGCTAGGCTCATGGCTTGTGACCAAAGCACATGTTGATGCTTAGGAATGCTAATTCTTTCACTTTCGCCAACCCAGAGAGAGAGCTAAATGATTTGTCAAGGATGAACCAATACTGAACTAACTAGTGTTGTATGTTTGTTGCATTATCACTAGTATTGATTCCACAGGCACATAGGTTGGTGAACCAACAGGGAGTTTGAGCCGCCCCTATATGCGGCTCAAACTCCTATAAACTCCATTGCTATAAACATACGATTGTCCACTCACCTGGTAACGGCCCGTGTGCAGATGGTGACAAGGAAGCAGCCAGCTACAATCATCCAGCCCCACCCTCCGTCTGGTGGGGCCACACCCCTCGAGGACCCTCTGTCTCCTTTCGTCTTCTGCTCCATGGTAACTGCCATCACACCGACCAATCACAGGGCAGATCAGCATCAGTAGCTACACCCCTAGATACATAGAAACGTCAGGTCGTCAGGGACTCAATCACTTCCTTCATTCCTGATGTCAGACCAGACAGACTGGCTACCTACTTAGAATGTGCCATGTTCACTCTATTTAGCTGCAGCACATTTAGCTGCAGATGTTTCTGCCACACTGGCTTGGCTTTGTTTCACTTTAGTTCCCTGGGAGGTTTGGACATTGATCACTCCCTGCTAGCCTGGTTTGTTTTACATTTATCAGGGATTAGTGATGGGAACAAGATCCAACATTAAATGCATCTCATAGATCATTTATAATATTTTTTCCTTAATGATGTTCCGACAAACATGTTGTGTGACTGAAATGGCCATTTCACTCTAATGTGTGCCAAAACAAATCACGTGGGCACACGTCATTTTAAAGTTTATACCACGATTTTTGCAACCAATTTTTTTCACCCATTGTCAATAATCAAATGTAATCCTGGGCGCTACACTCCCTCTGCCAACCTGGGGAGAGCAACGGACTAACCTCATGCTTCTTTCTATGCATGAGGAGTCCAAGCCGCTTCTTTTCACCTGACAGGGGGGAGTTTCCCTGGTTGGAAGGAACACGTTATTCCAACCAGTTCCTTTCCCCTCCATCAGGCGCCCGGCTGGCCAGGCGAGGCAGTGTAGAGAGAACAGGATTACTGTATGTTTTTTTGTGCTCAGTACTACCTATCTTAGGGAACACAGGGAGAACATGCAAACTCCACAAAGTCAATCCATTATGGTCTCATGCAGTTCAAGTTCAATGGCTATAGCCCCATGTTTAGGGCTGTCACAATCATTACAATTTACTTACATTACATTGGTGATCTACAGGAGATCTGGTATCACCACTATTTAGGAAGTTTTTGAATATTTATTAACATTTGTCAACATTTAAAAAATATACATACGGCAAGTATTCGGACAATTATTCCAAAAATAATTGCGATTAGGCGATTATGGAATTGTGACAGATGACTCTGTTGTGTTTCCTCTGTAGTGTCAATAGCCTGAGCCCTTCTAAGTAACAATAGAGCATGGCCCTTGGACCATGTGCTATGATAGCACTGGGTAAAGAAAAGACTATTTGTTGGTGGTGGGAACAAGTGTGTGTGTGTGTGTGTGTGTGTGTGTGTGTGTGTGTGTGTGTGTGTGTGTGTGTGTGTGTGTGTGTGTGTGTGTGTGTGTGTGGGTGCGTGCGCATGTGTGTATGTGTTTGTGCCGCGCGTGTGTCTGTCTGTGTGTGTGTGTGTGTGTGTGCATGCTACTACACATGCCTATGCCTATTTGTGTCTGGATCCTATCGCCACAGATACACTATGTACAGAAAGCAAACAATGGCTGGGATTCACCAATCAGCACACAAGAAAGTTCTGGTGAGACAGCAGATGTGGACACTCAGCATGTTAGGCCCCACGTACTAATGACCAAAACATGCACAAGTGTTGTGTTTTTCTGTTAATTGATTTAACAGCCGCTGACATTGCATGGCTATTCATTTGTTAATTTTGTCTTTTTAGATAGTTACATTATTTTATCCCATACTGTATTTCTCCAATAATGTATCTCCTTGTTCCTGGATTAGTACAGTACAGTGTGGTAGTTATTGAATTTTTTTCCAGTTTTTTATGTGTCTATGAGGTGACACTTCATTAGACACCCTGGAGTCATTTTTATGTACAATGATGTATTCCCTTTGTATTTAGGGTTTCTTCCTGGAGGCTGAACCCTTGACAGTCAAACGTGCCAATGAAAAAAACAGTAATATAGTGACATCACATTATCAGCCCCTCCCCTAACCCCTCCCCCTTTATCATACAACTACAGCTGTGGGTGCGGCTTAAGTTCAGGTTCACCACCCATCACCACCCACCAGGCAAACCAGGCATACTTAATGAACTGGCCACATAAAAACTACATTTTAACAAATACTATACACTTTTTTGAAAAAAATCTTCCTAAAAGCAAGCAAGTTCTTTTTGTTCCACCTTGTTGAGTTCCACCTTGGCAGTATGTAGCAGTCTGATATAGGTAGCACATATGGTCAAAGAAAGTCAATGGCCCAGTTTCCCAAAGGACACATGGTGTAAGAGGTATGGTGTTGCACATGCTCAGATGCCCGCTAGGCCGCACACAGAAGCCTGTGAACATAGACATTTCGTGCATAGATGTGCCATGCCTGGTATGGTAGGCATCAGGTCTACCATTCTGACATTTAATTTAATAATATTTGGACTGCTGGACAGCTGACAGTAGGCTCTCTTTACTCTTAAAAAATATATATATATATACATAAATATATACACATAGCCTATTACATGTATGTATGTATGTATGTATGTATGTATGTATGTATGTATGTATGTATGTATGTATGTATGTATTTAACTATTTATATATTTATTTATGTATATATATATATTTTTATAGTAAAAGAGAGCCTACTGTCAGCTGTCCAGCAGTCCAAATATTATTAAATTAAATTTCGGAATGGTAGGCCTGAGGCCTACCATACCAGGCCTCAGGCCTGAGGCCTGATTCCTACCATTGCATGGCACATCTATGCACGAAATGTCTATGTTCTGTGTGCGGCCTAGAGGGCATCTGAGCTAGCCTGGCTAATAAGCCAGACCGAATCAGCCGTTGGCAAAACAAATTGTCTGCCGGCGGATTACGGTCTGGAGAGGCTCAATTGTACGCCCATTTCCTACACCAGAGAACTGGTGTGGCCAATCGGGACACGGTATGCAATATGGGCGGGCTTTGGTACAGTGACGTTCAATGCTTGAGACCTTTGACTGACAGTAGCTCTGACCAATTGCGTCAAAGAGAAAATGTTTGAACCCGCCCCCCGGGAAACAAGATCCATACACAGCATCTCCAGACTCAAATACCACACGACAGTGTGATTTGAGTCTGGCTTATTAGCCAGGCTACATCTGAGCATGTGCAACACCATACCTCTTACACCATGTGTCCTTTGGGAAACCGGGCCAATGTTTACACATTGCTGACACAAAAAATTTGAATATAGATGATAATAAAGATAATGTTTGGTTTTGTTCCTTTCATTTATCGAGCAATGCATATATCTGTAGTACCACTGTTTGTTAAATCCACTTTGAGACTCAGGGAGAATATTCTCTGACAGAGCCTATTAGCCGAAAACAGAGCTAGAGTTTTCCCAGTGGTGGACAAGAGGGAAATGCCACTGTAATTTCTGCAATCTGGCTATCAACATAAAAAAAAACTTGGAGCCTGGACCTCTATCAGCCACCAACCCAGACAAATACTCTATCCCAAACCATATCTGTTGGCCATACCAGAATGGACAGTGAGTGTAGATCATGTCACATAGCCTCCTCCTGTCACATAGCCTCCTATCCACCAAAGCTGACATTGATGATGAAACACACCACCACCTCAGTTGTGTCAGTGGGGAAGTATTTTGAGGACAGCCAACACCAGGCAGTCTTAAGATAAGAAAAGTAAGCCTTGCCGAGGTAAGGATCTGCTGTTTCTGTAGAGTGAGGCAGCTTGATGTACAAGTACACCCCCTGGACATGATGTACAAGTACACGCCTTGGATATGACGCTAGTATATGTCGCAGGGACTTACCCCCAATCCAACCCTTGATGCTGAGTTCCAAGCAGGGAGGTACTGCATGGGTCTTTGGTATGACCCGGCTGGGGATCAAACCTTGACCTCCTAGTCCCATGGCGGACAATAATTATAACCACAAGGCCACTGAGCTGGTCAAGATAAGATAAAATAATCCATTATTGATCCCAGGAGGGTCACAGAGTCACAGCAGCAAGAGCAGTGAGAACTAGAAATGCACTCTGTCGAGCTGTAGTAGCCCTCTCCATCATCAAAGGTGCCCACCCCTGCCCTATCCAATGTTTTGTTTTGTAGCCTACTGCTGATGTTGGCAATAATAGCACAGTAAAGATGATAATAATCTAATATGATGTGTGTAGTTCTTTATAGATCTAGCCTTCATTTTTTATCTCAAAGTGCACCAGATTGAAGCATTTTAATCGCAAATTAAAAAACAAATCTGGAGCCCAGGGGCAAGCCCCCCCCGTACCCCCCCTGACGGGGCAGCGATATCATTCTAATCTTGCATAGGACCACCGGAGTCATAGAACTGACACTGCCTGCTTGATTTAACAACGCAATATGATTTTTTTTTTGCCCCCTCAAAAATCTCAATTGACCCCTCATTGACCCTTATTGGCTGTTGATGGTGACGTAACTACGTTTCAAGGTTGGTATAAGGTCAATAACGGGTCTAAAGGATTTAGAACAGCAGTTGTAATAGACATTATTTAGAAGCAGTTGGCACCTCGACAGAGTGCATTTCTACTTATTATTGTGCCTTTTTTGTTGTTGCTGTTCCTCTCCACTATTTATATCACAGGCTTAAAAACACAGTACCACATGGTCCTATCACAGCCACATAACACAAATCTTAATATGAATAATTAGATAGATATAAAACAATAAATTACATTATGTACTGTACACATAATGTACAAAAGTACAATCAAGTTCATCAGTGTACTCATAAAGTTAATCAGTGCAGTCATAAAGAACATTATATAACATTGTTTAAACTTTAAAGTGAGAAAGAAGGCCTTGCGAGTCTATTGTCTTGCATTTTGACTTGAGTGATCTGTTGCGTAGTTTACGCAGCATGCAATTTATGTGAAATCTTTCACAGACTTTCCTACTAGGCTGAGGAATATATCCCACCCTTTTCACATTGGCCTGTTATAGCGCTACCAACAGGTGAATTTTTGCAAAACACATTTTTGGAACAAAATGCCTCTAATCATCCAATTGCCATCCAAGACATAAGAAGAAATGGCACCCTTTTCACATTGGCCTATTATAGCGCCACCAGGAGGCCACAACCTGACCTGTGCCCCGAGGGGCACTTTTTCTATAGTTCTGTTTTTGTTATGGTCTGTCAACATACCGGTACAACGGTATGTACAACCATAAAACTATCTACTTCTTTGTCTACTCTAGTCTAGACAAACAAATAGGCTATGTCAGGGGTCTTCAACTAGAAATGCTGAAGGTCCACAAATAATTTTTGAATAAGACCATGGTCCAGTCTCATGCGTGCGCAAATAAAATTGCGGGTCCCATCCAACCAACCAATACTGGGAGTATGAAAATATTTTTTTTATATAATATTCATTATTCACCTCCAAAAATCTAATTTTGTTAATTCAACTGAATGTCTGAATGTGTCCCCATTATGTGCCCCCATTATGTGAATGTGCCCCATTAACAGCTAGTGAGCCAGTCAGCGCAACATTGTCATCATGACATGCCGGCCCATAATACACCGGCACACACACACAATCAGTCGGTCCACATTCAGAGCGTTAATTGTGTTGCGGAGAATTCAACTCGCGGTCGTGGTGACTTTTTTTCTTCTCTTTATTCTATCATTTCTCCAGGGTCCGCAGAGAGGTGTGCCGCGGTCCGGCCGTGTGCCGCGGTCCGCCTGTTGAGGACCCCTGGGCTATGTTATAAAGTTTAAGTTGTGCTCCCACTCTCTCTCTCTACCCTCTGTCTCTCTGCACAGTCTGCAGTACCAACACTGAGTATGGATGGATATTTAAAGGGGCATTCCACTCATTTTCAACATTTTACTATGTCATTAATGTACCTTAGAGCTGTTGTGTGGAAATAATAAAAAAGTTCCCCCATTCTGTGTTTCCTAGAACTAGAGGTCTGAAAAAAATCATTAACATGGTGAAACACATCTTGATGATGTCATCAAGATGTGTTTCACCATGTTAATGATTTTTTTCATAATTACAGTTCTAGGAAATACAAAATGGGGGGACATTTTTATTATTTCCACCAGCTCTAAGGTATATTAATGACATGGTAAAATGTTGAAAATGGGTGGTTTTCCCCTTTAATGGATATGCACAGGCTATCAACAATGAATATATGGGGGCACCCCGAGCCCATACCATTAACGCTTAGTCCTTGCACAGCCGGCCCGTGTTCGAATCAGACCCTTTGCTGCACATCCTTCTGCATCTCTTTCCTCTCCCCTGTCTCTATCACATACATAAAGGCTTGAAAAGGACACCCTCCAAAAGTACAGTCAAGTTTAGTTAATCAGTAGGCTACACTAATAAAAAATAATCTGTGCAGTCAAAGATCATTAGTGTGAGTGAGTTCATGTTTTGAGTGACTTGTTATGTCATTTAGTTATTATCTAGCTCTGGTCCATAGTGTAGAATGCAGTCCTTAGCGCTATGGACCAGAGCTAGTTATTAGAACATGATTGTCTAGATTAGGGGTGCCCAAAAGGTACATCGTGATCTACCAGTAGATCACAAAGGCTAAAATATTATAAATAAAGATCAGAAAAATCCTCACATTGTAGGCTCATCAGTAGACAATGCAATGCTTTGTTTTCAAAAGTGTTGTGGTCAAACATCAGTAGCATTACAACATTATATTAAACATGTGTGAGGCAAAGAACCCCAAAACCCTACCACGTCCATACAGAATGGGAGGAAGACGATTTCCCCCCACTATTTCACAATTGAAGTGCGTTTGTCTTATATGTAATGCCTGTGCCGCTTTTCCAAAGACCCACAGATTTAAAAAAGAAATTGGTGGGTAGATGAACTGGTCATTTTAAAAGTAGTTAAGTCAAATAAGTGTGGGCACCCCTGGTCTACTCTAGACAAACAAATAGCTTATTAAGTTTTGTAGGTTGTAGGCTACAGGTGCTGTTCTCTATCTCTCTCACTCTCTCTCTGCATGTCTCTGTCTCTCTATTGATTAACCACCACACAACCACATAAATCAGTCGGTGTGAAGGATTTCCCTCCCTAATCTAAAGTAAAACACTCCAGCACACCAACGTAAAGTGAGCTCATTCATGATCAGTGTTGTTCAAGTTACTTTTAAAAAGTAATTAGATTATAGTTACTAGTCTGAAAAGGTAACTAATTACTTTACTAGTATGCCCTGCCCATGCGCTGACAGGCCTAAAGTAATTACCATATGTTACCCATGTTGACCAATCATCATCATTATGATGAGTTATGCCCTGTGGAAGCCACTTTCTCTTTCTCATGTGGAATGTGTTTCTTTCGGATTACATTACGTAACGTGGGTAACTACTAACTCACCCATTGAAAACAAAGTAACTATAATGGCGTTAT
>NC_136791.1:54720127-55102627 GCF_951216825.1 Electrona antarctica
TATCAGTTGAGGTAGCCCTGTTCCCTGCAATAGTCTGCTTTGTTTGCTCCTTTGTATTGTCTGCTTATATTGTAGATTTTTGCTTTCATTTCTTCTAAATGCCTGTTTGTTTTCATGTTTTAAATGCCTGTTTATATTGTATTGTTTTGTTCTTTGCTTCTTTTGAACCTGTACAGAACTTTGGTTGACCTGGTCATGTCAAATGTGCTATATAAATAAAGGCCCTGTTGAGCAGCCTACAGGCCCATTCACACTGAGCACTATAACAAGAAAAGTATAACTAACAATACAAATAAAACTGTACCATACAGTACAGAGTACAGTACAGTAACTATCACAATAAAGGTATAGAACTTTGCACCGCTCATGCATGGTGTGATTTCTTTCTTTTCTTTTTTTAACCTAGGAGCCTGACTGTGCCATGCAGTATGTAGGCCTATTGCACTTAAGACCCTGCTTTAACCAGGGGATTTGCCTTAGCTTAATATTTTAATAGCCTAATCATAATAGGCCTATATTTTATTCTATGCACAAGGGATCTCATGATTGCTACATGCTGACAGTAACTGGCTGCACTAAACAACTAACAAACTCAATTTTAACCAGAGGGTCAATATGTCAATGTTGTTCTAGATAGATTTCATAACTGTTATGTAGGCTAGATATGAAATCTGAACAGTGACATATTGAATTGAGATAGGCCTATACCTGTATTATCCCTCAGGGGGGAATCAGTAAATGTTATGTCATAACATTCAGCAGGCTATGCCACCCATATCATTAATCGAATTACAGTCTTAATGTGTTGGGCAACTGTTCCTTTTTAAGACGATTCTAAGAAATCTCCTAATTCTAGGGGCCCCATGGTTTGCTGCCTCTATAGCTGCCTCTGTTAGCTTCCTCAGACCAGATAAGCTGCTGAAAGAAAAAATAAGGGAAAACGCAGATGATAACAAAATAATGACCGACAAGACACTGGAGAGTAGACTACAAGACATATGGAGTTATACAAAAAAAATACTACTATTACTACTACTAATAGGCTATACTACTACTCACATCAGATCAGCTTCCACGGCGCTCTGCACGTCCTTCTCCAGCCAGCTCGCAGTTCAACTTTCAGGACGCGCGGGATAAAGTTGTTCTGTTGTTGTTGTTGTTGTTATTGTTGTTGACGACGCTGTTGTCCTCACTGGCCCCATCCTCCTCCTTGCTCGCTGTGAAGGGAAGGAAGGGAACTCCACGGAGCTGCCGCTCACGCCACGCAGCCTCCCTCCGGGCACAGAGACTCGGAGTGAGCACTGAGGCTGAGCAGTGAAAGTGGAGGAGGAGAGAGAGAGAGAGAAGTGGAAGGATGACGACGAGAGGGTAATGGGGGTGGGCGCGGTTTGCGTATAGTTAAAGAAGCGCACCTGGTGACCCGAGCCTGTTCACATAACTTCGCCTTGTTGTCCACGCCGTGGCTTCTCCATCACATCAACCTGTCCTGTTAATAGCAGGTGTAATAAATAACTGAACCAGTTAAGTGTGGCTGTAATTCTTTATTTGCCGCGCAGCTCACAACAGTTCCATATTAGTACCCATGAGAAGAATCCTTTCCTTGTGAGCTTGTATTTTCGGAAGCGATTTTAGAAATGAAACTAGTGTCAGTGTTGTTGTTGACACGTGACAGTGTTGTTTAACTGCTAATTTGCAGCCATATGCCGACGTGATCTGCTCTGACTCACTGCTCTGTTGCATGTTTTATTTTTATATTATTCATTTAGTATTTATTAATCCATATTCGTTCAATAACATATTTTCATTTGTTTAAAACTGTGCTGTCCTCTCATATTGAGACTACCTGTTCATGTTTTCATTAATCATCATTGTAACAGATCCATGATGCAATGATCCATGTCTTATGTCTATGTTATGTCCATGTTATGTGTAATGTTGTTTTGTTGTTTTAGTTTTTTATGTATTGTGTTGTTTTGTTTGTTTTGTCTGGTTGAATTGTCTGTAAAAAAGGGTCTTTATGTATGAAGTGTATTTTGTGAATTGAGGACCACCTTGAAAACGAGATGGTTCATCTCAAGGGATTGTTCCTAATAAAGAATTTCAGACTTATTAGCCTATTATTGTTGTTATTTATTATTAGCCTATATTATTATTATTCCGTATAAATTTGCTTTCCGACAGTTGAAAATGGAAAAGTGTTTCAATATGTCAAAACAATGCAGACATTCTTCTCATACCATCATCTTCTCCACTGACTGACTCTCTTCTCTTCCAAACAAGGCTATTCAAGGGTATTTTCTATCTAGGCCTAGGCTACTGTAGGCCTACTGCCTGTAGGGAATACCTTTATTTTGATTTTGTATTTGGGATGTCGATTCAAAAAGTGGGCTAGTGTAGGCACGAGTGTATGTTTTGATGAATTGAACAAGGTGGACCCTCTTGTAAACAAGTGTAACGCTGTATTGGGTCGTCCACTCACAGTTAACAGTCTTTGTATTGAGTTGTGCTTGAAATGTACTGTAATTCTGCAAACTGTTAATAAATATTTCAATCAATCAATCAAAGTATAGATCTGTGGTAGGCCTATGGTATTGGTAGGCCGTCGGCGTCTACTAATGAAAACAAATTCCATTTGTAATGTCCTTTGTTTCCTTGTGGACCTGTCAAGCCCTTTGAGACTGTGCCGTGATTAAGAGGGCTATACAAATACTTTGGAGTTGAGTATTGTTGTCTGCAGCTGTCGTTTATCTTGATGCTTTTGGCATGGCCGTAATAATAGCCCTAATTATGTAGGCCTATATTATTAGCCTCAAACTATTTCCCAGCCGTACCTTATTGCTTAAATAACTTTAAAATACACACACAACAAAATCCATTCATACTCTCATTTGAACATTTTATTCCTTTTTAAAACAAAACCTCACTTCAGTAGCCTACTGTACTTACAAATTGCACTAGCCAGAAAGCCTTTAATAATCCATTCCTTTTCAAGCCAGAGTTAAGCTATAGCAGCACTGACAGTCACCAGCATTGGGTTTCCCAAAAGTAACTTTCAGAGTTAGGATGCATCTATTCCAGCAGCTGGCAATGGAGCCAACACGTTAAGCCTTTACAAAAATCTACAAGCATAAGTCTATGGATCTAGATATATTAGAGAAGAAAAAAACATCATTTTAATACAGCATAATGTATATATGAGACATTAATTAGAAACACATTTTCGTAAAACATGTATTTGTCCGCAATTTTCAGCTCCATTATTTCATTTACAATTCAATCACCCTTTTTACTTGTATTGTTATTTGCAAGTTTGTGTCTAAAGTGCAGGTTTGCTGGAGTTGCACCTGTATTCCAATGTGGCATTTACACCACCTAGATCCATTTTCATTCTACACTGGGATTGTATGACCTCGCGAAAATGTACACAGAAAGTTGTCTTTGGGAAACCTGGCCGTGAATTGTTTTACAGTTTCATCAACAGACAGATTGCTGGTGTAGAATATAATCATCTTATTTACATACAACATTTCTGTACAATCAAATACACATAGAGATGAATAACTCTGTCCTCCTCTTAAGCATTCCAGAATAGTTTCATGGAGTTTCACAACATGTTTTAGCATGAGAAAGGCAATCCCACAATTTAGAACTTCAGGGTAAATGGCGAGAGCCAACACAGAACCACAAAATGGAATCCTAAAACATCTGGATGGGATGCCTATTTGATCAATAAATCATAGTTGAGTGTTTACAAATTGACTCAACCGGTAAAGAAAAGCAACCTTCTCTGCATATTTGTTTTTAAAAACGTCACAACACAGTAAATTATTAGCATCCTACGTTATCTTTGTCAGTTTTGTTTGGGGGAGGGAAGTTGCGGAAACATCAACAAAATAGTCAGTGGAATTAAAAGTACTGCATAGGCTGATCAAATGTTGGGTTATTCTGGCTGAGAAAACATGCCTCTCGATGCATGCTTTTATCAACAGAGCTTCACAGGGCATACATTTCCAATGTGGAATATCTCTAGAGTAAATGAAGCCCTCAACTCTGGCACTTAGTAACTGTACAGACTAAAATACACCAAAACCCGTATGTCAAAGATTTGTCTTACATAAGTGAAGATGGGGACGAGTTTGGGCCAATTAGGAAGTAAGCATCATTTTTAAACTGGTCAACATCCTGTTTGTCTGGTATAACAGGCTAATGGGAGGCTAATGGGGTGCAAAGCAAATTTGATTTTACAGTTGACTCAAGATCACAATAAATTCATCTTTTAAAATGGGCTTCAACACATTGGGACAAACTTCAATGAACAAACTTATGTTGAGACGAAAGTACCACTTTACTTGAATCGTATTTGCCATGATTTGATATTTGTGTCAAATCAGAGCAAATAGTAGCCTATCATCTCTCAAAATGAATGAAATTACAAATTAATATTCAAAATGCATTGGTGACTGCATGGGAAAATCCTATTAGTTTCTCAATACCTTCATGGTTGGCCTTTCATTAATACAGAGGTTCTGCAGAACACAGATAATAGTTTTTCCCATGGGTCCTCATTTGTGTTACAGAGACAGAAGGATCTGCTGACCAGTTTAATATACATTAACCCATTCAATATGGAAAGCATCTGTGTCATGTTAGATTTTGTTATACTGTATATAGTAACTGCACTGATTTTCAGAAAACATATTTAGAATCGGCCTCAGGTCTAAATTGGTTAATGAATTACTTTAGACTGCCTGAAGTGCAAAATCATGTATCTTACACTTTTGGGGCAATCTACTGTAATTGCTTCAGTGGTGTCAAAACAAGATCAGCATAACCCATAAAAATCTCAGCCAACAGTTGTAACCCAAGGTGGGGTAACGAGAACTACAACAATGACTATGGGAGGATTACTGGCCTTTGAAAAGAAAAAAGGAAACAGAACAGGAAAACATCCACACACACAAAAGAACATAACATAATAAACAAAAATGGGAAAGCTTAAGCTCAATGTTTGTTGAGCATCATGAGCGATCAGGACTGTAGCTTATTAATGCCCATACCAATTAGGTTATAAAGGTTTTATGTCTGAATTAGAGTGTACAAAATATTAGGGCTGTCTTCCTAAGATTGCATTGCATCACAGCTACAGTACTGTGTCCCCGGTAGGTGTGATCCATAGACAAGAGACATATAAAAAGGAAAACAAACAACTAGAATCCAAATCATTTTGTACATATAAACAGCATTTACAAAAGCACATTGAGGATTCCGCAGGTATACGGAAAAAAATAAACATTTGATTAGGCAGTAATTCCAAAACTGATACCCAGTTGTGCGATCAAGCAGTGCGCCGAAAATAGAAGATCTACGTTGTGAGCTAGTGTGTCTGCTATATTATGTCACGCGACACCATCATATGAAGTATAAATCAGGGTTAAAGGCAACCAATGGGGCTTTTCAGAATACAAAGAGTGAGGTGGCACAAGATCACCGATTGGATCCTGGCTATGTGGCACCTGATAGGTTGAGGCCATGTTATCGGGAAAGGTTTTGAGAACTCCTCATTCCCATCGCATAACAAATTAATTTCTAGTTACGTTTCACCACAGGTTTACAGTGAACACATGCACACTGGTCTGTAGTTGGCATCTGGACAACCTACACCAACTAACCCAATAGGTAATGCAAAGGTCTGAATGAACTAAAGGCCTATTCATACTGATAAGGCACCACCACATCTCTCCGTTAGTAAAAACCAAGATGTGTTTGGGTGAGCGGTGAGTCGCTTACCACCGCAACGTGACCTCATGTTTTCGGTGGTCACCTTATCACCTAAAATTGGAGTATGAATAAGCCTTAAGAAGACAAAAACAACAGGTTGATACTGTACGTTACTGTGCAATGGTTCTTAAGGCCTGCCGTTTAAGCCTATACAGTAATATACTGTACCATTGTCATATTATTATTATATTTTTACCTAATTTAATATATTTCGTATATGTTGGACATTGCAGCAGTGGACTATGACATTAAAATGTAATTGAAACATTATTAAAACAACAGGGAGGGCCTGCCATCAACAGAAACTGTGCAGTAACCAAAATATTGTAGGTTTGAACCCTGTAGCACTCAAATATGTAGCCAAAATATACAGCTTCATCTCGTGCCAAAGTTTCCTTGGGCAAGATGCTGGACCCAACACCTCTGCACTCATTGTAAGCTGCTCTGAGTAATGAGCATCAACTACGACATGCCTAAGATGTCAAATGAACCAACAAATACAACAAATTTAGAAATTCACGTGGGGGGATTAATAAATCCAGAGCATTTTAAACCGGCTACCAAAGAGAAAATGTACCTTTGTACAGGTATTTATACTTTGTCGTATGACAGTGCTGCACGCTGAAAATAGCTCATCTATACGCTCAGAAGCTTGTAGACTATTTGTATGTAGACTATTTTCAGTGTGTGACACTGATGTACGACAGATTATAAAATAAGCATTATAGTTCAACTGGGGGACAGTTGGGGGACATTGTATACCACAGTGCAGAGGTAAAAAATAAAATTAAAATAAAAGAAATCTCAATATTTCCCAAAGCCCAGTGGCCCAGCACCAGTAATACAAACCCAATAGCTGTTTAACTGAACAATGCTTTTAGATGTTGAATTATTATCGCTTACAGGGGATGTAATGCGTTTTTGACCTAAACCCTCTGTGGTCCACCTGACTCCACCACATCGTCTTCCAACAGGAGGTGCCATTACACTGTTTGTATAAAGTATAAGGGGCATAAACTTACTGAGCCAATTAGAACAGGACTATGGCCAAATAATGTGCCTCGTATCTAAGCACATGAAAACATGATGGTGCTCTTGTGTTGGTACTCAGTTCACCGTTTTGTTTGTTTCTTTTTCTTCTATCCACAGTGCTTGGAGCTATTTGGGGTCAGTAGTCAGTAGTGGGGTCTAGTCTCAATAACATGGTCATAGCACCAGCTGTTGAAAGACAATGAATTGGTCCCATCACTTAATGCAATATTTAGCAGCCTGTGTGAGAGAGAGTAGTTTGGCTGTTTGTTGTATTTCACATAGCAGGGAGGGGAGTCAAACGACGAGAAGGCTCTTTGGGAGGGAAGGATAGTGAGAAAGACACAAATACAGTACAAGTTTTTCTTCCTAACTGTGTTGAAGGAGGCAGGTATCGGAGGAATCTCTTGATGATTTGGCTTCAGTGCACACCTAAAAGACTGTGGCCATACTGGCCGACTTTTAACACAACGCTGTACTCACTTTCAATACAATAACGTGGCAATTGGTTATAACGTGGCAAGTCCTTCAGAGACAGTGAACGTGCTGTCCTCACGCTATCTCTCACTGCCAGAAACATTGCCTGGATACAGTTTGGAAGAACAGTGTTCCAGCAGGCCATAGACTTAAGGAAGTACAGTAGTTATTTACATAAACACTCACTCACACATACAGTACACACGGTACCTAGAAACTAAGACACTATGTCTCTCTCTCTGCCAGAGACAATGAGTCGATTAAAGAACCATTCAACAAGTTGATTACAGGACGCCATAAATTAGTCATAACTATATTAAAAACTCTATTTTAGGGACAGTGGGGAAATTGTGGGAACCGTAGTATATTAGAGAATCCTATTATTTACAATCTTAAATTATTAAAATGGCTTTTCCCAGTTTCAGTGTCTTCCTCTTAGGCGACCCCCGACCCCCCCCCCCCCCCCCCCCCCCCCAGTGTTCCTCTAGCAACTGTCCTGAGAGGGACCAGGAAGCAGGATCGAGGGTTGATAACGTTATATATCGTCATATAGGTTTTGTTGGTCGATGACATCACAGCTCGACGACGTCGTCATCCGAGTAGCGTTTCCTTCACGGCTGCTCCTCCGATGTCTTCAGCAGCTCCATCAACGCCCCCACAGCCCCAAAATAACCCTGACAAGAACACATACACTTTTCAAAATCCGATTCAGTGAAAGTGTTTTCATGTCATTCAGCTGATGTAAAAAAATGGCGTAAGAAAATGGACCAGAAGTCCATACTAACCTCATGCTCTAGGAAGAGGGCTGTGAGCTGTCCTCTGGACCAGAAGTCCATGGCATAGGCCAGTAACTTGGTGGACACTGTGTTGATACGCAGGAAGTTTCCTACAAACACCACCCGTTCGATTTTCTGTTGTTGAAAAAGACACAGAAAAACATGTCACACACATAAATTCACACCTTTTTTTTGTTTGTTTGTTTTTTTTGATGGAAGAGATGGAAATTCCAAGTCTACATAAATATTTCTATGCAAAATATTCAGAACACACACACACACACACACACACACACACACACACACACACACACACACACACACACACACACACACACACACACACACACACACACACACACACACACACACACACACACACACACACACACACACACACACACACACACACACACACACACACACACAAGCTGGCAGAACTGCTATTTTGGCTGAATGTTTCCCCAGAACAAGGACGCTATGTGGTTAAATAAACAATCTGAATACTTCTTCCACCACTGTTTCTCAAAGCTAAGCCCCGCAAAATCAACTTGAATGAAAACAAAAGTGAACTTGCACAGAGGAATGCTCCGCTGGGATCCGCTCCAGGTCGCCAGTTGAGTTTTCATAGAGCAATGTCGTTAACACAAGGCTAAATACAACGCTTTGGTTTGGAAACCATGTCAACACAGGCCTGTCTTACTGGGTATTTACTATTTTGCTTCCCTCCTATTCTACGACCTGTATATATACTGTTGTACATACTTCTAAAACACAAAGTTGAAAGAGAATTTGAATGAGAAGTCCCCATATGGCTCAATGGGTAGTGTAGGACACTAACTAAAGCCTAAAGCATTGCACGGCAATGTATAAATTAGGATCAACACATTTCGACCTGAGGCCGATTCTAAACACGCCTTCTAAATTCCTTTTTTTCTTTAAATGTTGCTATATAGCAGGCGTTTCTGTTTTGAAAGGTATAACAACAATAGGTGTTCCAACTTCCAGGTCTAAATGGGTTAAATACAATAAATAAATACATACAACGTAGGTTTATCTGAAATTTCACTAGAGGAATAAGAGGATACTCCCTAAGTAGACTTAGTATGATGCCAATAGGATAGTCTCAGGACAACACAAAAGAGCAATCAAAAACGAGAACAGCTAGATGTAAGATTAACTAATAATGCATTCTTGAAGGCAATAAAGGAAGTGAGTGATCTGAGAGACAAGGGCAGGGCATTCCAGTCGGCTGGTGCTTTGAACTTAAAAGCACGCCTACCTATCCCTCTAGAGATTCTGGGCACAAGGTAAGGAGTAAGGACACCATTTGACCATTTATATTAAAATGTATTAACTCTTTGGTGCTGCAGAGGTAGACTATAAAACCATCCTCCAAATGGCAGCTACTGGCCTGGGTGAAATAGATCTGAGGCTGTTCTGATCACCACCATGGAGAATATGTAATACCAACTCAGACCACAGGGAGGCAGTGAAATGCCACCGAAAAAGGTAACAACTGTGAGACATAGGCCCTCATTTATCAATCGAGTGTACAATCTGCCCCAAATTCGAGCCTAGGTATTGGAGTACACACACATCTGCACGACATTTATAAAGTGATCCCAAACAGCTGATCCTTCCTTAATTTCATTCCTAGCAGTGATAAATGTGACGGCTGAAATCAATCTGGCACGCCCTATGAAATCAAGCCTCGCCCTCGTTTTTGCGACATGAACAACTGCAATACGACCACAAAACAGAATCTGAATAGATTTTGGTGTAACTTTAAGCTTGACCAGCTGACAAATTTGACCAATCTTGTGGATAGTCTATTATTGTATTCCAAAAATCTAACTGGCTGATGAAATAATCAGAGTAGCTGCAGAATGTAATTGTTGTATGAACTACTTGGTACACAAAACCTAAAATGAAAGTTAATTTCTGCTCTGTTTGACAATTGAATGCCACAGACGAAAAACAGTCTAAGTCCACACTATTTATCCATAAGGTATAAATTATGGATAAGGGGTCAGGACAACGAGGCCTTTTCGTGGAGGGGTCAGAATGAAATTTGGACTGTTTTTCGTCTGTGGTACTCTTTAACAAACACAGACAAAGAAACACACAGCAGGAACTAAGCATGTTAGCTAGGGACATGTATGTAGTAATAACATGCACAGCCATTAGAGAGCACAGGTGTACACAGTTATAAAATAAGAAGCACAGTTGTTAACACAAACTTTGATTGAGACATGTAAATATATTTCTTGTTCAACAAGAGACGTGCATTTAGTTGGGCGTGAGAGTAGGAGAGGTGTTAACAGAGAAGGCGAGAAAGTGAGGTGGAGCGAAGTGTGTGTGTGCGTGGAAGGTTGTGCTCATCCACGGTGCCACTCTGCATGCTGTGATAGCCCTGTACAATGCTGCTTGATCGCCATGCCACAAGGCAACACTGTAAAGAAGCTCACAGCACACAGACAGATTCCCGGGACTAAGCGAACCCTGGGGAGACATCAGCAACATGCAGATAAGACATCCGTCGAACATGGAATTGACTCCCATCCAAGGCCTCACTCACACCTTTCGATCTAGCATACAACATTGTTGGATGCTAGATGTAAACAAAGGGTAAGTGTCATGGCCGCCCCAATGCATTTCCAATGGAAGTCACATGGTTTGACACAACATTTTTGTTGTACGGCTTTCGGCTGTGTTTCGACTGCCCCCCTCCCCCTCATACAACAAAAATGTTGTGTCAAACCATGCGACTCCCATTGGAAATTAATTGCGAGCTTGCATCAGTCTCAACAAGTCTCATGCATCAGCTATACATCAATCTGTTGTGAACGTGTGAGTCAGGCCCAACACTGAAAATAAGTTACCACATGGGCACAGATCTGTGCGTGACTTCACAGGACAAATCTAAATGGGGGACAAGGTGCTCTAGGGCACTGAATCATTCGGATTGCTAATATAACTCAGAATTCCGCTGTGTAGTGATGGAGACAGTCGTGTAATAAAAGGGAATCCCAGGTTCACTTCAAATGCCCTGTTAAAGTGTCCCTGAGCAAGACACTGAACCACCTTCACAGTCAAATCATTTGACCATTTGTAAGTCTGACCATTTGAACCAATGGACTCTGAGCTTGCAACAAATGGACCCGTGGGCCACGAGTCCATTTGGTTACATTTCTACACTCTCAGAGTTAAATAACCGGTAACACCACAGCGTTTTAACAAGTGTCAACTTAGCTGCAGGGACTACATGACTCAAATGCAGGGAAGAAGCTCACAGCATAAGTAAGACGCTTGGTAGACAGGAGGACACCTCCCCTTCCCCCAGGCTGTTTATGTACCTTTTAACAAAGCCAGCAACGTGCAGCGTTCCAGACCAGTGTGGCCCCAGTGTCAACGAGGACAAGCAAAACAAATTGAGTTGAAACCAAAGGAGGAGTTGCTACGTTTTCAACTCAAATTCTTCATGATAATTGCATGAACTGATTATTAGAATGGAAAATGTTACAAGTTCCTGAATCACTGAGTTTCTTAACAACATTATGTATTATCATATACATATATGTATGTGACGATGCATCAAAATGAAATATAATGAGTTATTTTTTTAGACCGATCATGAACACTAATCATTTGTGTGTGCATGTGAGTTGTTGGTGTGTCAGCCAGTACGTGAACAATATAAACATGCAGGCTTGCTGTATGTCTATACTGTTAGTCATGCTGACTAGCAAAGCTCTATGGTATGTGCGGGCCACACCGATTGCACATGAGTATTGTAAATCCTATATTAGTCATGCTGACAAGCCAAACATTTGGCCTGTGAGTGTGAACCTATTAACCTTTTAACCAACCTATTCAATTAGCGGTAATTACCTTTGACAGCATTTGTCTGCACCGATATGTGTATTTACCTCATTGACAGCACACATGCGTGCTATAGATCCTATGTTATTGGTGATGGTGACTAGCATCGCTCTGGCCAGGTCCTCTTTGCTGATGCTGTCTCTTTTCTCCTTACTCATCATGTGACCAAAGCTGTAAAAAATCACAACACAACATCGATGTCAGAACCATTTATCGCTCGCCTTTTCCTAAAAGCAGCATCCTCGGAGTGCTTTCTTTATACATATTTTGGGGCTTTTCTGCCTTTATTGATAGTGCACAGTAGAGAGGGACAGGGAGTGACACACGCAGCAAAGGTTGTCAGGCTCGGGAATCAAACCTGTGACTCAGAGCCTATATGTAGTATGCACCTTAACCGCTAGGCCAGCGGAGCCCCAAGGAATTTCAACTTAATTTTAATACAATTTCTACATGCATGCATGCATGCGCCTATGCGTGCGCGCGTGCATGTGTACATGCGTGCGTGCGTGTGCGCTTACGGGGAAACTACACTGGGGGACCGAACCGAACCGTACGCAGCTAGGTGGCTGCACCGACAATTCGTCCGTCCCGCGGGGAGTTCCGTATTCACTGTTTTTTTCCTGTGAAGGCGAGGCAAAGAGCTGCGTAACCGCTGCGGACACGCGGAAAAATAGAGCATTTGTGTAAAAACATTATGAACACGCGGAGATTACGAACAACCTGCGCACCACAGCTGGGTTCCATTGATTATAGTGGCAGCGTACGGTTGCGGAGCCAATTACGTCCCCAGTGTAGCTCGGCCCCTAATACTCAATAATTTTGTGATATACAGTATAGTATACTGTATATCACTAAATTATTAATTTATTCATTGTGCATATACCGTAACATTGCTAAGCGAGTACCCATATGCCGATGATTCAAGCATTGTAAATGATCAAATCATAAAAATGATAAATATGACAATTAGATAAATAAATGCATAAATACCACAAGGGGGTACTGAAAATGCCAACGTGGAATGAAAGGACACGAGCCATGTGGCTTAATGCACCTCTCTAGGTAAAGCACAAGTGTGAAACTATTGTATTGAAGCACTGTGTGCGGCACAAAGGTGACAATAAAGTGTGTTGCTTTGTGCACACCCTGTTATTCTATACTGAATGGCACAGTGATTATCATCACAACAATGTTGTTGTGTTCATTTTACTGGCAAACCTTTGGACAGAGTACTGAGACCATTGCATATTTACGGTATACACTTCAACAATGTGCAATCGGATTAGGGGTCAGAGGGTGTGTGTGTGTGTGTGTGTGTGTGTGCTTGTGTGCGTGTGTGCGTGCGTGCGTGCGTGCGTGCGTGCGTGCGTGCGTGCGTGCGTGCGTGCGTGCGTGCGTGCGTGCGTCCACATTAAGTGTGGATTCTCCCTTTTTTTCTTTTCTTTTTCTACTTGCACAAATGTCTATGTTCTATATCTAATAATTTATATTTTTATTATAGTGTCCTGCACCACAAGATGCCCATCTCACACAGGTTTACTGTTTTTTACATGCAATGTTGTATCGTCTTCAATCCAAAGAAAGCAGCGCACAAAATTGAATGTGTGTGTTTGTGCGCGTTTTCTTTTTTAAGAACACACTTACAGGGAGAACGACTACATTCAGGACAGATCGATTTACCTCACATGAAATTCGATTCACAAATAATGTCGCCCCTGTTTTCATGCCTCATCGCGAAATGAAACCCATCTCTCCTTTTCCGTCCCCCGGCTGAAAAGCCATTCGAGGATTGCGAGTGTTATTGTTGCTAACCTGGATGCTACTGCCGAGCCCTGCAGGCCAAAGCGTTCGTAATCGCCGCCATAGATGTCCTTGACCAGCTTGTCAACGTTGGTGGAGTCCCCCTTGCTGGCCATCTCCAACGCCTCCTCAAACGTCTCGCAGCCAGTCAGCAGGCAGCACAGGCCGAGGAACGTAGCGCCTCCCAGACTGAATGCGGGGAAACAATGTACGAGTCAGTGTGCTATTTTAATTCATTTGATAACCATAACACACAAACAATGACCGTTTGTTTCATCTACAATTATCTCTCTGTTTCTCTGAAACACTATCACCACAAGAACTGTGGGTGGACCAAAGTCCCTTGTAGACCTTAAGCAAATATCACCTTGATGTGACCTGCTGACAGCTCACAAATGCGCGTGATCATAATATTATTATGCTATTGTTAACTTCTCCCAAAGTAGAGTAACTCGAAAGCCAATGTCACTCAAAGAGTGACATTGGAAAGAGTGAGAGAGGGGTTGAAGGAAGAGGCTGATACTTTCACAGTCTCAGTCACGTTGTCTGTTTACAATAGAGGTTAAAGTTGAAACGATTTTGCAACACACACACTAAATATAACCAACAGGTTGTGTCACTTTGTCCATGTGCACGGGTGATCACGCCACCTTGGAATTCAGCTGTATATTACAAGCCAGCACAGTGTACTGTCTCTCCGTTTGTCTCTGTCTGTCTGTCTGTCTGTTTGCCAGCCTGTCTGCACTGTGTTGCTTTGACTGCCTGTCTTTCTGGTTGTCCGTCTGTCTTCTTTTATTAACTAATTTACTGCCAGAATTGTTTAGTTCTAGTCCCTTCTCTGCCAAGGTGAAGGCGTAAGCAAAATCGGCTAGGCTAATGTTAGCCACAATCTTTTTACAAGTCATATATTGTAACCGCGACTCCGCGAAGCATACAAACATACACAACTATTGTGTATTCACGCAGTCATTCACACATGGAAATCCTGAGAATTAATTTCTCTGAAATAGGTAAAAAATCTAATTAACTCTCAAGTACAAACTTACTGTACTCTTCATGTAAATGTTTACATTGACATAACAAGTGTTTACTGTAGATTATGCCAAACAAGCAATATTAAGAAATGAAATGTAAATGTCTGGAAGAGGGTCTGTGCGTTTGAGTGTGTGTGGGAGGGGGGCCTAATCTCAAACCATTGGATGATCAACACCCAATTTTCAGCAGGCCAAAGACATAAATCCCTGTGATATTTCTCACATATTGTGAATATTTGGTTCACATTTTGTGAAGGGTCTCAGATCTCAGACCCACCCTCCCTCCATATTGGGCAACAACAGGACACCAGAAACCCACAGGGAAGCCACGCCGCCAACGCTCGTACTAGACACCATCCTGTAAGTCACAATTTCTCTCCCTCATCATTATCACAGCCAAGAACCTCCACACACACACCTTCTCTCTCTCTTTCCTTACCTGGTCCCTGTGACTCGTTTATAGTTGTCCTGGGAGTAGACCGCCAGTATGGAGACCCCGGACCCGATGTTGACCAGCAGCATGGGGAAAGGGTTGTCCACCAGACTGCAGGGCTTCTTCACACAGGCCTGGGTGTCAGAGGGGTTCTCAAAGTAGTAGCACTCGGGATGTCCGTTGAAGCCGATGCGGTCGATGAACAGCAGTCCCTGGATTAGGCAGTCCAATTCATCCAGCTTCAACAGCTCCAGGTCAGCCATCTTTGAAGACAGGATTTACAGTGGCTACAATTAGTCAATAGCATATATAGATGTAATAACATGCATGCATGCATGTGTGCCATTTGACAAAAAGAATATTCTGGCTCTTACTCTCTAGACTAAACTGAAAAAGGTGCATAAGTAACTCACACCTACACTTTTTCTCAGGTGAAAAAGGTGATAAGACATGGTCAAGTGGGATTGGGTATTAAAATCGATAATCAATATCGCTAATGTTTCAATTGTAATCTGTGACCATGTATTTGGCTGCAGTGCCAATAATGATAAATTAATAATAAATGTTGATCAGATGATTCACTACTACTACCACTGCTGTGTGGGTCATTTAATAGTAGTGTGGCTGATTAAAGCCATACATCTGCAGAAATCAAGCTGTGCTCAATTGAGGCCAGTGCAGGCAATTAGATTTAGGTTTGATAAATGGGTTGCTGTCTGTGGTGCTATTAGGGCTGGTCATTGTTGACAGGATGGGAGCTGACAGTCATAATAGGGCCTTTCTACAGGCGTGTCATAGATGTTTATGAAAGCGAAGAAAAGTATTATAGTATTATATTCATGCTATGCTACCTACTGTACTGACATATTGTGTCTTATTCAAATTGCAAATGCAAGAAAAAGACATCATGCTTCAGGTATTTCCTGTGTCTGGTTAAATAACACTTGACATGTGACATAGTATAGTAACTAGAAAGGCAGGTTCGCTGTATCAAGAGACATACACAAGTAGTGGAAGGTCGGTGAACTCAGATTCACACACAGACAGACAGACAGACAGACAGACAGACAGACAGACAGACAGATCCGTTTTTAGCTCAGAACTCATGAATTTCCACACTATCGTGAATTTCCACACTACTATTGGTAATAGTACAGTATGTACCAATGTTGCAAACGAGGCAAAAACTGATGTCGAAATACAATCTGGCTGAAAGATTAATTCACATGTCTGATCTTTGACATGATTTATAGAGCAAAAAAAACTAGCAATGTGTAATGACCTTCTGTGGTGTCACACGTGTCACACGACTCTGAATAAGGAAGGCGGTGAACACAAACTGGCTTCAAATCACGTTCTGAAGACCGTCATGGTCGCTTAACAAATTTGCATTGTATATAATATACATAGGTATGTAAGCCCCTCTCAGTCTCCCTTCTCTTTCCTGTATTTAGTTGGATTTGAACACTTACAATGTCACACATGCCTGAGGGTCACTGTCTGAGAACCAGGACATCCCTGGATGCGTGGGTTTGAGTTTTGGCTCTATTCCCACTCATAGCATGCGTTTAAAATATTGTAACAGCAGACATTGAACTGGGTGGTTCAATGTCTGCCAATGTCCCCTGCAGACAAAGCCCGAAGAACGGCAATAAACTCTGACAGACTAGACTAACAGCCAGGTAGACCGAGAGGCAGGCAAACTGCCAGAGAGAAAGAGACTGACTGAGTGTTGGACAGAAAGAGAGACAAAAATAAAGGTAGACAGGCAATCAGAGACAGAGTTTACTCAGTTTAATACAGTCCCCAGGAGAATACATTTGACATTCCATGCATGGCTTTCAAGGTTTTAAGTCTTATTTCTACTCACTCAGGGCTGCATCTCTAATAATTGTCTTCATGTGTCTCAAAATGTTCACACAGCTGTCAAAAACCATTGCTTCCAATGGTACAATCTGTCACGATACTAAACTTTCTGAAAAATGAATTGATCCGTTTCATAATTGCCTGCAGTTTGATTAAGGGATTATTTGATCAATCGTTTCACCACAATACCACACACACCCCTCACCGTCATGAAGTCGTTCTCGAACTTGTAGGCCCCTCCTCCGGTGGCGCAGAGCGTGGTGTGGAGCGATGAGAAGTTCTTGTCGCGTCCCATCTGGATAAAGCGGTGCATGGCTTGTGTGGGGAACCGGATGAAGTGGAGGTTCCCCGTCCGACCGCACATGGTCAGGTTCCTCAGCTCCAGGTGAACGTCACGGATCCCTGTCTTACCTGGGAGAGGGAGAGGGAGAGGGGGAAGGAACGAGGAAAGCATAAAAGAGCGAGGGAGGGAAGGGCAATATGGTGGGAAGAAAGAGATAATGAGAGAAGAAATGGTAAAGGGAGGGAAATGAGGAAGAGAGTAGGGATGGAGAGACGGGAGGGATGACAGTCAGGAGAGATGGAAAATTTGAGTGGAGGAGGGAGGAGAGAGAGGAGGGAAGGAGTGCGAGAAAGGGGAGAATGAATGAGGGTTGAAGGGAATACAATTGCTTAGTTGCATCCATGGGGTGTGTGTACTTGACTGTGTGTGTGTGTGTGTGTGTGTGTGTGTGTGTGTGTGTGTGTACCATAGGCCACATTGCCGGTGAGGTATCTGCGAATGGATTTGAGGTTCTCCACCTCCTCCTGCTCCTCCTCTGCTGTGATGTCCACGGGCTCAAAATACACCAGCTTCACCAGGGTACCACCGATGTCCATCCCAAACCAAGGGAAGGCTGGAGGGTGAGAGAGAGAGGAGGCAGAGATGGAGAGCGAGAGGGAGGAAGGTAGAAAGGGAAAGGCAGAGGAAAGAAAAGAGGTGGATAAAGAGAAAAGATTAAATATAAAGCAGTTTTTTTTTTCTTCCTACCACTCCTGCTCTACCCTACCTCTATCCTCGCTTCTCATGAAAAACTACAAATTATGGAGTGCACACGAAAAAGGATTTTCACACACTTCTTTACACCTATAAACCTATGAGGAGAAGATGGGACAAAATGTAACAATACCCTGAATAGTTTGGAATTGCTCATGCTCAGATAAGATTTGTCTTCAGGGCATTTCCTTGTTTAATGTCTGTAGGACTGATCTTTATCGACGTTTCAATTGTCGTATCGTGACATTATGACGATCATGTGACATTGCCATAACACAGTATTTTGTTGTTCATTTTTTCTTTTACATTTGTAGAATCTCCGCCCGATTTAGTTTCACTGGAAGGGTGTAACACATGCAGAAGAACACAATCTTTCCCATCTCCACTCCCGATGACCAGCCAACCTGTAGGTGTAGGAGTTGCTAATGCAGCAACAGTAATCGCCCTGAGCACCTTCCCCAACCGGCTTCCCGTTCCTGGAACACGGCCAAATTGTTTGTTAGAGCACCAAGCCGTATGCACTGCGGAGACATCTAACCCCAGTCTCCATGTAGGGCAGGAACTTTGCCCCTGCACCACCCGGATGCTTACATTTATTATTGTTTAAACAAAACACAAAAATATTACCATGCAATTCGTTGGAGTGAACATCAATTTGTTCACTGTGTGACTTTGAAATTAAAACATACTCAATAATCTAATATGAGATACATCGATAGGCGATAGCTACAGTAAAACTATCCATATGATTATCGTGATATTGTTTTCAGACATACCACCCCGGGTGGTGCAGATCCCCATGTTCCATGGTGGCATTGCTGCAGTCCAAATGGTAGAGCGTGGAGCAGTTAGCATGTTGACAAGTTCGATCATAGACTAGCTAATGCAGCCTCTCTTGCACAGTACTTCAGGATAACCGACCACATAAATGATGGTGCCTTTTGTGTTCTAACAGTTTGGGATCAATCAGGATTAATGACCTTTGGTAGCAGTCACACATTGCCTTGTTATTTTTAGCCGCTGGCCCTTTGTTGTATTAACTCAACCTTTCACCTACTACACTACCCTAGTTCTAACCTCTTGTCCCATGATCACACATCCTCAGGTAGTCCAGAGCTGACGTGCTGAGCCCTGCTAACCCAGGATTACCAATACATCAGAAAGCAAGTGTAGGGTCTTTGCAAAACCTTTACAGAAAATGTTCACATTTATTTACCTATAGTATGCATATAACAATTGCTAGTTCATATAGTTGTGTTCACTTTTGAGCCCAAACAAAAACGATAGTTTATATTTTTTATTACAGTTGGACAGGATTCCAGACATGATTGAGGTTGAGGTTTAGTTTCTTGTTAGAAAAATAATAATAATTAAAAAAAACACTGCAAACGGTCGCAGCACTACTACAGTTCAGATGAGTGATATTATGTTTCAGCCTCAAGTGCAGTCACACTTTCCTCCACAGACTTAGCCAGACCTCCCCACATGTGTGAGTGCACGCACACATGAGAGAGACGCACGCACGCACGCACGCACGCACGCACGCACGCACGCACGCACGCACGCTCTATTGGCCTATATAAAGTCCATTGCCCGACCTGTCCATGTGACCCTGCCCTAACCTCCACATACTGTAGTTTAAGGGGCAGTTGTTTCCATCTCAATTTTACTTTCTTTCTTACACAGTTCGTTTTCTTTCATGGTTCTGTGTGCAGTTTAAAAGGTATGTTGAATAGTGAGCTTAGAATACTTTAGCTCAATTCATGGATATCTAGGATCAAGTGACTAGCCTAGCGTTAACAACTGTTTTTTAAAACGCATAAAAAGCATAATCCTAACAAATTAACAGTAATTACACTATACTGTAGTTTGAAACTCATTTTTCTGAAATGCACATATTTGTGTTCATTCGCTGTGGCGGCCTGTATGATATATATTTTTTCTCTTTTCGCTGTCAATTTCAAAATGTAATTTTGTTTGACCAAGACCAGCCATCAATCTTTGGAGAGGTTTAAAGGTGTATTTCCCTACTTTCTTTTTTTTATTAATGGTTTTTTGTGGCTTTCGCCTTTATTTTATATATATATTATAGAGGGACAGACAGTAGGCTGACAGGAACTGGGGAGAGAGATGGGGGGGGTGACATGCAGTAAAGGCCGTCGGGATCGGGAGTCGAACCCGCGGCATACCGCCAGACTGGATTACCAGCCAAGGTGCCTGGACCGCTGAGCCACGGCCCAGGCCATATTTCCCTACTTTTGAGAGGAGCTGCCGCTGCGACGTGACCCAAGAGCTGTGACAGGGAAACAGAGGGACAGACAGGGTCCATGTAGGTGAAAGGTCTTTGGCATAATGCCATGTGTCATGCTGCTCAACCACCTCTAAGTGGCCGGTTTGAGTAGGTTTTATATTTACATTTATGTAGGTTATGTAACTTTTTGTTCACACCAACGAGCAAGTCAAAATCTGTATTCGTGTCGTTATTTTTTAAATGTATGAAAAATACAAATACATTTTGATTGATTGAATACTTTAACAGTTCGCAAATAAAGGCATGTGGCAAAGATTTCAATTCATCGAGGAATGCCATGCCAGAAATAGGGATCCTAGGATGAAAGTGATTGAAATATTTGTTTTTTGAGCATATAAAATTTGCCTCTGTATTGTGAAATGTATTGGCTCAGTACTGAAAGGGAAAAAATATATACATTCATTAAAGGTATATTCAGTGATTTGACTTAATTCAAATATCACTTATTTTTTCTTTTTTTCTGGATAATCCTCCCTACTATAGAGTGTGCTGACCATATAAGGAGTTCCTCCCTGTCCCCAGTGAGCCCCTGGGGTCAAAAAACCCTAGTTTCAGTTTTGGTGGCGGGTGGCAAAACCTTCACCCAATCAGGATGAGTGGGGCCTTCCTCCAATCATGATCGAGTGGGGGCGGGCCTTGGTGCACGTGCTGTTTGTCTGTTGCACTTCCCCCCACTGTAGAGCGTGCATGTGCACATTTTGTTACTGGGGCGGACTGGGTGGTTTTCCAAATCACCCAAATCACTGAATGCTCCTTTAATTATAAAATTCAAAATGTTTTGTTTTGAGGTAATAATATGGTAAGTAAAGTATAATGGGTTGTTGCAAAATCCCGTGGCACACCTGGATTTGTCACGCAGCACACCGTTTGGGAACCACTGATGTAGGCTACATAGAGTAGATTTATATTGATGCATCAACAGATTGACTGTCAATTCCTACTAGATCACTGATATTACAAAGTCATAGTGATCTGAAAATAACATGCGATAAAACGGTTGATGGGGGAAATACGGTGTCAGGTGTGTATGTGTGTGAGCAGAGAGAGAGAGCACAAAACAGAGATGGAAAGGGCTACCAAAAGACCCAAAATACAGCTCCTTGAATGCAAAATAGTCAATATTTAATGAAGCTACAGCTGTGCACAAAATAATAATAAAGGCTCTTAAGCCTGCAGTGAGCTGTGTAAAACAGCTGAGCGGACAGAACGGCTAATAAGGATAATAATAATATAATTCTACAGTGTGTTTGATAAGATTGCCACTAAATGAGTGGCAATGGCTGAACACCACGTTATTGTGAATTCTGTACAATACACATAGATATTGCAACATGTTCTCCTATCGCAGAACAATACAAAATACACCCAAGCACAAGTTAATCTCAAATTGATTACACATGAAACGCTAATGCAAAACAAAAATGTTTTTATCTCCCTCTTCTACAATATTTCCCATTTCAACAAACATGACCAAAATGTCCTTGCTTTTGCCATTTGTTCTAAGGTGCTGAAAAGCAGCCTGATTAGTAAATGGCAAAGAGATACATTTCTACATGGTTTCAGGTAGGAGGCATCTTGGGCAGCACTGGTGTAGTATGTACCCATTTTTGCTTTCATATGACATTTTAGCTGACACACACTTTTCACCCCCCCCCCCCCCCCCCCCATGGAATTGGGGTGTGCCCCCCCAATACTGGGAGGGATACTGGGATACCACGACCACGACCACCCCCCCCCCCCCCCCTGCCTTGAAGATCTGGCTGTTAGCACACCTTGTTAATAATCTGTTGAAAACACCACATAGTACAACATTGACTTGACCCAGCCCAGAAACCTGTGAGTCGCAGCACACTTGAGAATCTTCTTTTACAAATGCTATTCAGTGACTGACTTACATTAGCATGAAGCCTCCCACTAAAACATTTGCACTATTTACCTGGAATATTGTGCAGCGTACTAGCCTGACTGTTGTGAATAGTGAGATTGCTTTCAAAATTGATCAGGAAGGCGAACATTAAATGTTCATTATCAAGTGGTGTAGCTCTGTTGTTTTGAATTAGATCATGTTTAGATGTTAAGAGGATGGTGAGGTGGTCATAGAGGGCAGGTGGGTGTATCCAAAAGGGATTCATTAGTTCCATTAGAGCAGTGGTTCTCAAAGTGAGGTCCAGGGATCCTCAGGTCCGGGCGGCAGTGGCTCAGGGGTAGCGTGGCCGGTAGAGCGGCCGGATGAAAACCGCGAGGTTCCCCGTTTCGATCCTGGGCTCCCCCAGAGTTAGTGCAGAGTTAGTGTCCTTGAGCAAGACTCTGAACCCCTCTATCTATGTAAAGCGCTTTGGATTAAAGCACCATATAAATGCGTCATTTACCATTTTACCTAGAGAGGGTTCCAACTCCTTCATTTCATGGTCTGGGGGAATTGAAATTAAGTTTGAGAACCACTGCATTAAACCACCCAATTTAGATGAACGTGTTATGTGACATTGGTTTAATTTTAATCAGGATTAATTAGTCCTATTAACAGATTACTGGGCTCAGTGAAGGTTGTATAATCAAGAACAACCAGCTTTAATTACACTTCATCTCTTATCTGATGGAAAAAGTGGGACTCATTAGGTCCATACTTCAGTGACACATACTGTACACTAGGCCAGGAAATGTATCTACTGATATATTTTTACTGTTGTTGTTTGATGTTAAGCTTGTTCTGCCTGACCCTCATCCTATGCACAGTACTGCTTATCCGGTTCTACACCATAAAATTTGTTGAAACATTACATTCGTGCGAAATTCCTACTCAAGAGATTCTAGGCAAATAAAGGGTCTCCACTCACATTCCTTATATCGGCAAATCCTTTGTCACTGTTCTATCAGTCAGTCAGTATCAGTAACAGGAAATTATTACAGCAATCACAACATTGTACACATTACACAATAATCTCAACACATCTCTACTTGAACTACAGTGACCCATGAAATGCGCAAGACATTTGTCCTTTGGCTGCTGTTAGTTAAATTATAATGAACTATTGCAATCTGCAACCTGATGCAACTCTATCCATAAATGTGATTTCTTGAATTATGGGTCATCTCAAGGACTTTCTAAAGATAAAGATAAAGATAGAGAAGTTTTTCGTTTGTTTGTTTTGACGCTTTTTGATTTTATATTCTTTGTTCCTTTTTTAAGTTGTGATTTTAGAGTATTGATTTAGGCTCAATACCTTTTCCCACTCTCAACTTTTGATAAGAGTATCTGCTAAATGTTTGAATTGTAAATGCCTAAATTGCTAATTGTAATTGCAATGAATACAAATAGAATATGACAAAAAAAAGAAAAACAGAATCCACACTTGACTGTTAACAGAATCATGTTCAGGGAAAACTCCCTACAACTGCCCCAAAGTTGTATTTGTTAATAGTGGTAGATGGCAGAATAGCCCACAGGTCCAGGATCATGAGAGGTTTTCATGCATGTAGTTATCCACAACAAAAGGGATGGCCTTTAGACATGGCAACTTTAAGTTTACCGATTGGTATCGCCAAATTGGAATCACTCCAATTCCAGTATTGGCCAATCTGTTCTGTGACCGTATTGCGCCACACCAGAGACTGTACAGTACAGGGTATTGTGTATTATAGGTCATTTGTGCTTGTTAGATTTGAACCCCTATATGCATTTGTCCATTCCCCCATCTATCTGATCAGCGAGGTAACTGTAGGTTATGTTAAGATTAGATGCTTTTTTGAGACTTTGATCTTCCGTTTTATTTTTTTTGTATAGTTGTTTCAGTCATAATAGCCTAATACTGTACTCTAGTGCTATCTTGTCAGTTCCCTTGCAAACATAATATCTTTCAAACAGAGAGAGAGATAGAAAAACATCTTGCACTGTCCCTTTTACACAGTGTATCATATCGTCTGTCTGAAATACTTTTACATTTAGTCACCAAGACAAAATGTGGAGTAATCAGATAGTGATCAGGAGTAACGTCAAATAGCAATTCCCTCACAAAAATCACATCCCCAACAGGTGTTTTTCTGGAATATATTTGTTGAATGACTGGGAATGCAGATTTTTTCTATTTTCTTTCTTGCGCTCATTTCCCTCTCTGACTTCATCTTTTGCTCTCCATTTCTCTCTCACCCTCCTATTCATTTTCTCTCTTTCTCCCTCTACAATAATACATCATTTATGCTCAATCGCATGTGTTATTATGAGCTTGTAGATCTGCCATTTTTGGTGCACAATATTGTCATAGGGCGAACAGCAAAGTATATATCAGGCTTTTAAACACAATTGGAGATGGATGTGAGGAATGCCAACAAGCTGGCTTAGCAAACAGACCACTGAACGTGTGGCAGCTCTCTGTACCAACACTAACCGCACAAAAGACAGCATGAGGTTTCACACCACACAACATCTAGCCCATTATGACATTTTACTGGACGATTCATTGTCATACAAATACATTTTGAGTAAGGATTCAATTAAATTTCTGTTTGGCTTTAGGCTTAGAATAAAAATTGCACAGGGCAGAAATTACAAATAACTTTAATATACAAAGAAATTGTATATTTATTTAATAGTTACTAGTTTTGAAAAGCAAAATTGTGGAAATAGCCCACAAATACTTAGCCTCACAGGTGAGCTTGTAGATCTGCCATCAGTTTTTTGGAAACGATTATGCTAAATATTTGCAATTTTCTCAAATAAAGGTTGCATTTAGGCAGGGTAATTATGTAATACTTGTGTGACAGTCCTAGGTGAGAGCATGAGGTTTCAACACATCTAGAAAGACCATGAACCACAGAATCACAGCCACTACAATGAGAGGAAAAATTACGCAATCCTTGCCATCTAACAGAATACTGGTGCCTGCAAGTGCATGACTTCAGCACCACAATGCTGAACAACTATATGCCTGTTGTGGTTTCTGAAAAATCTCAACAACACAATGTATTATTATTCGTTTTTGATCTTTAGCCTTTTTGTTTATGCCATCTTATGGCCACAAATGAATGTTTTTCAACCAACCAAAAGACATGATGATATTACCTATTTATGACAATCAACACATCAGGAAAGTTATAGTAACATCAATTTAGCAGTTTTGTTACCAAGACATTGGCCAAACTTACCAGGCTTCTTCTCAGTTATCAACTTCATGGTGGTGATGAACAATCTCAACAGACAGGTGCATGCACAACCTCCCACAAAAAGTCTCCAAAGTTAATTAAGCAGGCCTAGGATGCTCTCTATACTCTTTAAAATAAAAGCTACTTTTAAAAAAACTGTTACACGTTCAACAATGCTGCTTGAAAAATCTATATGGTGGCACACACCATTTTACCATCTTTTAAACTCCCAAGTTCTAAATATCTCTCACAGCATCCAATACAGTCCGTACATGTGGGGGGCGGGGCCCTGTCCCTTTAACCCCTTGCCTGCCTCCCGAAGACAGAACTCACGCGTTGATTGGCTGGTGCACGCCAAGCCCACTTATCAGGAGCTTCTTCACCACCGGGAATCCACCAATCACAGCAGACCAAGTGCAGGCTGAGGTTCCATATAAACAAAAGGGGGTCTGACAATCTCTCTACACCGCACACAGCATTTGACAGTGGGAGAACATACTATGTCAGATCTGACAGCAGCTGGTCGATTGCATACAGAGCAAAACCCTGTGTACTGTTAATTTAATTAATGATTCATTTCATAATTGTTAATATGAATCAATGTGTTACATGTGCATGCTCACATATACCGGTAGTAAATTAATTTCATTCATTGGTGCATCACAGTACAGCACACACATTGCAACACAACACTGCCTGCTTGTGCAAGGCAAGGAGGGCTGCAGCCAGATGACCTCTCCGTAAAGCCCCCCACACACACACACACACACACGAGACCACACCATTATGTCATTCAACCACCAACTGCTACGTTTATTTTTGAACAACATTGTGCGTCGCCCGGGTGACACTTACGGGGTCTGTGCCTTTTCACAGTCGAGTCCGTCCTTCTCCGTAGCCTGCATCTCTTCGCCGGGGAGCCGCCGTTGCATTCGGCATCGTCGTGGTGGTGGTTGTTATGGTGGTGCTGCTGCTGATGCAAAACATGGGAATTTTCACAGGCGTTGTTGCTGGTTCCAGTGTTGTTGCAGCCGCCGTTCAGAACGACGTGGCTGTGAAAAGAAGGAGCCCTTTGGCTCTGTCCGTTGCTGACGTGATGAAACGGAGCGGCGGGTCCTTTCTTGTCCATCATCGACTTGGCTTTATCCATGGCTGCTGCAGCTATAGCCTGTGCCCCGAGACCCCTAGACCGAAAGCCAACAGCCGTGTGTCTCTGTTGCAAGCAGCGGGGTGTAGCTAACGTTAGCCTCGCCTTGTCGCCTTGCTACCAAACCAGTTTACCTCCTCGATGTGTCGTGTGACAAGTGTGTGCGACCAGCTCCTTGTAATCTGATCCGTATGGAAGGCGTTTTCCCCCCGTCCAACGACGGCAACCCAGTCTAATTTAAAACACTGTGCTGAAATCTAACATGTATAGGCTATGTTTGCATAGTGTGCCAAAAATGAAAATATGTCTAAGCTATAACGTAACCATTTCATTTGCTTTCGAGGTCACTCGCGGTCATTTCCAATTTTCCACACACACAACATTGGAGAAACGCTATCCTGGCCAACTGGCGCAGCGCGTGTGTGTGTGTTGGCTACTACGTCACACCACCACGCCACGGAACCCGTTCACCTTTATGGAAAAAAATATATAAATAGCCTAAATTAAGATCAGCCTTTGAGAAAATAAGATATTCCTAGACATATATCCTGTTCTTCTGTTAAATACAATAAACACAACAACACTGCTCCCCACTCTCCATCATGTAATGTAAACACAAAACAAACAAAGCCTGAACGCAACACACATGCACGCACCCCCTGGCCTGACATGCAGTTCTGCTTTATTTAGCGTGCTTGAATGGACTGAACGGAATGAGTCGGGGGTGGATGTGTCATGTGTGGGGGCATAATGGGGCATTATATGTGGGTTGGCTTGGCTTTAGTCAGATTTAGAGAGAACTAAACAAGATATAAATAAACATAAGATAAATAAACATTTATCTTATTTTTTACAAGTTAACTGATAAGATAGGAAACAGTAGGAAACAGTATGTTTCCTATGGTATCAATAAACATATAGTCAGGGAGAATTGTCAGAATAATGTGAAATCTGGGAATACATTTCTTACCAAGAAATGTCTTCCCCAATGTGTTTGAAAGTTGGGGTAGGCTACCATTAAAGGACCACTTCACCACTTTTCAACCTATCTTCATATAATAGGTCCGCACTAATAATCATGATAAAATGGCACAATTTGTGTCTGTTTCATAGGAGGGCAGTTCAGAAACCCGTCCACCAGTGACATCATCGATGGGGAATCCAAGCTAATACAAACTGTAGGCTTAATTTCTAGTCCTGAAAAGTTGCAATGCGAAAATGGAAGCCATTCGAACTGCCCACAGCTCTCCTATGAGACACAGACTGAGTCGAAACTAGATAAAGTGCCCCTCGGGGCACAGGTCTCCACCAGGGCAGGTCAGGTTGTGGCCTCCTGGTGGTGCTATAATAGGCCAATGTGAAAAGGGTGCCATTTCTTCTTACGCCTTGGATGGATTGCCTGCATCATCCAATTGCCATCATCCAATTTTGTTCCAAAAATGTGTTTTACAAAAATCCACCTGTTCGTGGCGTTATAACAGGCCAATTGCTCAGCCTAGTAGGAAAGTCTGTGAAAGATTTGACGTAAATGGCACGCTCCGTTCATGATTTGAGGCTTTTTGTTCAAAACGGGCCAATCCTGCAAACTTTGAAAGCCAATGTTAGCCAATTAGGATGGAATATGAAATATCGGACAGATCCGTCTTGAACACATGTATGACTCTAGAGATGTGTGTAACGATTTGTGGGATTTTTGGACAGAATCTGGAGGAGTAATATCAAAAAATGTGTTTTTCAAAAGTCGGTCTCCTGGTGGTGTCTCCAGGCCGTTCTGGAAAATTTGGGGCAGAGTGTGTGTGTACAAAATTTGGCATCGACCGGGTTAACGGTGCCGGAGATTAGCTGGTAACAGACGGACGGATGGACGGACGGACGGACACACTCACACACACACACGGACACACTCACACACACACACACACACACACACACACACACACACACACACACACACACACACACACACACACACACACACTGTTGTATTAAAAGCTCCACATTTAATACAATAGTGCCTGGGAAGCTGATTTCAACCCGAGCTAGGGTCAGTACACCTCTATGTAAATGGATCTTTAACTTTCTATGTGACAGGAAACAGGTGGTCAAAATAGGTGATCTCGTCTCGCTGTCTAGGCTCCTAAACACTGGGGCCCCCCAGGGTTGTGTCCTTTCTCCACTATTGTACTAATTTTAAATTCCTCTTACAACTGTACAATGTATTAAGGATAGGCACTAATAAGCTCCCAGCTTCCGCCTATACCTTTTCGATCATGTCATATGAGTTTAAAACATTCATCTTGTAATGTACTGCATAAGATCGAAATAAACCATTCATTCATATACTCATTTCTGTCAATCTCACTTTAGTACAGTTATGATGTATAAATTTGCTGATGACACATCTTTAGTAGGTCTTATTACCAACAAGGATGAATCCGACTACCGCAGAGCAGTAGAGGAGCTGGTGAGATGGTGTGAGAGTTACAACTTGATTCTAAACATCTCTAAAACCAAAGAGATGTTCATAGACTTTAGGAAGAAGATCTCGAGTCCCCTCCCCCCTCTTTATCAATGGGGAAGAGGTAGAAAGAGTCTCCTCCTTCCAGTTCCTCGGGACCACCATCCATGAATCCTTATCATGGGATCTCAACACCAGTCTCATAATAAGCAAATCACACCAGCGTCTCTATTTCCTGCGGCAGCTTAAGAAGTTTAAAGTCAGCCAAGCAGCCATGACTCACTTCTATACATTGGATGTAGCCTCCCTACACTTTCCTCACTCTATTCTACCAGAATAATTAGGAAGGCAAAAAAAATCATTGCAGACAACTCTCATCCTGCACATTACCTCTTCAATCTCCTCCCATCAGGCAGGAGATATAGAAGCATCAAGAGCTCAACATCTCGCTTCAGAGATAGCACTTCGTAGCCATTAGACATCTGACTTGACTCATTAGGCACAGTTGGGCTGATAGATGTATGTATGTATGTAGCAATATGCATATAGCACTTTTAAAAACTGAATGTAATTCCCTATGCTGCTGGTTTTTGAGTGGTGTAAACCACTCCTACAACTGGCTTTGTTAGTCTGTCTGTCTGTCTGTGCTCAAACAATGAGCATGGTTGATGCCGATTGGTTGATGCTGATTTCATTACGTCAGACATTACGTCAGACCACAGCTGATCAGGCTATATAATACCTTACACCACTCAGTTCACACGGGTGTGATTTTTGTATTGTATTGTCCTTCTTGTTTTTGTATCTATGGTTGTCTGTATATGTTGAGTATGAACCAAGACAAATTCCTATCAACTTGTTGCAAATAAATGATTGAATTGAATTGACACACACACACACACACACACACACACACACACACACACACACACACACACACACACACACACACACACACACACACACACACACACACACACACACACACACGGACGGACTGTGTGCCATTTTATCATGATTATTAGTGAGGACCTATTATATGAAGATAGGTTCAAAAGTGGTTAAGTGGTCCTCTAACAACCAATATAAGGCAAAATGTTCTAAATTTCATTATGCTTTACGTAGCATGTAACATGTCAAACTAGGGGTTTTTCATGATTCTGAATCCATTCCAAGCATTAGTTTTGCACATAAAACACTCTTTGGGCCGAATTTAGCCCAAGGAGTGTTTTTTGTGCAAAACTAATGCTTGGAAGTTGGGATGAGTTCAGAAGAATCATGAAAACCCTATAGTTTGACACGTCACATAATGAAATTCAGAACATTTGGCCTTATATTGGTAAGGTTCTTATAATGGTACCCCAACTTTCAGCAGCTGTCAAAGATTCCCCTATACTAGGGTGGCTGAATTAGAAACCAATGTGGCCCTGTGGGATATGTTAGTAGGCCCTATACACTAGACACCTTTACAAACACATTGGTGAAGAACATTTGTGGTAAGAAATGTATTCCCAGATTGTATTAATATCCTTGACTATTGTGAAATAGATAAACATTTATTGATATGTTTATTGAGATAAAACAACTCATCCAAACGGCGCTGGATTTATTGTGGAATTTATGTGATAGCCTATGTCAATACATTTTCGAAGAAGTCAATTCATTGGTGCATGAAAGGGCTTATGGTCGACGTCGAGGCTAAATACAATCTAAATCACAAACTCAGCTTTTCATTTATTTACATAAATGATTTTGGTTAGGTTTATTATAAACCTATATAAACTATAGGCTACTATAAAGTAAAGTTTATAGGCTACATGCCTAGTGCCTACAACAAAACCACAGAGACGGGCCCGGGTAAGATCTAGATCCGTAGGCTACCTGCAGCTGGCACTAGCAGGCAAGGACGGGTATGTTGCTTGCTACATGCTGCCATCTTCTGGTAACAAAATACTTTCACGCTCTGGGCTCAGTGGGCTGTTTTAGAATTTGGAAAATGGTCCTATTTAGTAAGCCTACGGCGCTGTTCGCTGACCGTTACCGTAATTACACTATTAAATGCGCAACGAAATTCGGGCGTCGGATCACATTACTGTCGGTTCGCGAGTGTAGGATAGCGTTACTCCAGTCACCGACTGTACAGTACGTACGCTGGTCTGAGAGAGGGTGTCATGTGGACGTTAGACCTTTATTTTGAAGGAAAAGTTGCCACGCCGGAAGTTGTATCCCATCGATTCGTCACTGGTTGCCATGGTTGCCGTAGGCACCAAATCTTTCTGTGACATGACATGTAGCTAGCCCAGCTTTGCTCTCCAGTCTTCACTAATGGCACCACCAAGAAGAAAAGGTCCTTTGCAGCTTGTCCAGAGAGAGATTGACGACATAAAAAGAAAGGTTTGTTATGCAATTGTGCTGATAGATACGTAAATGTAATGCGGAACAAAGGATAAAACGACCGATCTGTTTCAACGCGTCAGCAAGAACCCCCATAACGCGCTCTGGACCAGAAGGTAGCCAGGCGTTGAACCAGTACGATAGGCAGGGCAACTTTAATAGCCAGCATTGATGAAAACTGACTGGAGTTTCAACTATCCTCTGCATAGTAGCCTACCGCACACGAAGCTGACTGGGAAGTGTGTTAGTAGTGTTTGTGTCGATGCCTTGGTGGTGCATGTTTTCTGACAAATGACAACATTCCGGCTTAGACCACCACAATGTGGACCAGGGCTAACCACAAGGATGCAATGGGTTTTAAACATGTTTATTTATTGAAACTGACCACAAGGATGCAATGGGTTTAGTTATAACTGTAAACTGTCTGGTAAGATATTCTATAGGCAGGCGGTCTCCGTTTAGAGCCTGTTATCTGTTTCCCCCTCAAAGGTTGACAGCCTTGTGAAGGATCAGAATCAGACGTTGAACCCAGCAGAGGCGTATACAAGGTAAAAACTATAGTTAGCCCGATGGAGACCCAAACTACTGTAAATACATTTAATCTGATTCTGCACATGCACAGCACATAGGCTTTTAACATAATATTTAATGAGGAGTGGACTTGTTCTGAAAACCTTATTTCAAACAGATGCCAAGAGATGCAGAGCTCAGCTGAAAAGGCAATGGGGACACTCAAGAGGCTGACTAAAGTTAGTGATTCAATTTGACAGATTTAACAGATTCAGATATAAACAAACTATATATTCGTTTTATACTCAAATAACAACGTTCTGTTGTGCACTTCCATTATACTGCAAGCTTCCATTATAAAATGAATAGCATTGGAAAATGTTGGAATTTCAATTACAGCTATGTATAAGAATTAGTCATTTATACTTTTTAAAAGCACATACTTTTGAATAGTTAAGTATAAAAGCAAGTACTCCAGTGCTTTAACTAAGTACAAATTTGACTGACAAACGTTCACTCATAGTTTAGTAATATTTGACCAGGAATATCTACTAGAGTACTGGGGTTGAGTTACTTTGTCGACTACTGGCCATCTTACTGAAAACCTTCCCTTCTCCCTCTGTTGCTGTGCCCAGACTGATGAGCCTGCCCCTGTAGGGAGCTACGATCAGAGGAAACAGGAAGAGGAAAGACGACTACAGACACTCATGGGGAGGCTGAACACCCTCTCTCTGGAGCTATCTCCCCCAGGGCCAAGCTCTCCAGCAGGGTCAGTTAGATAAACCCATTTAGGCCATCGAAATAAAAAAAACGTGAAAGAATATATATTCAAAGATTTGTGCCGCATTTTCACGATTTTTCATAGCAGACCACTCGGTGGCGCGCTATGAGCTTGTAGATCTGCTATTTTTCAATAGCTAAAGTATAACATAAATGCTTAGTTAAAACACCAAAAGGGGTTCCCGTCCAGAATGGGTTAAGCCTGTTTTATACTTTACTGTATGATGGATGTGATTGGTGGCACATGGCGAAAATAGCAGATCTACAGTATAAGCTCACAATATGTCGTGACTCGTGATGCGTTGTGAGCTTGTAGATTATCTGTTATTTTACCTTCATTATAAGCATTCAATTCTCTCCTCTGATCCTGCGGTTTAGGTTTGTCCTGTCTGTCTGTCCATCCAAAATCTTTTTTGGAGCATATCTCCTATATGATTATGGCTATTTATTTTTATTTTTGCTTAATATTTTGATTATTGATCATGATTATTAACCACAATTATTGATAATGATTTTTTTTGGGGCAAATGCTTTTAGGAATTTCTAAACCACTTGAGCCCTAGCATTTCTATTCTGGGATAAATAGCAAAAAATAATCTACAGATTTGGTATAGAGGAGAAAAAGAACAGTGCTGCCTGTCAACTCGGGTCTATAGAGTATTAGTCCAGCAACCAGGGGTGTGGAGTGGGAAATTTGGTATACAGTTTTTTTATTGGCCTAAAATATTGTCTATATACATACATTCATGAATCCACTTGCTGACCGGCTGTCGGTATTGAGCAATCTTTTTATAGGTCATATGTGACGATACCATACAAAAACCTATATAAGGCATTATTAAATTAATACATTTCCCTCATGGTCATATTTTATCCACAGTGAAGACCAGAAGGAAGAAAGTGAGGATGAGGAGGAGGATGACGAAGATGACGAAGATGATAGCGACGAGGAAGTTGACAAGCTGAAGCGTGTTGCCAAATCGTTTTCTCAGTCAGACCCTCATGTCTACGCGGTCCTCAGTGACTTCAAAGGAGACCAGGACGGAGACCTTTCTGTTAAGGTGAAGTACATTCTATTCCATTGGCAGGTAGTTTGACTACTTTAATGTACAATGTATTCTTGGGAAGAAAGGAAATATTGGCAACATAGGCTAGGGTTAGCCCAGCATCTGCATGCTGGGAAAACCTTTGCAGAAAGTAGCATATGGATAAGCACATGTCGCAATGCAACATGTTGTGAGCTTGTCAATCAGCTTTATGGGTGCATACATTGAAACATTACTTACATGCTAAAGCCCCTTACTACTCTAGGAGCAAAGGCCCCACTTCACTCAATTGTTGGGTTATTTCCACCTCCCCAGTTGAGCCTCTTCCTAACACTTTGTGGACACCTCCTGGAGTGACATATTTAACTTTTTACTATGCTCCATTTTAGGCTGATGTTTGTGGCAGGGTTTCTGTGTGTCTAATTTTCGGTTTTGAATCTGTAAGGCAAAGGGATCCTGCCTTGTTCTTTTCCAGGTCCACATTATTTAATTTGTCTCTCCACCAGATTAGTTTAGTATTCTCTCTAGACTCTAGACTCTTTGATCCATACAACATCACCTGTTTTACATTGGATTTGTATTTTGGCATTAGTTGAGAATGTATTTTGTCGTCCAGATCTTCCTAAGGATGTTAAACAACCCCAAATTGTAAGAATTTGTGATAAATGTGCAAACTGCAATTATGCTGCTTTTTCAGAGGGGTGAGGTATTGAGGATCATTAACAAAACGGCAGACGGATGGTGGCTGGCACTGGACGCTAAAGGCAACAGGGGAGTGGTCCCCAAAACCTACCTGAAGGTACAATACGCACCTTGCTAACCATCCTCACTCCATACCCTGCAGTTGTGTTGTCAGTTGTCCCCTGTCGCAATTCTGTCTGAATGAATAAGCCTCCTCTTTCTCATATACCTGATTAATCAGACAACATTGAATCGCAGTGGGCGCCCCCCTCACTGTGGAACTCACTCCCAGCTCACATCAGAGCTGCCCCCACCTTCGAAACGTTCAAAAGCACACCCAAAACCCACCTTTTCAGACTTGCTTTCTCTACATAATTCCCCACCCCCCACTTTTTGTTTGTCTACCTGAGGCCTCTTTTAGACGGCGACCATCTCCAGATAAAACGTCAAAGTCCCGTTGCATTCTCATTTTGTATTGACCCTTTACACGAGAACGCACACTTTATGTAAACGCTATAATGTCGCTAGGTGAGGGAACAGGCTGCCAAATAGACCAGTCACCCACGTACAAGAAGAAGAACCAGGTAGCCCCCCTTCACGCAACCCTATCAGGGTTTTGCTTCCAGACCATCACAGGGTTGTGGCCGTCGCTCGCTGCCTGCTTTCTACTAACGCATCGAGGTGACAGACAGGCTAACAGGCAGCCCAGAGCATGCAGGCAGAGCGCCCCACGGGATGGCTATATATTTTATAATACATTAGGCTACATACACACTGCTGCCTGCCACCTATCACAAGGCATTTCATTTACATCATGGTTTTACATTCACCATCGCTGATGAGCGGCGCTTGTTAGGAGGGAGGCTTGTTCATTGTAGGAACTAATAAACATGCGTTGTGAGCCATTAACGTGAGCCATGATGTCATAAGTTTTGCGGATTCGCCGTTTTGCCCGTTTAGATGGAGACTCGAGGAAACGGCATTCTCAAGGATTTCCACTCTCTTTGTTGCGTTTCCTATGAACACCGTTCTCATCTAAAGACCACCTTAGGGTCTAGTTTTTAACCTTTTTGACTTTTTTATCTAGTTTATTTTTCTAATGAAACAGTTTTTATTATTTTTACTTCGACTTCAACTTTGGGTACCTTGAAAAGCACTATATATATTTTTTTTTATGTATTATTATTATTATTAACCTCTGATCTATACTTTGTTGTATGACAGTGTCTCTCGTGAAAATATCCGTCGCATGTGATGGGTTGTGAGCTTGTAGATCTATATTAGCTATTTATGGCGAGTCACACCACCTTATGTTGTTGACAATTGTGAATGAGGTACCAACTAACAATACTCTTCAGAGTGGTGATGGAGTGGATGATGGAGATGACGATGACGGCACTGATGATGACGGCACTGATGACAACGATGATGATAAAGACTCTAATGAGAAGGACTCTAATGTTGATGGCGAGGAAGAGGAGGATGGGGATGAGCTGTCCGAGGCCAAAGATAGAAAGAGGTGATGTTATGCTTTCAACTCTTGATGTTTCTAAGCTCAATAGCTCATTCGGTGTGTTGCTGGACAAAGTGGACATATTTGCAGGGAGAGTAAGAGCACCTTGCCTAGATCAGGGGTTCTCAACCTGGGGGTAGCGACCCCTCGGGGGTTATAACTGAATGGAATGGCTGGAAAATGGAAATTAAGAGTTTGCGAGACTTGGCCAAAGCATTTCCGTCCCCAGCCAAAAACGTTGAGAACCCCTGGCCTAGATGAGTACATCAGGCCATGATACAAAAGATACAAAAGAACCTTTTAGTCATCCCAACTTGGATTTTATTGCCAAAAATGATGGAGCGGATAGAATGTCAAGCACATAATTATCCTTTGTTCATGTTGTGTCGGACAAACCAGTTTCTGACCTCTAAATAAGTACCATCTAATACACACATGGGCAACATATGGCCCTATCTCAATGCGGCCCGCCAAGTCCTTACAAAAAACCTAAATGACAGCCTCAAAGAATCTACATTGTAAAAGTCTGTCATATTAATGGTTTTGTTAATGGTTCAATTCAATTGTGCAATGTGTGGCCCTTCACTCACTTATATCAAAGTCAGTGAAATAAATGATCTGGAAAACTCTGGACATAAATGCTACCTACCCCGTTTATTATAAATAAAGTTGCCTTGACAGTTCTGTGTGTGCTGGTATTCTCTTAGAGAATTATTATTGTAAAGTGACCAATGAAGTAACACATGAATGGCATACCAAGTCAGTTAAAACATGTCGGAAAGTCTGAGAAATGTTTTACATGAGTCTATCAGAACTCCTTCCTGTCTAAATAAAGACCTGCCTAAAATGGATTTTCACTTATCTTTCACCATGTTCAACTTTCACCATGTTAGACTAAAAATGTGTTTCTATCAATCTGTTGCTTCCTCAGGTCTTCAAGCTGGTCCACTGTCAGAAAGGCCCTCGTTGAGGTAAGACTGCTACTGCGCTCAATAAAACGGCATAATAATAATTATAACATTAGCTTTAATTATAAGATAAACAACAATAGAACATATAATACAGTGAGCCATACACGTATGCAATGAAATAGATGTGGATGAAGGAGTCAAAATAAATAAATAGAATCTATCTAAGAGAAGGCATGTTTTCAGAAATTATTTAAAAGATGACACTGACTTTTCTAGCCTTACATCCTCAAGCAGGGAATTCCAGATATGAGCCTTGTCACCCAAGGCATGGGTTCTCAACGTTTTTGGCCGGGGACCCCCGGAAATGCTTTGGCAATGTCTCGGGACCCCCGTCCCGCCCCGCCCCCTCCCGCCCCCCAATATAAATTGACTGCTACAATAACCTTAAACCATTTTGGGCGGGAACCCCTTTTGGTGTTTTAAGCATTGTTATAATTTAGCTATTTAAAAATAGCAGATCTACAAGCTCATAGCGCGCCACCGAGTGGCGCGCTACGAGCTTGTAGGTCTGCTATTTTTGAAAAACCGTGAAAAAAATAAAAAAAATAAAACTTTTTTTTTTGAAAATAATTTGGGGACCCACCAAACTAATTTGGCGACCCCCCTAGGGGTCGCGACCCACGGGTTGAGAACCCCTGACCCAAGGTAACAACGCGAGTTTTGGTTACAACTATGAGAACCCTGCGGGATCTGAGGAGGCACACAGGCTCATATGGGACAAGCATATCTAAAATCTAACTGGGAACCTGGCCTTGGCAAGGCATTAAAAGTCGCCAGTGAAATCTTAAAATACTGAAACTTATCTGCAGCCAATGTGGAGAATCTGGGATTGGTGTAATACATGGTGACGTTTCTTCGAGTTAGTTAATAATCGAATTGTAGCAGGTAGGAGACAGCATTTTAGCTGAGCCCAGAAAAGAAATCATGAATGGTCTGCAAATGATGCAAACAGCCCTTTTAAATGAAGCTATGGTAAATAGGCATGCCACCTTCGGGAAACCAGGACGTTTATGCACTACAATGACTACATGCACAGTATTGGCTATCTATTCTCGTTGCAGCATACTATGATTAGATTGGTTACTGTATGTTTGATGGTCTTAAATATGTTTCATATCATCTGCTGGAATCAGCGAGTTACGTTGTCAATGTCATATAGTGGGTGTGTCTGTTTGACAGATCGATGCGACTGATGTCCTCTCTGCCATGGGGGCCATCCCGTCAGGATTCAGACCATCAACCCTCAATAAGCTACTGGTGGATGAAGGTCAGCACATGCTTGTACTGTACACGTCTACAGACACATGGACCCATTCATGATACTTGTGTTCACCTCACCCACAGATTATTACAATCCTGAAAAAGGCATGTAGTAAAAGTTAGGCTCTATGTGCAGGTTTGAAGACTACCACTATTACAAATATGGGGCGGCAGTGGCCCAGGGCTAGAGTTGCCGGTTGGGAACCGGAAGGTTCCCAGTTCGATCCCGGGCTCCCCGTGAGTTTGTGTCGAAGTGTCCTTGAGCAAGAATCTGAACCCCTAATTGCTCCCGATGAGCAGGTGCCTTGTATGGTTTCCTCCGCCATCGGTGTATGAATGTGTGAATGTAATGCATAATCTATGTAAAGCGCCTTGGATGAAGGCGCTATATAAATGCACCATTTACCATTTAATAGTATACTGACTACAGTATTAATAGTATACTGACTATTCTATTTCATTGTCTAGGGATAACCTACAGAGGAAGTCATTACATTCAGCCTGAGCTCAGCCAATCACAGCTTTCCTTTAAAGACCTCTTCCTGGACACAGACACTGGCAGGGTAAGACCACTTGCTTTTTAGCACGTCATTATAGGCAAAAACCTTTTTAAGATCGGCTATGTTATTTACAAGTGCATGATAGTTGTCTCACGTCCTTTCCTTTCCTCTCCAGGTTCGTTCTCGGTCAGTGAAGACCAGTATTTGCTTCACCCTGTGGGGCTGCAGGATGATTCCTACCCCAGGAGTCGGGATTCAAGTCCTTAGCAGGCACATCCGTCTCTGTGCCTTCGACGGAACTCAGGTAATGGTTAACCTTGTCTAGCCCCCTGGCTCGACAGAGATTCACCATGTAGAAGATAAGAATCTTGTATGGCAAGTCTTTCCATGTTCAATGGCTTATTATGCGAGGGGAAAGTATGTAGGGTAGTTTAACTTTGAATTGGAATGAAAGGTTTTTCATCTGGTTTGTTTAATGTAGCTTTTGGCAATGCTATAATCGGTCTTTGAAATGAAAGTCATACTTCTTTAACCCATTCTGGGCGGGCACCCCTTTTGGTGTTAGCATTATGTTGTGCTTTAGCTATTGAAAAATAGCAGATCTACAAGCTTATAGCGCGCCTGACATAGACTGACATAGAAACATAGCTTTTTTAGGATACTGTCAGGATGTAGAAGACATTTTTAGAATCTGATCTCAGGTCAAAATGGGTTAAAATTATGTAGATTGACTATACTGTACAATACATCATTTGAAAAATGTATGGACTTTCTTTAGACAATAATGTATTCAGCAAAAGACTGCACCAAGTGATGGTAGCTGATGCTACCAAAGATGACTACTGTATGCACTGTGTCTGACAGGTATTGAGTAACATTCACACATTGAGGGCAACCTATAATGACAAGAACCCCAAGACCTGGACCTTCTCTCCACGGGTATGTAGTGCGTACTGTACTGTTGGAGCATGCAAACAAACCCTTATTTTACAGGTTTTCGAAATAGTGGCCAGGGCCGCCAAAAAGAAGAGGAAGGGGAAAAAAATGGTATAGTGAGTTGGTATACTGGTATAGCTATATTGGGCATGTCATTATTGTAAAGATTTAACAGTTTTAACATAAAAATAAATAAATAAATATTGAAAAGACTTTCAAAGAATTTCAAACATTTCCGTGACACGGTGATCATATAGATTTACATTTCTGCAGTGGTATGGCTAATTATATTTTGTCACCATCGGTTTCAATGCTGATATACTGATATAATGCTGATATTGTTATCTCTGGAGTAAATGCTAAGAATATAAACCAGAAACTTGGAACATGACGTGATAATTATGACTGTATGTGTGTTTACTAAAGATGGCAGGTCTCCTGCCAACCCTGCTGGACGGAGAATGTTTTCTACGCTGCAGTTCTGATTCACCTGACCTAGGCATTCTCTTAGAACTGGGAGTTACCTTCATACGAAACGTAAGAATATGTCTCATTATGTAAAGCTGAACACAACCCACAATACTTTTTTTAGGCTGCTATTTTATTGTGTGTGTGTGTGTGTCCAGTCTACAGGAGAGAGAGGAGACCTAAGCTGTGGTTGGTCCTTCCTCAAACTGACTGATGACACTGGAGCTCCAATCACTGCTAGGTATACAGAAAAAGAAAGAGAGTGGTTCATACAAACACTGATACAAACCATACATTTTGAACGAAGGCAGACAGCGATTTCTCTTTGGCCACTGACCGTGTTTTGTCGGTGCTGGGCAGATGTCCAGTTGTTGTTCCGTGTTGTTGTTTCTCCGTGAATATCGTTTGTCCGCTGTCCGTGTATATTGATTTAAGGGCGAGGTGCCGCGTTATAGGCCTATCTCACAGCCCGCTTTCCACGCCCACTTCCGGTAAATAGTGGTGTCTTTAACATTAGCATTTACACGTTTTTTTCTCTGGAGAATCTAAGTACATTTTCTAATGTAAAAATGTGACAGACCAATATTATTATGAAGCAAACAAGATGGTAAATCAGCTCGAACAGATAGAACAAACCTTACCTTGAGAAAACAAAAGTTGTAGACTTCTTAAATTACCTCTGTTAACATGTAGCGTCTATGGAGTGACGTCACGCTATCACCACTAACCCCGAAAGGGGGCGTATTAAGGGGGGTGGGGAAATTCTGTGAGATAGGCTTATTATGGATCTCACCGCAGTTCTAGGAAAGCCCCGCAGACCGCAGTAGTCGAAGACCCACACAGCTGGGTTGAATACGCAGTAGTAAAGTCAGTGATGTATCACGGCCACAAAGCACAGGGGTAAACAGCACTTCCGCATACTCTGCATATGTCACAGCCTATGACTTGGACAACTGAACCGAACCGCGCACAAAGCTGTACTCATTCTTTTTTGCATTGTGCTCAATGCGCACCGAAAATGTGGGTGTCTATTGTAATAATAGATTAATAATAGATTCTCCCTCCATGTATGTGTACTGTTTCATATTTTGTGTGCGTGTGTGTGGACGGATTTCTGGACAGGACTTATGAGCTGCCAGTGAATGGGGGAACTCCCTATGAGAGAGATGTAGCAATGGAATACACTGCATCAAGGGAAAGTAAGAAGATATATACATTGTATTTGTTCTCACAGATGTCTGATTGTATCCCCCATAAATGTCCCATAATTAAACTCTCCAGGACTTACAAAGGCCATAACCGAAATCTAAAATCAAAATTACATAATCTAGACTCTAGATTATGTAATTTTTATGTAGATTCTAGAGGGAACCAAGGTGTTGCAAAGTAAGAGATGTTGGTTTAGGGTTTGAACGTTGCACCCCCAGGTTCGTTTTTATTAAAATGATGCTTGTGTTTTTGAATGGGCTTGTTTGTAGGGCAATAGGGTATAAAGTAACTATAATTTGTATGACACTGTAATGTATACAACATACAGTATAACAATGACCTACAATCCTACATCATATGAGGAGCAGAGCAAAACATTTATCGTACATGTACACAAGACCTAACCATAATGACCACCTCGAACCTTGATATGACATGCCGTCTATCCTCTCTTCTGAAGGCACTGTGTTCCATCAGATGCTACAGTCCAGGAAAGAACCAAAGGTCATTTTGAAGTTTAAGTCAGCCAACAGCCGCACCAGAACTCAGCTCAGGTGAATGGACCACAAAGATAATGAAAAAATATTTAGGTGTATTTGTTGATTAGCTCAGTATTTTGTTATAAGATTAAAGCATTATATTCTGATATTGCTAGAAAGAAAAAAGTGTTTATTCAGTAATGCATATCTTCCTGTCTCTCCAGTTGTTTAGTAGTAAACTGAAAATCCAATCAAGAGAGAGAACCCATTTATCAGCAATGTTCTATCAGTGTACCAATATTGTCTTCTAATGTTTGTCATCACTTCCAGTTTGACTTGGTTACCATGTATCCTGTACGAGTTCTCTCTCTTGATTGGATTAAATTGGTATCCCGTCCTGAGAATGTATTTTAATGCTGTGTATTCTCTGCCAGTGTCCTTCCAGACACGCTGCTGTTCTGTATGAGTTCTGTCCACCTGCTGGCTCTGCACAGACAAATGCTAGCTGACGCTCTGCTGATGGACAGACCAACCATGCAAGACGCTGGTAACACACACACACACACACACGCACACACAGACAGACACACGCACACACACACACACACACACACACACACACACACACACACACACACACACACACACACACACACACACACACACATGCATGCACCCACACACGCAGTTGTCCAGTTGTCCAGAAACTGGACAACTGGACGTGCATTTACTGTACATCAATCTGGGAACCCGTCAGTGAAAAAAAGAAGGAAAAACAGCGCCCTCTGCTGTTTGTTTCCTTAGCTCAGAAACTGTTCTTGAGAGATTAACTGTACATACACAATTACACATGCACCCAGACATTGAGGGACTAAGGAAGTTAAGGAACAGATGCACAAAGCTTTCAGGGATGATTCTTTTCTGAAGAAAGTTTGTCCCCCCCCCCCCCCCCCTCTCTCTCTCTCTCTCTCTCTCTCTCTGTAGATCTAATGTGTAGTCCTATCCTGGCTACCTTCCCTGTGCTGCTGGACCAAACAGATCTGCTGGATGCCCTCAGGGTCAGTGGAACTGTCTATGGTCACTACCTATACAGTTAATGTCACTGTAAATGGACCCAGTGGATTCATTTTGTACATTCTGAGTTACAAATGGATACATTGACACTTGAGAGGGTTTTACTGTATATGCACTACAGTTACTGTAGCTACAGTATAGCCATGCCACCTTTTGTGTGATCTGTCTCACACACATGGTTACGTCATCTTTTCCTACTTTTCTTATGGTAGAGCTGCACTGTTGATGTGAATTAACTCACAGGACTAACGCTGTTAGTCAAATAAAAGTTGCTTGCTTTAAAAAAAAGAAGAAGAAAGGGACCACAGTGATGGCGTGCCTATGATTTAATCACATCACGATCACCAGCAGAGCAAACTACCCTCCTGTTAACTGTGATATCATATGGTTAGATGTTATTAAAACCTATTTGTATTATAGTAGTTAGTTTACGTACGTAGTTTAGTAGCTTACGTCCTGGGCATGACGTTAAACTGTTCCGTTCGAGAGGACCGGCGACCCTCGAATGTAAACAGCCACTCCAGAATTTGTATTATATTATAGTTCTATCAAGAGATAATCTAGCATTTCACTCATTTAACATGGCTTATTTAAGGCGACAGTTTTTCATTTTTATTTATTATTTCATTTCGGGGGAAACTTTAATTACATTTGTATTTATTTATTTAGTTCAGTGAACCAAACGCTGCCTAATGGCTAACTGTATGTTACCACTGAGCCACTCTATTATAGATGTATCCAGATGTCGTGCATTGTGTTGCTGCTACTTAATGAATGACCTCACTGGTATGGACAGATACTGATGTCTACTAAGGGACTTTATGACTGTTTTACTGGCTGTCTTCTCTTCAGAGTGCCTGGTTGGATGCTGAGAGCAACATGAGCAGAGCTCAGAGGGTGAGATGGTGTGTGTGTGTGTGTGTGTGTGTGTGTGTGTGTGTGTGTGTGTGTGTGTGTGTGTGTGTGTGTGTGTGTGTGTGTGTGTGTGTGTGTGTGTGTGTGTGTGTGTGTGTGTGTGTGTGTGTGTGTGTGTGTGTGTGTGTGTGTGTGTTAAGACCTACAGTATGTGCAGTGTGCATGTGTAATATTCATTTTAACCTATAGATGGTGCTTAAAGTACACAATAAAGAAAGTAACTCTGTTAGCCTCCAGATTTGACATATTGTTTACAGCGATTAGGATGCTCACATTCCATTCTAATGACATACTTTTGTTTGTTATACTTGTGTCCGTGTACACCTGCCAAATTGTGTATGTGTGTATGTGCCAAGTCATTTGTGCATTGTGTGTCTTATAAGAGTCCCAAGTTAATGCATCGACCCCGTGCGTGCGTGCGTGCGTGCGTGCGTGCGTGCGTGCGTGCGTGCGTGCGTGCGTGTGTGCGTGCGTGCGTGTGTGTGTGTGTGTGTGTGTGTGTGTGCGCACGCACATGAGCAGAACATGCGGGTTTCCGTGTGCATTATTGACATTCCTCTCTGCATACATTATGTAGTATGTTTGATTAAAGATGTTCTGTTGCTGTTCATGTTCCTCGTTCCGCAGAGAGACCTGGCCCATCTAAAGCAAGAGTTCACTAAAGTCTACCTCTCATCAGTCTACTACCTCCTGCACACTCCCTCGTTGCCACAACAACGGTGGGCGGACCAGCCTTGCGAGGAGCAGCGTGCACGAGTCGCCTACGCCACCGTGAGTGCACTCAAAGACGCCCAGCACACCACCGGCCAATCGGGAAGCCTGCAGCTCGTCATTGACCCCGAACATTGTCACCATGCTTTTGACATTGCAGAGCTGACCTATGACCTTTTGCGGGTGGCACGGTAACAATTGGGGGAATAAATGGCATGCTGTAGGTGGTTTAAAAGTAGTGGCACCTTTTTGTATATATTATTTTACTTTTTAGTCAACGTTCTAGATATTTGATATTGGAGGTTCTCAACTATCCAGAGGTCCATAAAACCAGGTGAATGTACTGTACACAGTAAAATCTTTGGTGTTAAATTTAACTCAAATGGTTACATTTGTATACTGAGTTAGCAAATGGATGTTATTAACACTGAGAATCGTACTATGTAGCTGCTATTTTGGCTCTTTCGAGGTTTCTATCTACCGACCTTTGACTGTGTAGATTTCTGTGAATATTGAACTGTTTTATCTCCACTGTGGCACTTTTCATAGCAGTGATTTTGGTAAGCGCAGCTGAAGGTAAAGACACGAGGTCATGTTTAATTTAGGTGCTACTCTGTGCCAGCATGGACATCTCCTGTACAGTTAACTTCATGATGCTTAACACACAGAAACACTCACAATTAATGTCATTCATCATCATTTTTCAACCGCGGTCGAGATTGTGGATTTCACAATAACACGCCAGACTTCCCGGTCCTTCATTGCCACCCCCAGTTCCTGCTTACTGATGCCTGTGTCTAGCGATGACATCAGGGAATGACAGTTTTCTACCTCTGGTCTGCTTTGAGGCAGGACTCCAGAGAAGAAGGGAAGATATAACCTCATTGTCAGCTCTGTAGCAGTGGCCGGCAAACTGTGTTCTTCTGGATCGGACTAGTGAAGAAACACGGGGAAGGTTGCCGTATATTAGATTAGTCGATGGGTGGCTCTTCCAAGACAGATTTTGCGCTCTCATTAGAAGGCGGGTGTAAGTGCCATCCAACCGTTTCTTTGAAAGTGCCTATGTCTCGGAGCCATAGAGTAGAATCGGCTCAACAGTCGTCCTAAATATTTTTACTTTAATATTACCTACAGCAGCATTTACCTGCCAAAATGGCTGCTGTGAAAAAGGTATTTTTCCCCCTCCAAATACGATACACCAGATGTAAACCTTGTTAAAAATGCTACACATACTCAATGTGTAGGGAAATGGTTACTGGTATGAAAGCTCAACTCGGTAAAGAATTGTTGATGGCAGTCATAGCCTTTCCTGACAAAATACGGACATTAAAGGATACAGTGAAAATCTCTTTGAGTGCATTTTAAAATTAATTTTACTTTGATTTATTGAGATGATGACAGATTGCTTAATGATTGACTGGTAGACTTTATAGTGATGATATGATCAGCTGCATTTGATACTCTTATTTATTTTTGCAACTATTTCATAATAAATATTTAATGGATGACTGTGGTTGATTTGTTCAAATAGAAAAGGATGGGACTGTATTTGTCTCTCTGTTATCACTTGCTTCTTATATCCCTCTAGTTCTCACTCTCCTCCCTCTCTCTGCCCCTCCTTCCTTTCTCCATTGCGTCTCTTTACCTCCCTCTTTCATTTCTGTCCCCACCCAATAGTTCAACATCAATTCTCGACAAGTCTTTCAATGAATAGAGTAGTGTTCAGGGTTAATAATTACTCTGACGTGGTCTATATATATCCAGGTATAAAAGCAGTGAGAACGGTGGCACAGTTGGTAGTGCTGTCGCCTCACAGCTAGAAGGTCCTGGGTTCGATTTCCGCTCGGGACGCTGTGGGTGCTGGCGGCGTGTTTCCTCCTCCGCGTCATCAGTGCCCATACCCGAGGCCGGGTTGGCGAAAGGGCCTTTCTGTGTGGAGTTTGCATGTTCTCCCCGTGTCCCCTAGGGTAGGTACCCTCACAAAAAACATGCAGTAATCCTGGTCTCTAAACTGCCTCCCCCTGGCCAGCCGGGGCGCCTGATGGAGGGGAAAGGAACTGGTTGGAATAACGTGTTCCTTCCACGCGCTACGTCCAACCAGGGAAACTCCCCCTGTCAGGTGTAAAGGAGCAACTTGGACACTCAGGCATGAAGGAAGCATGAGTTCAAGTCCATTGCTCTCCCCATGTCCCCCATATATGGGGACTAGGTTGGCGGAGGGTGTGTAGAGCCCAGGATCACATTAGATAATTGACACAGGGGTGAAAAATGGGTTACAAAATCGTGGGATAAAAATTATTAAAAAGAAAGAAAAGCAGTGAGAAATCAGTGCAATTGGATGCTGTGTCATGATCAGCTTTTGAGGTGGAAATAGATCGAATTTAAGAATGGATTGGGTGCTGCCTACCTTAAATTGATTTTTATTTATTTTATTCTTTTGTATTTACATGAGACAATTTGACAATATGGAACCAATTTTATGTTAAAATGTAAAAATGTGTATTACTGATCGATGACATTTTTGTTTCTTGATTACATGCATGCTGCATACAGTATCTATATTATTAGCTCATAGTATACCAGTAAGTCGCCTGAGGGCGAGAAGCGTGCTGAAACAACAGCTTCTTAATACGGCACAGTTGAGAAGCAGGAGTTAAACTATTGATCAGGTGTCAGTGAGGTCAGATGTAGAGTTGCTGACCGGCTCATATATGCAGATCTAGTGTCGTTGCTGTCGGGAGGAAACCTCATAACTCCATTTTTTAGGTTTTAGATTTTGTTTGGCATAAATCAGTGCTATTGAACACCCTTTAGGCGACTGTGGCTCAGGAGGTAGAGCAGGTCGTCCAATGATCCATGGGTCGGCGGTTCGAATCCCGGCTCCTCCTGTCTACATGTCGAAGTGTCCTTGGGCAAGACACTGAACCCCAAATTGCTCCCGATGTGCTGGTTGGTACCTTGCACGGCTTCCGCCGCAATCGGTGTATGAATGGGTGAATGTAATGCACAATCTATGTAAAGCGCCTTGGATAAAGGCGCTATATAAATGCACCATTTACCATTTACCATTTACCTTTACGTCTATGTGTTGTTTCGAAAATATTGAACCAATGGAAAGTAGTAAAAAGTACTTGGGACAAAACCTCTTAACTCCATTGGACCCTCAAAATGTCTGCTAAAGCAACTAACTCCACCACCTCTGAGGTCCCCCTCTCATGGAAGTAATTGACAATATATAAAGTTACAACACCAACTTTGATGAGGCTGTATTGCTTTGTTTTAAAAATACAAGGTTTTTGGTATGACATTGTATCAGAACTCTCTGTTATTTTTGGTGTCCCGATCGATTTAAACCCGTTGTGTCTTTTACTTGGTCTCCCGGATGATCATGTTATTGATGTCAAACATAAGAGGTTGTTCAACTTATTAACGTTTGCTGCTAGGAAAAATATTCTTTTGTTTTGGATCAAGGATGTTGCTCCATCAAAGAAATCATGGCATAACATTATAATGGACTGTATTCCTTGTGAATACATTACATGCATGTTGCATTCTAAATTGGACACTTTCTACAAAATTTGGGACCCTTATTTAGATCATATTGGACCAACATTGTCTGCCACAATACTTGGAGGTTTTCCGTGCCAGCCTTAGATATCTTATATGCCAGCATTCTTCCCTAGTGTGTGCTAGGGAGGGGGGGGGGGGGGGGGGTTGCCGCCTTTGAGTGGAGTATGCATGGGTCTGCTCTTATTGTAATGTTTTGTGCCTATGATAACTGTATTGTCTGCCTTTTTAACATGTATTTATATACTGTATGGATGTATTTCCTGAATGGGAGTCTATCAAAACTCGAGAGTCATTATGGTTCATTGCCCTTGCCATGTCTTTGTATGTTCAATCTTTTTATTTATAATGATGTTGTGCCTGAGCTGTTTTTTTTCTTTTCTTTTGTTGTTTGTTATTATGTTCTTGTTGTGTAATGTCTGTTTGTTGTCTTTAAGTTTGTTAAAAACCAATAAATATATATATAAGGTTTTCTTAATTTCCTGAAAATGTTATATTTGAGGTTTCCTCCTGACAGCAGAGACATCAAACCACACATGGCTATCCTCAGGGTTTGATGAGGGCAGTGTCGTTGATCTTCACATATGGAGATCCAAGTATGTACCAACTTGGTTCATTTGCAAGTGTGACTTGCGTTGCGGCAGCCACTGGTGCGCCCTGGCAACTGGCGGCGAGGTCCTCCTTTAGACAGATGCCTTCCTGTGCTGGCGTGCCAAAATGGACATCAAGCCGGTCACAAGCTGCCATGCCATGATGATCCAGTACCTCACCAAGTACTGCACCAAGTACGAGCCCCCTTCTGAGACGCTCAAGGAGGTTATGGAGAAGTTGCAGAATTGTGACAACGCTATGTCCGTTGATGCTTTTGCCAAGGCACTGGTCGGCTCTGTGCGGGGCTCGTGCTCGTGCCCCCCACAGAGCTTGTGACGTCTAGTCACGATGCGTGACCATATATGGAGGTGTGACTGACAGACCGGAAATGCACAGTTTCATAGTAAACTGCGACCTATGGTCGCAATATGTGGGTGACGTGGGTGACTAGACGTGATGTCACAATGCGTGACCATATATGGAGGCGTGACTGACTGATGGGAAATGAACGGTTTCATAGTAAACAGCGACTATGGTCGCAATTAAAGCAACTAAAGCAGCATTGCATACTAAAATATATGAAGTCATTCTTACGCGGTCACACTTATTCTGGCACCCCCACATTTCTGTAGTGTTAACGTAATGGATATTACACTTCCACAAATGGGAGCGCGGCCGCCTGGGAAACGGTTCAGCCTTCGGCTCACCAGTGTATATGTGTTGGAAGTGTCCCTGAGCAAGACCCTTAACCCAGCTTTGTCCTGTGCCATCTGAGCAGCAATCATCTGGGTGAAGCTGTAATATCAAACCCATAACCTCCAATGGTAAATCGTTTTAGTGAAGCGCTGCCTGAAAGGAGAATTTCAGGAGAATTTCTCCTGGAAGTCACTCAATCTGTGCATCCAGTCCACAATAGTAAAACTGACACCCACCCACCCACCCTTTCTTCAATGTTTGGGGGTAAATAATATGTCTACAGTTCCTGTTTTTCCACATTCCATCTTGTGTGTTCTGTTCCACAAACAACATGAGATGGCCGTTCCCATGGATACACTCAAGGCATCCAAAAAGCATTGTATAGTGTTTTAGCTGATAGAAGCGGGATGACATCAGGCTTATATTGACAAATCCTCTGAGATGCAAGTTGGAGACAGCATTGATGGGGATGTTCATTCAACAGCCCATTTCTTTCTCCTCACATAGCAAACAATTTGAAAAATATGATCAAGTTCTTAAAATCGCGTTACACCTGCAACCAGATTTTATACATATGGTATATTTCAGTGTGCAAACACAAAACTTGATATGCAGAGTCACGACTTGCATATTCCCTCTGTGTTGAATAGGATATTTTTCTATTAACTTGTTGACAACTACTCACACAATCACTGCCTTGTGGTGATTATTATAAGCAGGATATGCTGAGAAGTTTCACCCAGTTCCCAAGTCTCATTCTCCCTCTAGAACTATTGTGTCTGACGTTGAGACCAAGAGGAGAGATTTGGAGGAGGGTCAGGTCCAGTTGAGCAGGAGGGGAGTTTCCAGGGGGTAACGTTTCAGTGGCAGGCTCCAATAGTGATCCTGAAAGCTGCACTATAGTGTCTTCAGTGGTGATGGTAGTGTGTGTTTTTGAGTGGTGCAACCACTCCAAGGAACAGCAATGTCCGTGTTAACCTATGTGTTCGATCACCTATGTGACTATGTGACCACTATGAGTACCAGTAGGGGCAAAAGTGGCGCTGTTGTGCCAGAAACAGAGAGAGAGAGATAGTGCTGCACTGTTGCCTGCTAATGAGAGAGAGAGGGGGGGGGGGGGGAATTGCACCACTCAGTTCACACGGGTGTATAAAGTGGTTTGAACATTGCCATCCTTAAAGTCCCACACTAGTCGGTCTAATTATCCAATAAAGGCAAATGCTAATTATTATTGGGGGCAGAATTTTATATTCAGTGAATGAAGCGCTAGAGGAGGAGACATGGGCTCACCAAAAGCTACAGGGTTAGACTAAATAGGCCTACTGGTCTGAGGGTGGAACTAGCATAATGGTCATCGGGTCACACAAATGGCTAGGGTGCATCCTCCATGGGGCGTGAAGGTTATTGGAAAGGTTATTATATGTTGTGTGCAAAGTTGTTCTAATGGTGGCGCTAAGGGATGGGCCGTTGGGTCAGTAAAATCAGTAGCAGTCATGATGCAACACAAATTGGCATGGCAATCCAGCCTGTAGTTTTTCGGGGCGTGGTCGAATATTTGCACAATCATTATTAATAGAAATATAGTAATCGGATAAAATTGTGGTCACTTTTACACATCCCTAGTTATGCTAAGACAAATGGCAATAGTCCAGTCATCCCTCATCTTAAACAGGGGAAATGTGTTATACAGGTGAAGCTTAATCCATAGTGACATGACTGAGAGGCGCTGGGTTAAGGGTTACCGTCTTAGACATTTTGACAGAACATGCTGTTTATTAGGGGTGGGACGATTCACTTACCTCTCGTTTGGATATGATATCGATACCTATGGTGCGGATTGGATTTATATTGCGATATGTTGCGATTTGCGTGTGTGCGTGTGCATTTGTGTGTGGAAAAACTGGAATTGACCAGCAGCCCAAAACTAGCCATTGATTTCTGGTGATGGCAGAGGTTCCCTGGAAGCAGTCATGCAAACTGTAGCTCTTTTAGTAATTCTGTATGTGTGCCGAATGTGTGATGTGTGCGTATATGTACACACAATACGTTCTGTATGTGTGCTGATGCTGAATGTGTGTGGATGTGTGCGTGTACACACAGTATGTTCTGTATGTGTGCTGAATGTGTGGATGTGTGCGTATATGTACACACAGTACGTTCTGTATGTGTGCTGAATGTGTGGATGTGTGCGTGTATGTACACACAGTACGTTCTGGAGTGTAACCAGATCTGTAGCAGAGCTAGTCCAAGGTGTGGCTCTCTACAATAACCCTGTTTCCCTGTTTCCCTCTCTCTCTCTCTCTCTCTTTTTGTCTCCACCAGGCCGAAGGCATGGGGAGAGAGTATGTTTTGCACTCCGTCGGTGTGTGTGTGACTGTGTCCGTGTGTGACTGTGTCCGTCCGTCCGTCTGTGTACAGCTAATCTCCGGCACCGTTAACCCGGTCTTTCCCAGATTTTGCACACACACTCCCTGGATGCCAACGATGAACCTCTGCCCCAAATTTTCCAGAACGGCCTGTTATAGCGCCACCAGGAGGCCGACTTTTGAAAAACACATTTTTCCTCCAGATTCTGTCCAACAATGAAAGGTATTAATTGATTGCCTGAGTCCTGTGGTGGTCAATATTAAGTTTTGGTCTGGTTTTGGTCAATATTAAAGGACTTATAACATAAAATTCAACTTTTTCAATTTATTTTGTGTTTTTGGGGCTCCCATATGTGTTTTCTATCCCCACAAAAAACCAATTTTGAACAATCAGGCTTTCATATCATATGGGTGTTTTAATGGAAATTGCTCTCAGGAACAGCTCAACTGATTTTGGCCTCATCGTGATGTCATCAATGTCACCCTACTTTGTATAATTCCTCCTCTTCTTCAGTCTTCAGTTCCAAATTTGCATTTCCACTTTGTTTACAATGTCCACCATTGTTGATTTTCCAAGCTGGCATGGAATGGAAACAAGCCTGGTTTTATCTAGCATCAGTATTATAATGACTCAAATATTAAATTATCTGCATATCAGCGCCCCCACCACCTCAGGACATTGTGGTACTGCAGCTAAAACTGCTTTCAAAGTCCAGAAAGAAATGATAAGGACTGGTTATATCAGAGTGGTGATTGAGGCTCAAACCATTAGAAATAACTTTGAGGGACATAGACAATATGATATTAAATATTAAAATGCATGTTATTTGCGCTTTAAGTAGTTCTGGTAATTTTGTGGGGGTCACTGGGGACCACACATTAAAAATAAATGAATCCACAAAACTAGCGTTGTTTGTATTGTTGATCTATTTCTAACATATAGCAACATATAGCATATAGCAACTTTCGTTCAACTTTGACCCCTCTGTCACATAGAACTATTTATTTGTGTCCACTACGCCAGCAGCAGCGCAAAACCATAGTTCCATGTGACAGAGTTGAACAAAAGTTGCTCTATATGGTAGAAATAGGTCAACAATACAAATTACACTAGTTTTGTGAATTAATTTATTTTTAATGCCTGGCCCCCATGTGACCCCCACCAAAATGACCGGAACTATACTTAATATTCACCAAAACCAGACCAGAACTCCCACCACGGGACTCAGGGAATCAATTAATACCTTTCCCACCACTATATTAATGGCAATCCTACAGCTTTATGAACTAACCCTTTAGCAGACACTCACAAAGTTGCTTCTCACCCTGGTTTATATTTGTATTTAAAAAAAGAGGAAATGGAATTTATATGTACATGTGCATGTACATATGTTGTTATCTCTTTGGTATGTTCCGTATGGGTGTGTCATATATTGTCATATTATTTGATTTACTGTATACCCTGAAATCTTGAATAAACAAAACTGTGAAAAAAAATTAAAAAAAAAGAGGAAATGGAGCTACAAGACAGCGATATGAATATAATACACGTGGGCACGGCTGCAACCAGAACGGCACAATGGGAATTGAAAGTAGGCATATATTTATTTATGTAAAAGTGAAACTACTGTAGGTCTGTGGTCTGAGTTTGATGAAGTGACATGAAGCCCATTTCCTATAAACATGTGCATGGCGCAAATGCGCACGCACGCACGCACGCACGCACGCACGCACGCACGCACGCACGCACGCACGCACGCACGCACGCACGCACGCACGCACGCACACACACACACACACACACACACACACACACACACACACACACACACACACACACACACACACACACACACACACACACACACACACACACACACACACACACACACACACACACACAATTCACATGCAGGGAAAGACACTCACAGGTGCTCATGTCCTCACAGCAGCCACAGAGGTTGGTACTCCAAACCTGGTCCTTGAAGCCTGCTGGGTATTGATACATGGCTGCAGTGGCGTGCACAGATAGACACTAGGGGGTGCTAGAGCACCCCCTGCCCTTTTGGCAATGTGCTCTTTCTTTTTTTTGATTTTTCAAAAATAGCAGACCTACAAGTTCATAGCGCGCCACTCGGTGGCGCGCTATGAGCTTGTAGATCTGCTATTTTTCAATAGCTAAAGCATAACATAATGCTAACACCAAAAGGGGTTCCCGCCCAAAATAGATTAAGGCAACCGGCCGGTTCCACGCGCTGCACAAGGTGCCCTTTTTTAACTTGAGCACCTGCCCCTCTAAATGTCTGTGCACGCCACTGCATGGCTGGCTGGACTGTAATTGAAGGGGCTGACTTGGTTGGACACAGCCACGCCAGCTCACTAATTTAGAGGAGCCCTGGACAGCAAAAGACATACATGTAAATCTGATGCAAATACTGTATGTGTGCACTTGTTTTTGAAAGAGGTTTAAACAAACTCATCATGACAGTGACATATTTCAAAGCAGAGAGATTAAGAACAGGTCCTGGACAATAGGTTTTGTATCCAGTATAGTCTACCTACCATCAACCCGTTTCCCCAGCAACCATTGTTGTGTTTGCAGGTTGTATTGGTCGAGATACATAAAGACAAAAGCATAATCAGAATATAATCTTTATTATCACATACTGTAACTGTAGCTAATATTCATGTATTTATATAAATATTTTGAACATTGACAGTATACTAAAGCTTGCTTCTCAGTTGACAAGAACGCATCCAATCTTTTAAGTCCGGTTGCAAGTCCTCTGGTGTGAAAATGTTCAAGAGCCCCAACGTTGCCATCCTCTGTCTACTCCATTAGTGACTAAATGAACCATCTCTGAAATCTACGACCGCCATCAAAACATCCTATAAGACTCAAATATATTTGATGGAAACTACTTGAACAGTTGCCAAAATAAGTTTTAGTGTGGATCTAACCTTGCCAATCTAGGATGAATATACGAATATGTTTTCCAAAATATAGCATTCAGAATTTATTAAAAATAAATTGATTGAGTGCATTTGTTAGTTTACTTCCTCTTTGGGCAGATATATTTGACAGTGACTTTATAAACAGTGTATGTTTTATATTTTACCGGTACTTTATAAACAGTCAATGAAACTAAGTCAATGGATAGTTTACTGGTGAATTGCACATGAACATCATGTGTTACTGTAGTAGGGGTTGGAGGTAGGTATAGAGTTCAGATTTCACTATTTTAGCCATGTCTTGGTTGGGTGTCAACCACATTCAACCTAGCATCTCTATTTTGGGCATATCGTTATACGCAAAAATGTTCAACGTCCTTTTTTGTAACTAATCTATGGTTCCAAATTGTGACCCATTGTAAGCTTATACAGTAGATTGGCTAGCATAACCAATAAGTCACATTATAAGCCGTATACATGTTGGAACAGTTGGATTTTATAAGCATTTGTTTACATAATAAATATCTAGCTATTTGTACTCGGATATGATCTATCAGAGAAATTTGGAATTTGATTCTGGAATCCACTAATCAACTTACAAATTACATAGAGGCATTTCCTTTAATCCACCCGACACTGATCGACATATACGTCACCATCGAAAGCCGTCTCTTACCATACTTAACAATACTAATTTTGTACCTCCTAGGTACTAGGTACGTAGCAAATAGCTAAACCTAATAAATCAATATTTCAAACGTTCTTTCGCGGAGAAGCTGAGATTTGACAGTTTGTAGCGGTCGACAGTACCTGCGCGCTCTGCTTGCGCACTAGTGTGCAACAAGCAAGTAGGCACTCGACAGAGTGCAGTTCTAGTTGATCACTATGTTTTAATATAAAAATATTACGGCACTCCATCTTTAAATAGATACAGTGTAATACATCCCATTCGCTTCCCTTCTAAAACTATCACAATGTTGCCAGTGTTTTACTAAAAATCACACTGGTGTGAACTGTGAAGTGAGGGGCGCCCACTGTATTTATATCGGCCACATGACTACTTACATCGTCAGTTAGTGCCCTAAACAAACATTAAGGTCCAGAGACTTGGCTCGTAAACAATTGGTCATAAGTGCTCTAAAGAAACATTGTAATATCCTCAAAGTCCATAGACTTGCATGGCAAACGATTTACGTCATAAGTGCTCTAAACAAACATTAAAAATCCCATAGTTGGCTGCCATATATGACGTAATCTTACTCCAGCTGATTCCATGGCCCACTTGAGGCCTTCCGTACAACGACCTTGAACTAACTGCATGACTGTGTGCACATTAAAATCCTCAGTGTCAATTTGACTCTGAGATTGTCAAACATTCTTGTGTCTCCACCGACCTGGGAAAGACTGCTTTTTAGGTTTTCTGACCTGCATAGTACAAATATATTTAATAAAATAATTTACAGGGTCTATTCAAGTCCCATTCCTGTGTTTCCCTCCTGTGACTGCTGGAAAATAGAGTCTCAGCCCTCAGTGTGACTGTCATCCTAGAATATAATAAAGATTAATTGATTGAAAATGTTTAGACTTAATGAACCCTGAGGATTTTACTGTGTTTGCTTTCTGTTAGTCGTACATGATATCTTCCTTTCCCATCTCTCCATCTCTTGCTTGTTTTTCCTCATTGACAAACAGAACTCTTCTACATCCATTCCACTTAGCCTTCATCCACCCATCATTCTTCAGTTCAATGCTTCAGTTCAAACAGGCTCACAAGCAAACAGGAACCCCCAGTGAGTCACTGTTGTCCTGAACACAAACCAACGGCCAAGCAGTATAGGTTCACCACAGTTAAACAATTGCCATTAATTATATACATTTTACATAGCTATGACCTGACACTGAACCAGAACAGCCACATTCAGTCACGTCTAATGAGACAGCAGCACCTCAAAAACCAGGTATACTGTCTGCATGCACAAACTCAGATTGACTGCGAGAATGCCTCATCTGCATAACGTAAAATCTTAAGAAAATCGAACCAACTGGCCACTAAAGTGATTATTTATTTATTTCTAGGTAAAAGAGAAACAACCAGGCTTCATTGATAAAAGCATGAGTCTCACAGAGCTCATTATGTTTTGCGGACCTGGCCTGACCTGTGCCAGGTAGGACACACACACACATGCATATGTGTCATGTGCACGCACGCATACACATATTCATGCAAACATACCGGTACACACATTTGCCATTCAAATTAAAGGGAAAAAGTTGATAAAGGCAGCCAAATAGAATACAAAAGAAAACCTTTGTTATTGTGGAATAACGTTTACCAAACATTTTCAGACATAATATGTTCTATTTTTAAGAATATCCAAATACTGTACTGGCAACTGCTTCTTGCAAAACCACCAAGCAACCTGTCCAACTGGAATTTCCACGGAATAAAAAAAAACGCCTAATCTGTTGATGGGTAGGAGGAGAGGAGAGGAGGGAGTGAGTGAGTAACAGAGACCGAATAGAGGAAGGTGAGGACAGACACACACAGGCCTTTAAAAGGCAGACCCACATCCCACATATAACACAGTGGGTTAACCCTGACACATATATTTATCACCCTCAGGCACACATATTGGAGACTATGGCTTCCACCACATCTGTCAGCACTCTGCCTAGCGGGTGCAAAATCTTCACCACAGCTCCTGACATCTTCTTCCTTCCAGAGTGGGTAAGTTTCTCATTCTTCGTATACTACAGAGGAGACTTTGCCCTGTTGTTTGTGGGATTCTCTCCCTCTTCTACATCATATTTCTGTCATCCTTCAATCATTTGCTCATCCTTCATTCCTGATTAGCCAGACTCTAAGGGACGTTGTCCCATTCATACCTTATTTATCAAAGTATCCATCATTCTACATGGAGCTCAGTCCCACTTAGATGGGGATCTCTATATCTCTCTCCCTCTCTATGAATCCATCCTCCACTGAGGCAAGTCTCTAGTTAGATATTAATCTGTTTCTCTACAGAGCATTAGTCAACATGAATCAGCATTTGATGGCTAGAGAAAGGACCTGACAAACTATAAAGATAAGACCACTTGCAGGCTGGGTTTATAAACTTTATAGTCTCAGGTGTTCCTGATAAGATGTGCTGGTATGCTGCACTGCTGCTATACAGTATGAGGACTCATAATATATTATAGCATACTCAAATTCAATTTATATTATTTCCAAATTGGCTACAGTAAACGGTTTATAAAGACCTTTTATTATTGATTCAAGAATAAAAGATAGTCTTGCGTGGCCCTCTTGTAATTCCATCATGGATTAAATGAGTTGCTCTCTTTTAAAAATAGTTCACGGTTGCTGTGCTATAAATGAGTTTGGTACAATTGAATAGCTTCTATTTTAATTGGTAGATATCCCATTTCAGAGGGCATTCTGTCTTCATTTTGGAGAGAAATCTAATTAAATCTGTTGTACCTCTTCATTTCCTATGATCTTTTGTAAAGAGTCTGATCAAATTTGACATGAATTTTTAATTACTAGTTTTCCCAGACACTATAAAACATATTTTCACTGTAAGTTCATCCTCCATCAATCTCTTCCCCTAGTGACCTTTTTGATTGATTGAAAGATTTATTATTGCAGAATTACAGTACATTTCAAGCACAAACTCAATACAAAGGCTGTTAACTGTGAGTGGACGACCTAATTAAGCATTACACTTGTTGACAAGAGGGTCCACCATGTTCAATTCATCAAAACATTTAGAGACGTACAAATAGACAAGCATGCTGACAAGCATGGAAAGTCAAAAGATGTCATAGCTGACCCCTCGCCTTTTTTGTAACCTTCAACTATGACTCCAGCCTGCAATGAAAAATATAAACAGAGCCAAAATGTTTAATAAACTAAACCCAACTTGTCTGTCCTGAAAAAATGATTCTACCACTATTTAACTATGCCTTCTTGTTTGATTTTGTGGTTTCAATCAGTAGGTAGTTGCCAAAACCATGATAATTGACAAAAAGTCATTCCTTCAACACTCAGTGTTGAAAAAACACAACATGGCTTTTGTGTTCATTAAAAAGCATTGAGGAAAGCAATGTCAGTTCCATAAACATGGCACACTCACTTGAAATACGATCTTTTTTCCTTGTATACAGTATAGGCACCAATGGAGAGATTAAATCTGTGCTACATAGCTGGAAAACTGGGTTTGTGCTGGCAGCGTGATGTGTATGCTACTGTGAGTCAACCTGTGAAGCTGAGGCCAGATCTTACAGATAATTGTTTTTGTTTGATAGTCTTTGATTTCAATTGTTGCTGGCCAGTGGCCCTTGACCTGGAATAGAAAGGACTGAATTGGTTTTACATACAGTATGTCTCTGAATTGAACTGTAATGTGTAATGTGTCCCAGTGAAATGTGGGATCTGAGCCATAAAAGGCTTATACTATCACATCAGAGTGCAAAGGCCTACTGTATGTAATATTTGATGACAGTCTGCAAACCATTAGTATGGTAATAGAATATTTGAATGGCCATGCAGTGTTTCCCATGACTAGGTACTGTATTTGGTGCAGTTGTTTGTTCAGATCTACACAAGACTCGACATTAACGTATATTCCCCTGTCATGCAATGTTAATTTCTCAATCAAATCATTTTAGAACTTATTTTTAACCCCTAGGTCAGCAGGTTCCTGCCCCTTTCTCTTGAGGCGGTTGCCAAACTTACACAACACGTTTCTACACACAACAAGTGTGTACTGTATGGAATGCACTGGCTTCATGATAAAACAAGTGCATGTGAAGCATAAAAGAAGTGTCAAAAAACACAAATCTGAGACCAATTCCAGGGTATCTTGAAGACCACAGTAGAAAATGCATGCATGCATATTTACAGCCAGGGTGGATACTCTGCTTTAGCATAATTGAATGATGAACGTCAAGTGCAGGGCTGTCTACTAAAAACATTGATTTTGGAGGAAAAGCACAGCTTCATTACTCGAAGCTTGTCCAACTTGCCCTGCATTATATAAGAGCATTCCCAATTGGAAATGAATCAACAGTTTAATTTGAAGTATAATGTAAGTTTAAAGTACTGTATATTTCCATAATACTTTGCAGTATGACCACATGAGTTGAGTTGATCATTGGGTCTCTTATTCATACAATGTGATTGGTCATTTCAGGACAGTGATAGTAGTCATTATTTTCTTTTTTTAAAGCACTTATCTGAGAACAAACGCTCTTGTTGCGTGCTCTATCAAAAATACCTAGGAACCTTTCAGCTGTGTGTTTGTCAAAGGAGGAAAGGTAATTGTGTAATTGTGTGTGTGTGTGTGTGTGTGTGTGTGTGTGTGTGTGTGTGTGTGTGTGTGTGTGTGTGTGTGTGTGTGTGTGTGTGTGTGTGTGTGTGTGCGTGCGTGCGTGCGTGCGTGCGTGCGTGCGTGCGTGCGTGCGTGCGTGCGTGCGTGCGTGCGTGCGTGCGTGAGTTTCTGTGTGCAAGGGATACATGTCTGTGTGTGTGCTTTCTATGTTTACATTAATGTACAGTAAAATCCTCAGCCTTATATTTTTATACCATTTGATGTACTTTACTTTGATCCTCTGGAACACATTTAGACAAACTATTACAAGTTCCAAACAATCAACAGAGAAATAAAAATAAACAGGTAATACAAGAAACAAATAAGAAATCAAATGATTGATTGAAACACACAAGTACGACATCTATAACGTGACTTTTGTATTGTGTGTGTGTGTGTGTGTGTGTGTGTGCGCGCGTGTGCGTGTGTGTGAGAGAGGAGGACAACGTTTTCACAGAGAATACAATGATGGGTTCCATATACATAACATAAAGCAACAATATTAACTGTGCTCAAAGATAAACATTATCCAAGGACTTGACGGAACTTGTTTTACAGGGTATTAATAATCTGACATCGACAAATGTAGACCCTGGAGTCAGGACACCTACTAGTTGACAAGTAGTACTGCTGGAAGCGCTTAGGCCCAAAGCGCACAACATTTTTAAGCACATGTCACACCAATCCAACTCCTTGCAATTGCCATTGGGGATAATGGTTTCATGCAACTCCATGCAACTACTCGCAAGTTAACTACTGGTTGCAAGGAGTTGCATGGCAAATCATTGGTGCGCTTAGGGCCTTAAGCACTGCATCTCCCCCTAGACAATTAAGTGCGGATTGCCGCACTGGTAGACATTTTGGTCTCTCATGATTCCTGGGCAAGACATAAAGGTTCTGGATTGCAGCTTTATATCTCTAGAGCTCAGACATGTACTTGGATGAGTGTGCTATCAAATCTGAATCCCCCCCCCCCCCCATATGTTTCTTTTCTATTTTTACCTCCTTTATGATGAATTCCTGCTCTGTTCTTTGGCTATAGTCTATTTGTACGTCTCTAAAAGTTTTGATGAATTGAACAAAGTGGACCCTCTTTTTTTTATTCTTTTTTTAACGATATGTTTTGTCTTTTTCTGCCTTTATTGATACGTTGAAAGTAGACTGATAGGAAATGGGGAGAGAGATGGGGGGGATGACGCGTGGCAAAGGCCGTCGGAATCGGGAGTCGAACCCGCGGCACGCCGTCAGGCTGGCTTGGCAGCCTAGGTGCCCAGACGGTTGAGCTAACCGTCCGGGCCAAGGTTGACCTTTCAATCAATCAATCAATCAATCAATCAATCTTCAACTATCTTCCCATGCAGGTGTTTGGGGGTCTCGTGTGGATCCTCGTGGCGTCTACTCATGTGTATGTAGAAAATCCACAGGGCTGGGTGATGTTTGTCTCCGTCTTCTGCTTCGTCTTCACAACCATCTGGTTCCTCGTCTTCGCCTCTGGATGCAACCAGGACAGCGTCTGGTTCTCTCTGGTTAGACTCATCTGCTCATTCACTGCTTCTTAACGTGGTGTTTGGGGGTCCGCGAGGGGCTTCCAGGGAATCCCCACCTAAATGATTGATAGTTACGAACCAAATTGACCCCCTATAACTCCTAGAGATACAAATCATTTCAAATGTGGTTCCATGGCCTAATGCATCATACCCGGAGGTTTTGCGGGAACACCTACAGAACACCTTTCTGGCCTTGACAGCCCATACATCCAAACAGAAAAGTCCTATCTGATTGCATTAAAAGACGTTAAACCATGTTGAACTCACTTTGCCACTCACTTTATGCATGTGCATATACCCTCTATTGAAAAGGATGGAAACCACTGGGTTAATTGGTTGTTAGATAGATGTGTTGTTAGATATACAGACCGGCAGGTACGTCTGTAGGTAGAAACATAAATACTTGCAACTAATCATTCTTTGTCATTTTCTTTATTCTCCCTTCTCTCATTCATCTCCCCAATTTCCACCTCTGTCTTCCTTTCTTTGCCCTGTTCCTTCTCTCCCTCTCCAGGATGTAGGCTATCATTTTGTGGCTGCTGTCTTTTACCTTAGTGCATCGGTAGCCTTGGCTAACACCACCATTAACATTGGTATCCTGACAAACGTGCCTGGCATAGATTTGCTCAAAATCTACAGACTGGACATCGCTGCAGTTGTATGTCTCTCTCTCTCACTCTCTCACACTCACACTCTCACACTCTCTCACACACACACACACTCTCTCTCTCTCTCTCTCTCTCTCTCTCTCTCACACACACACACACACACACACACACACACACACACACACACACACACACACACACACACACACACACACACACACACACACACACACACACACACACACACACACACACACACACACACACACACACACACACACACACACACACACACACACACACACACACACACACACACACACACACACACACACACACACACACACACACACACACACACACACACACACACACACACACACACACACACACACACACACACACACACACACACACACACACACACACACACACACTATTTTCGTGCTCGGACAGACTGACCCAGGCTCCGTACCACTCAAAAAGTATTAAAAAGCACTTCGTAAAAAACCTCTTAATGCCAGTGAACCCTCAAACTGTCTGCTAAAACAGCTAACTCCACCACCTTTCCCCCTCTCATGCAAGTAATTGAAAATATATAAAGTCACAATACCAACTTTGATGAGGCAGTATTGCATTGTTTTAAAAATATACGGTTTTCTTCATTGTAAAATAAACATTTTTGAGTTGGGTGGTCTCTTCCCAATAGCAGAGCTATATATTTTGTTGTGCATCAAAGTGCAAATATTAATTCTACAATCCCAAGTTGTGGGATTTCTTCCAAATGTTCACCTAGCTTATAAATCTGCTATTTTTTACTGACTGCTGTCTGCTATAGTACAGTAGGTGGAAGCGAAAACACTGTCAGTTGTTAGAGAGCTGACTGGAAGTCAATTGAAGAATGTTAAAGTCCTCTTCTGTGTCCCCCTTCCCCACTGTATTTGCAGGTGATGTCCCACGTAACCACTCTGCTGTACTTTATTCACACCATTTTGTCGGCAATCAGATGGAAGAGCTCTTAAAACAAAGTACAGATGGTTCCACAAAGACAGAGGATTATAAAAGGACAAAAAGGCCTACACTTGAACTGAATAAAATACCCCAAATAACCTCTCATTGGAGAGGAGCCACGTATGTTACACTGTCCTTTAAAAAGCTTCACAATTTGATTTGCTTTGCTGTCACTTGTTGTCTAAGAGCAAGTAGCTCTGTTTTTGAGAGTAGAACGTTGTGAAAAAAAGGAAAAATGAGAAAGAATATTTAATTAATAATAGGCAGTACATAATTGATGAAGAGGTACCAGTGCGTTTGAGAGGGAGGTTATTTGGATAACCTCCCTCCCCCTATACAATCCAAAGTTTTTTTTCCTATGTTGATGATGTTGCATCATCCCCTCAAAGGTGATCATAGTTATTGGCAATCTTTTTAACATTAGGCTAAAACATTTGGAATATGTTATTTGGACAAAAATAAAATGACATCATAGTGGTCTATTATTTCATGCACCTGCCATGTTTACTGCTCAATTTACAGCACTGTAATGTAAACACTGCTCTTTGATGTGTTCACACTTGGAATGGAATATGGGTTTGTGGGTGAAATTTGTGCTTTCTATAGAATATACCTGATATATATTTCATAAGAAATGACATGTAAATATTTTACCAAGTGTCCCGTAACAGATCTTACATGAATCTTTAATGGGAAATAAATCTATTTGACAACTTGTGCTTCTTTATTACACAGCCAGAGGGAGAGCATGGAGAGACAGTGGTAGTGGATTGAATGCCTGTATTCTACTGCAAGTAGGGAAGGCTAACGATTTAACTTTGATGTATACTGTAAGCTAGTAGAATTCTCTGGGATTCGTCACAAATACTATTGGCTATTTTATCAAAATAAAAACAATAGCAGATGCACAAGCTTGCAGCGCTGCACAAAGTGAGCTTGTATATTTGGTATGTTTGAATAGCCAACGCTAAAATCTAAAATGACACAGGCGCTTTCCTGGTTTTAATGGGTTAGTTAATATAATAATATACATTAATCATAAAAATAATATAAAACAGATAAATAAATAAATTAAATTCTGATAAAATCACTTAAATAAATTCAACAATATCATACATATGTTAATAAATAAACTCCTAAGGGCAATCTCATTTATCAAACCATGACTATTAACTTTGTAATGCATTTGAATCCTTTGTTGTATAGCCTCCAGGTACAAGTCATTAGCCTGTCTAATAAGCCAGAACAAGTCATTGCTTTGGAATTCCATAGCTGTGATTATCATAAGCCAAATAAACATGTCATAAAGAGACTACATTGTCCAAATAGGAGGTGGTAGAGACAGCAAATTGATTTGATTTGGAATTTATAATTTTGTATTGATGTGTTTATTAGTAGTTTTATTTATTTTTTATTTCACGATTGTTGGTAGGGCATTCCACATTTTGGTGGCATAGCAGTAGAACGAACATATCTGTGAACATATGAGGTTATTATGTTATATGATAACCATGTATTAAGTAGGCACTACTAGGCAGTCCCTCCAGGCTGTGGGCTATAAACTCGACCTTTCCAAAATGCATTCACGTTTCCCTAATGCAAGCCTTTTGGCAAGTTAACAGGTAGACTTAACATCTCAGTGACAGAGGGCGTGTCCGTTTAAAAAGAACGGATATGTTAGGAGCTGCAGCAATGGGGCAGCACCCTGAGCCAAACCACAATGGCAAAACGGGTTCGCCCGCTTGCTTATCTTTCTTATAGTTATAAGGACCTGTGACACCTGCTGGGGCTCCGTTAGTTGTGATTTTGAGGACCGGCACGGAGAGTCAAAGGAAAAGGCAGTGATGGCAGCTACTACTGCTCAGCCGATGGGGAACCTTCCCAGCGGATTGGGGATATGTACCACCGCCCCGGATATATTTTATCTGCCCGAGTTGGTAAGTTGAATATTGTCATTATAATATTACCCTATTATATTTAACATTTTTTGCCGAAAATGCATTATGAACAGGCTAATATTGCAGTAATAACATAGTCAACAATATGTAAAAAATATAATATTTGATAGATTTTCTATGTGTCCTCACATGATCCAACCCACTTATTATCAAAGTCATAATAGTTTAACTTGGCCTCCAGCTCCCTTGAAGCATTCCCTACACATAATACGAACAATACCATATCAGTTTCAGGGGAAAATGCAGGAGCAGGAAATATGTTGTGTAGGTTTTTATTGCAGAACACTACTGAAAATGCAGACAAAAGTATACCTGCTGTATATCTTTTTTTCTTAAAAATTAATGCGATTGTTTTTCACAGAGAGTAACATATCTAGGCCAAAAATGCTCAATTACAAGTCAATCTTTTCCCCTTGGTATACAAAAAAAACATCCCAATATAATATTTAAGGCTAAGTATACACCACGTCCATATATGATATAGTTTTAAAAATCGATCTTTGTCAACTTGATGACCACAACCATGGTAAGTGAGGAGTTTGTCTTGCACAGTGTAAATCCATTTGATTGGTATTGGTAATTCTTCAACAGTATTAGTAGTATTTTAAACAGCAAAACTACCTGCAAGATATCATTTTTCACATTTATATCCTCAGGGTAAGTTGACTGTGCACACATGCTGCAATGGCCAGTTACCCACTACCACAGTGTTCTGTACAGCTATGTGTAGCACAAGCGTACCTAGTAAAAAATTGTCGCAAATGAGTTAATTTAACTCTGAGGATGTAAAAGAATTATAAAATCTTTACAAATAATTGTATAATATTCACTCGTAGTTAAAAGAATACTGAGAAAGGTAGCACATGTATAGTCAAACTCAAAACATGAAACCTTTTAAATGATCTCCATGCAGCACAACCCTACGTGTCACAGGTCCATTTGGCTCATTTGTACGCTCCTTTCACCTTTTTGGTTCCCAACTATCAATCTTTTAGCTGGAGACCCCTTGGAATCCCCTCAAGGGCACCTGCGGGTCCTCCGACCCCTTGTTCAGAACCGTTGGCTAAGCCAGGGGTTCTCAACGTTTTTGGCCGGGGACCCCCGGAAATGCTTTGGCAATGTCTCGGGACCCCCGCCCCGCCCCCTCCCGACCCCCAATATAAATTGACTGCTACAATAACTAATACTTACTAATACACCATACAAAACACCATAAATAAATACTGAAACCAGATATAATCATTAGGGAGGTGTATGCATGTACTATGTGTACCATGTAAACTCTTCATTTCCATTTTCAGTTAACCCCCCCCGCCCTTTTTTTTCTTTTTCTTATAATTTGGGGACCCTCCAAAATTATTTGGTGACCCCCCCGAGGGGTCGCGACCCACGGGTTGAGAACCCCTGGGCTAAGGGAATGAGTACACCTGCACACCAGTGTCCTGCATGGGTGGTGCAGTGATGTGTGAGACATCTTGTGTTTCACTCATCATATCTGCACATCTCAGAAAGAATGGGGCCACCCTACTGTATGTTCCAGACAATAAGACAATTGCAGAAAATCAACCTCTTAAAGCCACTTCAATAATAACCACGGGATTTCTTTCCTGACGTTTTTTTTTGTTTGTTTGTTAATGAGATTCATCAATTTAAGATGACGTTATTTTGTATTTTTATTTCCCAGGGAAGGTCTGCCGTTCAAAGTTTTTAATCAGCAAACCCGTGCTCTAGTTATTCAGTTACACAGTCACACCTGGTAGTCAGGGGATTTGAACCGGTGATCATCTTGGAGTGTGTGCTGTGCACGTGCTGTATGTGTGCATACGAACGCGCGTGTGTGTGTGCGCGCGGGCGTTCAGATACTGCAGGTGTATTGGTGTATTTAAACTCACCCAAGAGTGTCAGAGTTCCCTACTATTTATTAAGCAGGGTTGGGCACTATTAAATAGGGTTGCTAGTGCAAATACACAATTGTTTAAATTAAATGGGGTGTGTCACATTGTCACGGCTGTGGAATGTTTTAGATAAAGCGTATTAACTTGAGAAGGGCTTGGCTTTTTCTACATCAATGTAAGTTTTGTTTCCATTATGGTTGCATTTACAATGTGCAACCAGGCAGGTATCAGTAAGTTGGAATACTTAACCACTTACACCCTTCTTTGTCATAGTGTCGCAAAAATGAACTCTAGAAACTTGCATCTCGTCATGATGCATTGCGATGCAATGTGTTGCGAGCTTGTATATCAGCCATTTATTTTATTACATTTTTGAAAATTCGTGACAAAATCAAAAACGGTTTGAAACTTTCATTTTGTGACAATTTTTGAAAATTAGTTCCTATGACCAAAATACAGTACAGGTTCAAAGTGGTTAAAACAAGAGGGCAAGGCAAAGCTCTGAGAACAGCCAGAACAGTGTACTATGATACTCATACCAGAACAGTGTACTATCATACTCATACCAGAACAGTGTACTATGATACTCATACCAGAACAGTGTACTATCATACTCATACCAGAACAGTGTACTATCATACTCATACCAGAACAGTGTACTATCATACTCATACCAGAACAGTGTACTATCATACTCATACCAGAACAGTGTATCATACTCATACCAGAACAGTGTACTATCATACTCATACCAGAACAGTGTACTGTCATACTCATACCAGAACAGTGTACTATCATACTCATACCAGAACAGTGTACTATCATACTCATACCAGAGAACAGCCAGAACAGTGTACTATCATACTCATACCAGATGAAGTAGATTTGCCACACAGGAAAGCACAGGGCAACTTGAAAGCCAGAAGATTCACTCACTGACAATGACAACTACTATCTTAACATTTAAAAAAAAAATCTTCTAAATCCTCCAGTTTTCTGAAATAAATATTTTCACGATTTTTCAAAAATAGCAGACCTACAGGCTCGTAGCGCGCCACTCGGTGGCGCGCTATGAGCTTGTAGATCTGCTATTTTGCAATAGCTAAATTACAACATAACTAAATGAACCTAGACTGTTAAATCATCACTGTCAATTCAAATCTGATTGAGTTAAGAAATTAATGATGAATAAAAAATAAAAAAATATTCCACTGAATTTTTGTTTTGAACACCAGACTGTTGCCTTCTACAATATTTTCAAATGCTTCCATCTGTTTCCATCTGTCTGTATGTCGGCAGCCCTGAAAAAGATCCGGGAGTGAAGGGGATGCCCCATTTGGGATTGTTTTTATATTACCGTTATATAACATTAATATAAAAAAACGCTGCTATGTTAAGGGTAAGTGATATTTTTTGGTTAAAACACGTTTTCTTTTGTGGTTAAACCACTATATTCCGATAGTAATCATTGCTATAGAATGTTCGATAACAGGGGATCTCTCTGTCTCTCCAGCTCTTTCATAAACATAAAATACATGTTCAGGTACTGTAGGTGACAACATTTTTAGCCAATCAGGAGAAAGTAACCTTTTTTCAGCTTGTTTTTTCTTTAGTGTTCCTGTTACAATTTTGTCTGCTTATTTCTTTGTGTCAACCCTTTAATTCCACATGTTAATTCTGTATCCTGACTGAGTTCCCTATCCTCCTGATTGGATAACATTGGTATCCTGACCTGAAAATGCATTTTCTGTTTAATAAAAAACTGGGGAGACATGGAGACACAACAGGCTATAGCAATAAATATGGACTGTATGAGCCCAGGGGCAGGTGATATAGAGTGGAGGCTTCAGAGCCTAAACATATCACCTGCACATAATTTCTTGAGAGAAAATAGCTCATGTCTACAGTGGATTTTTATGAAACAAACTCTTTGCTGATTGTAAGAGGATAATTATCAAGCTGCAATTATGGAGAGTTTAACGTCGTTTTACAAGCAGATCTGTCTTTTCTGTTTGGATGATTGGATCGTCAATGAATCTAGTGTTGCAAATTGAGGCTGGCTAGGAGTGGCTGTGGATGCAGTTAAACCAGGAAAGGACCTGAATGCTCTGGAAGTACAGAGGATAAATTAGTTGACTACCATATTGTCCCCATGTCAAAACCCATCTTAAAACACATTCCCCTACCCTTTACTGCATGACTCCGGCAGCAACAATGTCTCTCCGTCCCAGCTCGCCCTCACAACACATCACACCTGCCGAACTCTGTAAATAGAATTTTAAATGTCACTAATTAAAATATATCCCGATATACTCAAAATTATCAAAGCATCAATATTTGTTTGCTCACCCCTTTTATGCACTACCCCTAAAGGGGCAGTGCTAACGTAATACAGCAAAAGGCAGCAATCATGATGTCTGTGTTATGGCCTGGCAGCAGGGCCACAACAAAAAAAAGGGGAAACCACACATGGTCAATTAAAAAAACAAACTTTTGACACACAGTGAAAATAATTGAATAATTAAATCATCTTAAAGATTCCAAATTAAACTGGCAGGGAAATATTCTGCCCAAAACTTTAATCAACACAAATTAACAAGCAAGGTTGCTCCGCAGCCTGTGAAGAAATGAAGAGCAGCTGGGGCATTATGGGAGCAGGTCTCTTAAATAGTGTTTGGAGAGACAATGGCCAGGTGTCTCCCCTTCCGCTAATCACCACTGGCTCCACCCTCCAATCCAGCACTGCAACAGAATCATTAGGCATTTCTCTTATTTCAATTGACTTTTCGTATTTGCCATTTCATTTGAATTTTGGCAGCTTCATGCTTCCATACAGGGATGCCACACGCGTGTGCGGCGTGCGTGCGCGCGCAAACACACACACACACACACACACACACACACACACACACACACACACACACACACACACACACACACACACACACACACACACGTGTTGTGACTTGTCATCAACCACGCAGGAAGTTTGGCAACCCCTAGCTCTGGTCCATAGCCTTAATGCAACGCCTAGCTCTGGTCCATAGCCCTAATGCAACCCCTAGCTCTGGTCCATAGCCCTAATGCAACCCCTAGCTCTGGTCCATAGCCCTAATGCAACCCCTAGCTCTGGTCCATAACCCTAATGCAACCCCTAGCTCTGGTCCATAGCCCTAATGCAACCCCTAGCTCTGGTCCATAGCCCTAATGCACCTAGCTCTGGTCCATAGCCCTAATGCAACCCCTAGCTCTGGTCCATAGCCTTAATGCAACCCCTAGCTCTGGTCCATAGCCCTAATGCAACCCCTAGCTCTGGTCCATAACCCTAATGCAACCCCTTGCTCTGGTCCATAACCCTAATGCAACCCCTAGCTCTGGTCCATAGCCCTAATGCAACCCCTAGCTCTGGTCCATAGCCCTAATGCAACCCCTAGCTCTGGTCCATAGCCTTAATGCAAACCCTAGCTCTGGTCCATAGCCCTAATGCAACCCCTAGTTCTGGTCCATAACCCTAATGCAACCCCTAGCTCTGGTCCATAACCCTAATGCAACCCCTAGCTCTGGTCCATAGCCCTAATGCAACCCCTATAGCTCTGGTCCATAGCCCTAATGCAACCCCTAGCTCTGGTCCATAGCCCTAATGCAACCCCTAGCTCTGGTCCATAGCCTTAATGTAACCCCTTGCTCTGGTCCATAACCCTAATGCAACCTCTAGCTCTGGTCCATAACCCTAATGCAACCCCTAGCTCTTGTCCATAACCCTAATGCAACCCCTAGCTCTGGTCCATAGCCCTAATGCAACCCCTAGCTCTGGTCCATAGCCCTAATGCACCTAGCTCTGGTCCATAGCCCTAATGCAACCCCTAGCTCTGGTCCATAGCCTTAATGCAACCCCTAGCTCTGGTCCATAGCCCTAATGCAACCCCTAGCTCTGGTAGCCTGGTTAATAAACCAGACCGAATCAGCCGTTGGCAAAAAGAAGTTGCCTACCAGCGGATTACGGTCTGGCGAGGCTCAGTAGCACGCCTCTTTCCTACAGCAGAGAACAGGTCGGACCAATCGGGACACGGTATGCAATATGGGCGGGCTTTGGTACAGTGACGTTCAATGCTTGAGACCTTTGACTGACAGTAGCTCTGACCAATTGCGTCAAAGAGAAAATGTTCCCCGGGAAATGAAATCCAAGTGGAGCCAGCCCAGACTGATATACCGCGACAGTGTTGTGTGATATTAGTCTGGCTTATTAGCCAGGCTATAGCTCTGGTCCATAACCCTAATGCAACCCCTTGCTCTGGTCCATAACCCTAATGCAACCCCTAGCTCTGGTCCATAGCCCTAATGCAACCCCTAGCTCTGGTCCATAGCCCTAATGCAACCCCTAGCTCTGGTCCATAGCCTTAATGCAACCCCTAGCTCTGGTCCATAGCCCTAATGCAACCCCTAGTTCTGGTCCATAACCCTAATGCAACCCCTAGCTCTGGTCCATAACCCTAATGCAACCCCTAGCTCTGGTCCATAGCCCTAATGCAACCCCTAGCTCTGGTCCATAGCCCTAATGCAACCCCTAGCTCTGGTCCATAGCCTTAATGTAACCCCTAGCTCTGGTCCATAACCCTAATGCAACCCCTAGCTCTGGTCCATAGCCCTAATGCAACCCCTAGCTCTGGTCCATAACCCTAATGCAACCCCTAGCTCTGGTCCATAACCCTAATGCAACCCCTAGCTCTGGTCCATAACCCTAATGCAACCTCTAGCTCTGGTCCATAACCCTAATGCAACCCCTAGCTCTGGTCCATAACCCTAATGCAACCCCTAGCTCTGGTCCATAGCATTAATGCAACCCCTAGCTCTGGTCCATAACCCTAATGCCGTTGCTGCCGTTGCATTAGAGCTAAGGGACTTTCAATTCATTGCCTAATGTTACGAAACCCCTAGACAAAATAGTCATGACATGTCTAGAGGCTAGGGTTTCACAACAATGTATAAGAAAAAGGGATCATATCAAGCATTGGCGGTGCAAATAAACGGAGTCAACACAGGTTTAGAGTCACCCAAGGTGATGTGCTTTTTTACTCTTGAGTTGAGGTATATTTACAGGTGGTCAAAAGTATATGCATGAAGCATATAATAAAGCAAAAACAATTAAGCCACTGCCAGGGGACACGAGTGTTGCCAAAACAACAAAAGAAGCAGCTAGGGAAACAAAAGACAGACTAACTAACTATCTAGACAATTAGTAAAACAAAAGCCTGCCTACCTAACTACTCTAACCAAAACTTAGTTCAAAATACATGTGGTGGCAAACACCCCTTACCTAGTGTGCTTAACAAGGTTCTACCTACGTGGTGCCTATGTATAGAGGCCTCTGTCTTACCTGTCCCAAGGCAGGGCATATAGTATAGAATTTACATTAGTAGTAGAACAATACACTAAAACATATGGTTTGCTCTGGGACACAAAAGGAGACAATAATGATGCAGGGACAGGACTACAAACAAATGAACTGCACTGAGAGAGTGAGCTCAGGTGGAACTGAGCCTTTTATAGACAGCAGGTGGTGGTGATTGGATGAGGGTGGAGTCAGGTAACTGATTGACAGATGAGGTGACCGGGGACTTCAAACCTGCAGAGAATGAGAGAGTGGAGGGAAGGAGAGACAGGGGAGGAATACAGAGCAACCCACAAACTACACTACGTGGCACGTAACACCTAAGCTTGCATGAAATGCACCACAGCCTCTCAACGTCTGCTACCAATACCAATCACCAATACCAATAATGAATAGTGACAGACAGATAGTTTTGGTCATTAGAAAGACTACTTTTCCCGGTGGATGCAGTGAGCCCCCACCACACGTATAAAATGCACTTTTTGGCCAGAAAATGAATGTTTTTTCACCGGAAGAGAAATGCGATTAGTTACTCCACTGTGCCCTCTACCGATATTGCCAAGAGAAAATTCCATAGACAAGATTTTTCCTTCCGGTGAAAAAAAAAAAAAGTGCGTCCACCGGGGAAAGTAGTCTTTCTAATGACCAAAACCGTCTTTGTATTGGTGAGTAGCGAAAACGTTCTTTTTATTTAGCAGAAGTCGAGAGGCTGTGGTGCATTTCATGCGAGGTAAATTCAAGTCCCATAGCTCTAATGCAACAGCAGAAATGGCATTAGGGTTATGGACCAAAGGTAGGCAACCCCCAGGATGTTGTTTTGGCCTACAACACCACTGACCTATCCAGCCTTGTATAGTCTTGTCAAAATAGTAGTGGTGAAGCTTGGCTAAACAGACAGTAACAGGTGACCCACCCTCTGCCTTTTTGTAGTATAGAGGCCAACAAACAGACACATCTTTGTTACGCTCGGTTTCATGGATAGTGTTTATTTATTCTCATCACCGAGGGGAGGACAGTCTTTACCTGAACTCACCCAGTCGGCTGATTTCAAATTGAAAGACACAAGATCCTTCCTCAGAATGATGGAACAAAAGGAAAAGAGTTGAGAGGAGCACAGCAAGGAGGGGGCACGTTGATAAAAAGCTGCAGTTTACAATTAGGTGTATTAAAAGTATGTGAACTAGGATTTATTTAACAGGACATCATAGACAAAAGACAAATATCCTGCAGGTGCAGAAACCAGAGGAACGCAGTGCAGCTGATGGTGTAGGTCCAGGATATTACATGCCCCAGGGGTGGAACATGGACAGGAGAGGGTAGTGCAGAAGAGAAGTGGTTACAGTAGAGCAGCGGTTCCCAAACCTTTTTGGCCATGCACCCCCTGTTACCTCCAGACCTAGCTGACACACCCCCCCCACATGGAAATATAAATTGCATACGCTATATAGAGACATATATTTCCTATTTATCCACATATATGCACATATATGAACCTGAATATGGCATATATATGCAGCATAGGCTATATTCTGCATATACTTGCCATATATAGGCATAATATATTTAAAATAACATAGCACCACCATTTAGCCTCGGTCCCAGGCTTACTTTTCTGCGAAAAGAGCCTGGTCACAACGTAAGGCAAAGAAGCTATCGGCGGACGTATCCTCCGGAACATCCATCAGATGTATTTCCCCCGGATACGATATTTTCCCGACCAATCACAACACTTGTTTCATTCGCGGAGAATGTAAACTGATTTGTAAAGCATCAACGTCATTTCCTTGGGAGATACTTCCGCTAAAATCCCGCAACTTCCGTTGATAGTCTTTTCAGTGTAGGTCTTGCCCAGGGTGACCACCATTAGCCTTTTCATGTCGCGTACCCTCTAGAAGGCGCTCGCGCACCACAAGGGGTGCACGCACCACAGTTTGGGAACCACTGCAGAAAGGAGAAGAAAGGACAGGAGAACAAAATAGAGAAAATAAACAGGTCAGTAGAGGTGAGGGAAGGAGCAGAGAGGAGGAGAAACGAAGTTAGCACAAACAAGAGACCGAATTAAAATGATCTGTCTGTCAATAATAAATGATATCCATCCACTCATCTCTCCATCTTCCTTCAGGTGTTTGGAGGTCTGGTGTGGATCCTGGTGGCGTCCACCCATGTGATCCCACCCAACCCTCTGGGCTGGGTGATGTTCGTGTCTGTCTTCTGTTTTGTCATGACCTTCCTGTGGATGGTGATCTTCATCGCCGGTGGCCACAAAAACAGCTCTGGCTGGGCTGCTGCTGTAAGATCCGAGAGGGGAGGAGGTGGAGAGAGAAATCAATGCATATATGGAGAGAAAGGCGAGGGAGAGAGCATAGGAGGCAAACGCAGTTAGATGGGAAGGTAACAGAGGACGAGGAGGTGAAATGGAGAGATGTACAGTACAGTACAGTAGAAAGGATGAGGGTTCTGCAGGAGGGCATAGGAGCAGGGTAGGAATAGAAAGAGTGAGAGAGGTGGAGGTAAAGGAGAGATTAGTGAGCGAGAACAAACAAGAAAGTATAGGGCTTGTACCACCTGAGTTGACAAATTATGAAAGTTAAGAAAGTATGGGCAGGAGAAGGACTAGAGGCACAGTATGTGAATAGTATTTGGATCCTCCAAAAATAAATGCTTCATTTTCATGGTTGAGAAAGATTATAGTTAGGGTTAAATTATTCAGGTTGGGATTAGACATTTAGGGGGTTGTAGGATGAGGGATGTTGAGGTTAATGTCAGGGCTTGTTTTATAGGGTTATAGCTTGGGCTAGCCAAGCAAAAATTGCCCTTTTAATGAAAAATTGGTTTTGACATTCTCACACGTATAGTTGCTGCTGTAGTATTACTGTAGTGTCTAATGTCATAGTAGTAATGTGTGTGTGTGTGTGTGTGTGTGTGTGTGTAGGACTTTGCCTACCATGGCTTGGCAGCGTTCTTCTACCTCAGTGCATCGGTGGATCTGGCTATTACTACTCTAAATTACAAGACAGCAACAGTAATACTGCCAGCTATCAGCCTAACAGCCTCACCACTTACAGAGGAGGCTCTGGCTACAATTCTTAAATACTACAAGATTGACATTGCTGCTGTGGTAAGGACCATGCCACTACTCACTTTGAGGTATCAGGCTAGTGACAGGTTGTTGCATAACTGTAAGGTCATGTGTGTAAAACTATTATATACACCATATTAAATCATATTCTAATAAGTAAAAAGTGAACAAGAAAAAGTGTTTTAAGTAAATTATGAAATGATAAATTATGATAAATTATATAAAGAAAAGTTCAAATAGAAATACAATTCATTGGTATAGACATTCAGTCGCTAGATATAATTATTCCTGAAAAGTCCTTTTTGTCAGCATTAATGTACAAACTCATGTTTTTGTGTATCTTTCAGGTGTTTAGCTACGTGGCCACTTTATTCTATTTCATCCATGTTATCCTCTCAGCCATTCGATGGAAGAACTTCTGAAGACAACGTAACCAACAGAACTTGTGTGTGTGTGTGTGTGTGTGTGTGTGCATATATGCACCTGTGTACATGCATGTATGTGTATGTGCAGTACACTGTACATACACATACATGCATGAACTTGTGACTGAATGGCCTGCATACTGTATGTGATCGTGTTTCCATCTCTGAAATGTACGGAGCCCTGGAGTGGCCATTGAGAGAAAAAATCAGACCCGTCTGAACTGAGTGCCAGTACCCCATACTGTAATGTACTGTACTATACTCCTCCCTGGCCTATGTGTGTGTGACGCTGCTCAACAGTGCCATCCAGTGATATTAGTGAGGTGTTCCAGCTGTCCATGCTCAGACAGACAGACATATATACGGACACACATAGCTGCGTATAGGAGTGGCTAGCAACACTCAAACAAAATATATATTAACTTGAGCGCTCAAGTTAGTAACTTGCTAATGTGAGCACTCAAGTTACTAACCTTCAGTGCTAAAGTTAGTAATTCGTTTTATTTTCTCTCACTCAATGGCCACTCCAGTAAAGTATCAACTGTGCCTCATTATACACAGCTGTCCAGAGCAACGAGGTTCCCAGTGTAAGGGTGTAAGCCCCACAAACATGCCAATGTGGTTGGAGGGATGGGAAGTGGGTGTTCAACCAGGTTCAAAGTGCCTTTGAGCTAAATGTGCAACAACCAACAACAATGCTCAGTCTCTCATTTTAAAGTAAAGCCAGTACATTTGATATAGAGGACAAGAACGCAGATCGTAATGTGAGTAGGCTGCACCCTTTTTTAGTTTACTTCCCAATCGTAGCGTGATATATTGCATTTCATGAACCAGAACCAGGTATTGGTAGAATTAATAGTTTGAGTAGGGATATGGTATTATGATTCCCCCACTGTCCACAATGTATTCTATCACAAATTATGTTGGCAAATTAAGTCATCATGGTATATTCCATAGAACATTTTAATTATATGATTTTTTCTTTTTTTAACAGTTTGTTTTTCATATACAAATGATTTTGATCCCGTCAGACTTGCAGATTTTGATTGTGATCAACCTCTCATATGCTGTACAATGTACATTCTATGACTATACAGTAGTATAAACATTTCCAAGTTGTTCATTACACATAGGATATCATTCCAAGATTTACATTTTGAAAAGGAATGAACCTGTCAATTAATTCAAATGTTTTGTTTCAAACTTATGAAAGGGAAAATAAGCAATTTTAAGATAATGTATAACTTGAATGACCTGTAATGAGCATTCATTTCATGCCTGTCATTATAGAAAGTTATTACGAATGGCTGAGGTGTCATTCTGGAATGAAACTGCACAAAAAGGATACACATAATACTGTAAGTCACAGCTGAATGAACACCCATTGTCAATTACCTTTTCTGATACTTTTACATATTGAAGCACAGTACTTGTATTTCCAGGTTTTAGACCTGAAATCTGTATAGATTTGAAATTTTTATATACTTTAAAATCAATGGATTAAAAGAAAACGTGACATTTCAAAATAGAGCATCCTGTTCTTTCCATAATTTGCTGTCTGTCTCATTCCTGAAACGTACTAATATATTTTAGCTGGTTGTGACAGACAGACCAACTCGTCTTGTCTTTACTTTATTAAATAAGGAAAGGTAACTGTTCACTTCCATAAGTATTAAGTGTTTTATACCGACTAGTATTTACTGTAGCAAGGCAGTGTTGGGGAGGAATGGAGAAAAGAATTGCACTTCAGCAATGAGTGTTGAGCCAATAAAACATCCCTAAGGATAGCCTATTGTCAAAATGGTCAAATACATAGGTTATCCTCACGCACATTTCATCACTCTGTAGTCGTATAACTTGTGTGCTGTCAATGTCAAGTGTCAGATCAACTGTCACAACATACTGTACATTACAGCTGCATACAGTATAGGACAAAGTCAACCACATCAAATAAAACAGAACAAGCCTTATAATGGCTCATGTTGGAATCATGGCATGGCTCATGCCATGATTGGTTAAATATCAACTGACATCATTGGAGGTTTTCTTTTTCAAATCAGACAATGTTCTGAGATACTCTACACAGCACTGTTTCCCAAACAGTGGGTCGGACCCCATTTGTAGTTCAGACACACTTTTATGTGTGTCGAATAAGGTCGCGAATACAAGCGGCTGAAATGGGTTTTCTTCGACGGGTGGCTGGCATCTCCCTTATAGATAGGGTGAGAAGTTCAGTCACACAAGAGCGACTCAGAGTAGAACCGCTGCTCCTTCGCCTGGAAAGGAGCCAGCTTAGGTGTCTGTAGCACTCTGGTGGAGCTGTTGCCGCCGCGACCCGACTACAGATAAGCGGTTGAAGATGGATGGATGGATGGACACACTTTTATGGGTCCCCTTTGTTTTTGTTTCCTACATTTTCAAAAAACATCTCCAAAAAAGCAAAACAAAATCAATTTTTTTTCCAGTAATGTCATGAAGAAATGAAATAAAAATCTAAGAAATTCCATAAATTAGAGCAAACTAGAGCAATAAAAATGCAATGAAACACACACACGTCCCAGGACCCAGAGGTGGTCTTTTAGATGGGTCCCATGGACATTTTACGAGTCCAGCTTCAACAACATTAGGAGTCATATTTTGTCATTTTTACAAATTGCAGCATTTAACTCCCATTTCATCTAGTATGGTTATATTCATGTATAAAATATATCTGAAAGAAATAAACACAATTCTAAATCTTCTAAAGAGTTATGCAAACAGTGCAAAGTATATGCAAACAAAGTAAATTAAATAGCACCAAATTACAGTACAGTTCCGAGTACAGTGGTGCGTCCATGGGACCCCAGAAAGGTCCACAGATGGGTCCATTAAAAATAATCTGCGTTTTAGGATGCAAAATGCACCCTATTATCACTGCACAGTATATATATATATATATATATAAAAATGCATTTTCACCAATCTATTGTCCACAACTAGCTTACAGTAAACTGAGGAAGGATTTGAGAAGAAAGGTGTTTGTGAAGGGAGAGACTGGTGCTACCGGACACCTGACAACAATACCATGGCTAAACAATGTTGAATGTCTTCAACAACAGCCTTTGGCAGAGGAATGTAGGCCAATATTTGACAGGAGTAAACTAGCTATTCGGTTAACTACAAATTATAGAAGAGTACTGTAGGTCTGCACCAGCAAAGACTCGAGACAGTTTTATATTGTATAACTTAAGAGCACCATTTGGTGGAGGTTCTGTAGCAGATTGACTCCAACACACCTGTGAAATTACTTTTTTTCCCCCTTGTAGGAGATAGGCTAAGTGTTAACTGATTTCACAATATTGTACCACAAGCTAGGGGCATTATGATCCAGTTCACACAATACATCTACTCAACAATATATTATTCCAAAACAAAACTTTAATGCAGAAATAAATAAAACATGGTCACACAGGCTCTACTACCTGAACAGAACACACTGTCCTACAGTGTGTATCTACATAATTCTTTTTTTTAACAATGCAAATAAGGTAGCCTACAGTAACCAAATACTGTCACCTACAGTCCTAACATAGATTATCAGGGTAAGATGTTGTCTTAATATTGTATTGTCAAATGAACACAGAGCGTCTATACATTATTATAAATGTAAAATAAATTAAATTCTTATTTAAACCTAAATCTCGAGGGTACATTCTAAATAAACAAATATTTTGAACACCTGGTCTTGTTACTACTTCTCCATTCGTGTGAGTAGCAACTCCAGCATCTGTTCCAGATGAGCCATCTGAGGAAGAACACGGATGAAAACAGTCCTTAGTTTGGAACAATATGATGAGTCCATGTCTAATGGAGCATATGAAGACCAAGAATGTCAGCACAAATCGTGATACATGCTCTGAAAGCAAATCATGCACAAAAACATGCACGCTAGTCTTTGGGAAATGTGTTGTAAATTTAAGATTTCTGCTGAAATCCTTAGTCTTCATATGCTCCAATAGACAATCAAATAAAATGTAGTTAAAAGGACCACTTCAACACCATCTTCATACAATTGGTCCTCTCTAATGATCATGATAAAATAGCACAATTTCTTTCTACTAAGTCTGTGTAAGAGGGCTGTGGGCAGTTCAGAAACCCGTCCACCAGTGACATTGATGCAGGCTTTCTATTCCTGAAAAATTGCAATGCGAAAATGGAAGCAATCATTCTCACGATAATAAAAATCTAAATCTATTTAAAAAAATCTTGTTTAAAAAAAGAAAATCTGCCCAACGATGAAGACACTGGTGGACAGGTTTCTAAACTGCCCACATAGCCCTCCTATGAGACACAGACCGATTATAAACAAATGGTATTTTATCATGAACATTAGCGAGGACCAATTATATGAAGATAGGTAAAAAAGTGGTTAAGTGGTCCTTTAAGACATCCAAATCAACATTAAGAGGATTGTTTAAGTCAATGACTGTCAATCAAGTACCCATTCTAGGCTCTGACAAATGGGTTGTTTCAGAAAGGTTTCACCATTACGTGATATTTTGTGTTCTGATACAGAGCAGTTCACTGAATTAATTTGTATGATAAATTATGTGATTTTGGAACGATAAATATATTCCATCAGAACATTTACAACTAAGCAATTTATCAATGTTTATTTTCTATATTCGTACAGACTCACGGACGTGGTGAAAACTAAAGTTCAAATTGTGGCGGGAGGTGTACAGTAAGTGGTGGAAACGCAGTTATTCCCATATATATGACCTGGCCTTGGACATGCCTGATGTCAGTGCATACCGGTGTTGTTAGGCAACGGTTAATGTCAACACAAATCAGTTGATAGAAAGAGAGAAAGGGCAGGAGAAGGTCGGAGAGGGATAATGTTCGATCAGAGAGGGAGGAGAGAGTCCATTTCACCCATGCAATAACTTGGCCAATGCTTTGTATGGAAACTTGAACGTGGTATACGTTGGCTAGACATACCAACTGTCCTACGGTCATTGGTCAGACAAACCCGTGCTGCAGGTTAAAAATCAGCGCGGCTCCCAACATGTGTGGCGGGTTAAAACTAATATGTGCTGCGTGTTTAAAAAAAGAAATCACACCCGTGTAGTGCCCCTCACTTCACACAGGTGTGATTTTTTTTTGTTAGACTCAACTCATAAGGGTTGATTAGGTGATATAATGGTGATGTAAAACAAACTGTGCCCACAAAAAATAAATGCCATTAATAAAGAGACAATATGACGTATGACGAGTTACATTATGGCGTACATTTTTCCTTCATTGTCAATGGCGTTTACAAAACAAACATTGAACTAAAGACAAACATTAAACCATTGTATAGGAGGGGCTAGCGCCCCTGCACCTGTAGCTTCCTATGTGGTTAGGGTTTGGGGAGGGTGTCTGACTCATGGTGTGTCGGTTGGTATGTCTAACACATGCAAGCCTGCTTTGTGCCACGTTACCTCCTTGTATGATATAAAATGTCTTTAATGCACTGGTTTGGATCTGTACTTTGTACTGGCTGCAAATTCAGGTATCAGGAAGGAAAACTGTATTGGAACATCTCTGAAAAGTAATGCATTGCAAGAGCAGTGAGCAGGATCAATTCATGAGCAGAAGGCAGCTCTGACCTTTGTCTTCATCTCCACACAGCAGCAGACATCTTGTTGCTTCTCAACACCTACAGGGCACAAATCAAGTGACATTCTTTTTAGCATGTGTAATTCAACATTGTGTAAGTCAAGTTTTATTGTTACATAGCATATCCAGACAGGTACATAAGAGTACAATTGGGTTTCGGCTACTCGACTGTGCATCATCAAGAAAAATAGCGAAACAAAACAACAGTTATCTATCTAATCCTTTTCGAAGTATAATGCACACGCACGCTTGGTTAAATAATGTGTGTGTAGGTTCTGTATTAATAAATGTGTATGTACAGTATGTGGTAGTTTGGTAGTTTTTCAAGACCATTATGCCCATATCATGTCAAAAGTTCAGTTCAGTATAAGCCGAATTTAAATGCACTCAACACTCATGCTCAGAATTTCCTTTTAGAGAAGACATACCGTTACTCTGTGTATGAGGACTGTGTGGAGCCGTTATTTGGTCAGCCACCTTCTGTGCAGCATTATCTGAAAACAAATCACAAATTGATTTAAGTTGTAACTGAATTCTTATTGACTGCACTGAATTTGATAGATTTGAAGATTGATGAGTAAGTTTTGACTTGACCAACCGTTGACCACAGCAGCATCTGGCATTGTCCCAGTGGCATCTGCGGTGCCATCTGTGTTGCCGGTTGGTTGTTCCAGCTCTACGGGTGTGGCTGAAGCCATCTGGCTTGCCCCAGATGCACTGGCATCGGTGTGTTGGGGTTCGAGGGCTTGGTCAGTTCTGGGAGGAGTTGTTGTCTGTGGCTGTAATCTGTTCAGTGTAAATGTGTTGAGCTGTCCCCCACCTCTGTGGGCAGGCAGGGTTACAGACAGAAGGTGTATCAAGTTGTCACTGTAATCGACGGTGGCACTGACATCTTCAGAGAGCAGGGTTTTAAACAGTGCCAACTCCTCTGCCGGGAGGGGAAAAAGCTCCTTACCTGCATGGTTGAGAGGATGATGCGTAATTTATATATACTGTAAAAGCATAAATTGAGCTTAAGAGCAAAGCACTGAATGCATGAATACATTGTAATACCTTGACCTGGTATATTGTCTGCCTCGTGCAAAAACCTTGCATCTCCTTGTTAGTTTATTTAGATAGACATACAGTTTGCTTGACAACAAATAAGACTCATTAGCCAAAATGCTAAGTTTTTACCTGGTATCCTAGTTTCTTTCAAGCTCTACATTTTATTTGTATTATACTTACTTGTTGACTAGGGTTCATGTAATTTACTCTGCTCTTGCAGTGTCTGGTTAAGGCCTACATTATATCCATTTTCCATTCTTTAAATATGGTACAGTAAGTAACGTTCTTTTTAAAATTGTGAATAATGATATATTATTAATTATATCAATCATGACGTTATTTGCCATTTTATGGTTAAAGTATATAATCACATATTAAAGTAATTGAAAAATAATCAATAGATTAATGGTTACACTATTTACACTTAAAATTAAAAAAAATATAGCAGCACCCTCATAGCTGCCAGTTAGTGCACAACGAGTGATGTAGAAGGGGACCTTCAAAAGGTGTGAGGGTATAGGCAGGATGCTGGTGTAGGGAAGGGTCTCTGTGTTGCCGTGGTCAGCATACAGGACGGTGACCTCACTCTCTCCTGCCTCCAGGACCACCGCCCTGTACCAGTTCTTATCACCTGAGAAGGAAAAAAAGGGAAGGCAGAGTTAAAATTCCAGTCCTTAAATTAATACCCTCACCAGATCCTACCCCATTCTTAACCACACCAAACCCATGCCTCAACGTAACCACACAATCACAGTGCCAAATCTAAACTACAATGAATTCAACCCATATGGGCTGGCTGGGAGAAAGAAGGTGTAAGTAAGGGTGGAACTGGACGTCCAACCATGAGAGTACTTTAAGGTCTTCCTGAAGACACTTTGATAGCATACAGCATGGGTCTTCAACAGGGGATCAGGTGGCCCTAGGGGGTCCTCAAAGTTACTACAGGGGGCACACCAAATCTTTGTGTGATAGGAACCTTTCATTTTATTTTATTAATGATATTTTTTTTGGCTTTTTGCCTTTATCGATAGGGTTCAGTGATTTGACAGGAAAGGGGGCGAGAGACGGGGGGAAGACATGCAGCAAAGGCTGACGGGCTCGGGACTTGAAGGCCGATAGGAACCTTTTTTTAATTGAACCGTGGCATCACTATTCTGGGGGGGGGGGGGGGGGGGGGACATTCACGGAAAATAGCCGATTTACAAGCTCACAACATATTGCGCTGTGACACGTTGTGAGCTTGTTATTGCCGGTGGACTGTCACTCTTCTATTCACAGAAGAGTGATTGCATTGATAATTTATAGGATAGGAGACCGATTGCATTAGTAATTTATAGGATAGAAGGCATTATACCAGCATTACATACTGTAGATGCCACTCCTAAAGCCTTTCCTTTCAAAATGTCTCAGAACGCAAGAGGAATATAGGTTGGTAGAGAAAGAAAACTGTTTTTGATGCCAACCTGGTATAACTTAGTTGTAAGTGTGGTTCACACACAGCTCCCTCCATTACAGAAAACATACAGGACTATGCAATACTTGTGGAGTATCAGATGGACTGCGATAAAAACAAATACACAAAAGCTATTCAGTGTAAATTATTAACAAATTACTTACAAACTGCCTTCTACACTTTTCGCAAATTCCAATTACCTGGACAGAGTGTACAGTACATTCATGTGCATGAATAAAGTATCATTTAGATGAGCTGTTTGCCGTATTGCAGGCCCTAGAAAAGAAAATGTTCCCAACTCATTGACATTAACTTAAGTGCCAGGGGGTGGACACCAGTTTTGGTCCTGGGTGCCACTGTCCCCATTATAAATAAAAGAAAGAAAATGTAATTATATTGTGCATGTCATCACCTGCACACCAGATTAGAGGAATTTTCAAAATATGGATTAAAAAAAAAAAAAAAAAAAAAAAGAATAAATAAATCTCGGTTTCTCGGTGGTGGCAACCAGTACATGGTTAGATTCATCTCGTGATCTCGTGGGTGGCACCTAAACAGTTTTAACAACCCTACATGGGTGTGCTGGAATAGTAGTAGTTTCCTACCAGAGGACCGTGCACAGCAAGCTGCCCCAACAGCTGGAGTTTGACTCAGACAGGAGTCCTGGTTGGTGCTCCCGTACACTTCCAGATCCATCATCATTCTTTGGAGTTCCTCCACCCCCACTGAACACAACAAAGACATTTTACTACAGGAAAATAAACTATAAACACAACCAAAATATATAAAAAAATATGTTACCACAATGAGAATAAGAATAGGGAGGAAAACAAATACAGTGAACAATGTTAAAGCACTAATTTGATTCAACTAATAATGTTCTGTTGTCTGAACTTACATCTTCATGTATGTTCTTTTCTATACAGTTACATGTAGAAAATCTGACAATCTATTTACAACCAAATGATGACAATTGTATTTGGCAGTGTGGCTCTCCTCCTGTGATGCTCTACAACAATCTGGGCCAGCCTGACGCATACCCTGACATCACAACCCCCCCCCCCCCCCCCGAAGCAGAGCCCAACTAGGAAACGGTCACCTAGCCAAGGTTGCAGCCCAAGGACCCAGGGAGGGAAGCTGAGGGGGACATTTCTATGACCTATTGGTGCAGCGTTTCACATTTGTGATACACCCTATGGGCAGAAAGTGCTGAGATGTGCTCTACAGAATCCCCACATGTGATTCCAATTCTTGGTTGATTGGATGATATGGTGTTTTCTTTTTAAGAAATAGGGCCCTCCCACAAATGCTTGCAATTAGGCAATATCTGTAGTAGGATAAGATGGATGAGTGAGTGAATGTGTTACAACAACCTGAGTCAGGGTCACAACAAAAATCACAGTGAGTCCGAGTGAAAGGTGATAGGGTAGAGGCGAGGGTGTGTTCTCACTCTTGGTGGTGTGAAGGTAGAATAAAGAGGGACTGATGATGGCAGCCACTCTGGGCTGGAAGGTCTCGTTCTGAGGCAGCTCTCCAGCCCTCCAGTCTACTGGAAAACAACCTGCTGGAACATCTACACAACACAGTGGACCAGTTATATTTGTACATACGTCAGTCAATGACACACACAGAAGTTCCCTCACACACACACTTTGGGAAGGCTACATATTGTATGTCCAATTGTGATGCTGAAATCCTATACGAATAAGGTTTGATTTGATTAGTGGGCAACCTGGTGGTAATGTCACTGCAAGGGGCGGGGCTGCATCCTTGGCGATGGGTGGAACAAGGGGCGGGGCTGCATCCTTGGTGATGGGTGGAACAAGGGGCAGGGCTGCATCCTTAGTGATGGGTGGAACAAGGGGCGGGGCTGCATCCTTGGTGATGGGTAGAACAAGGGGCGGGGCTGCATCCTTGGTGATGGGTGGAACAAGGGGCGGGGCTGCATCCTTGGTGATGGGTGGAACAAGGGGCAGGGCTGCATCCTTGGCGATGGGTGGAACAAGGGGCAGGGCTGCATCCTTGGTGATGGGTGGAACAAGGGGCAGGGCTGCATCCTTGGCGATGGGTGGAACAAGGGGCAGGGCTGCATCCTTGGCGATGGGTGGAACAAGGGGCAGGGCTGCATCCTTGGCGATGGGTGGAACAAGGGGCGGGGCTGCATCCTTGGTGATGGGTGGAACAAGGGGCAGGGCTGCATCCTTGGCGATGGGTGGAACAAGGGGCGGGGCTGCATCCTTGGTGATGGGTGGAACAAGGGGCAGGGCTGCATCCTTGGTGATGGGTGGAACAAGGGGCAGGGCTGCATCCTTGGTGATGGGTGGAACAAGGGGTGGGGCTGCATCCTTGGTGATGGGTGGAACAAGGGGCGGGGCTGCATCCTTGGTGATGGGTGGAACAAGGGGCGGGGCTGCATCCTTGGTGATGGGTGGAACAAGGGGCGGGGCTGCATCCTTGGTGATGGGTGTCACGTCCGTCTCTGGAGCCTCAGAAACACTGCTGCTACAATTCTCTGTGTCAAAAAACATAATCTGAATCTATAGATGTAGAATTATTACTTCTAAAAGAGTCTTAAAGGCTGCACTGGCTGTTATTTATGATAGTCAAAAGGCTAGAAAAGAATATGCAGCATATAAAGGGAGACACCATCAACCAGTAAGACCGTTAAGGATGTAATTTACAGCTAAACATTGCACTCAAGAATGTTTTTTGGAAACATTTCAAGCGAGAAATAGACAATGCAGTAAATAAATATATATGTATTCTATTTTATCAACACTTTCTGTTTACCAGGTTACTGCGTTGCACTCAACATAAATGAATGGACTATCACTACCGTGAGCAATGAAATCCTTTGTTTTGTCAATTTATTAATTTCTTTATATGCCTAATCTCATACTTTCCCTCTACCCCACTTGTATGCCAAGTACGAGATATCTCGTACATAAAGCTTTATATCAAAAAGGAAACGGTTTTGCTGAAAATCAACTTCACTGGTCCTGTTGCTAGGCAACGCCTTGCATACCCCCAGCACCAGGAGGATACGTGCGCACGCACCCCATAGGGCCCCATTAAAAGTAGGATCTTCTTTGGCCGTTATCTCTGAAGCTATGAATGCTGTCCGTGGTGATCATCATTACACAGGACATTTTAGGTCATAGATTGTTTGATCGATTTTTTATCGTATATCTTAGTTATAAGGGTAACTGTGGTATAATCACAATATTACACTTGAGGATGTGCGTTAACTGCCATGAATGGTAATGCACACCCTCTCGTGTAATATTGCTTAAATAAACCCCTTCAGGGTGATTAGACCTTTCTGCTCATCACCCTAAAGGGAGAAGGGTGATCTGAAATTGATTATCCCTTGCATATCCCAGTCATTCAAGTGCACCATGTCAGATATTGACTGCATAAAGCCTTGTGTTGGGATTGGACAATGATAGTATGTGTATTCATTGACATGCATACATACACGGCCTCAACACTAGTAGTTCATGCAGCGCAGGTGCATGCGTCGGACCCATGCACATGCACGCACATTCGTGATTCTTTTGCGGACTTTTGTGGTTATTTGCCTTGTATTGGCCTATTCGCGGCCGCCTACTAAAAATCATACTGTGGTGGCTGGTCATGATTGTGTGGTGGCCCGCCACACAAGGGATATGCATATAAGGGAAATACTGTTGTATGTGTGTGGAGGAGGTGCACTTTAATCTCGTGAAGATGTCTTCCTGTGACTCAAACCTTGCCGAGTGGCTGCATTTGTGGCCAGCTGCTCCTCCAGCTGCAGGGTAGACGTCACACTCTGTCCTCCGCTCTCAAGCTCCACCTCGTAGACATCCCCAACTTTAGAGGTCACACGCACCTTCAGATCCGACATCCCCATGAGAGTCTGGAACCTTGAAATGGTCTCACTGCTCCACACAGAGCCCACTGGCAGCATGCCTAGACATGTGCACACACACACACACACACACACACACACACACACACACACACACACACACGTTTGCCTGTTTACGGCGGTCCTCTGTAGTAAGCAAGCCATCTATGTAGAAGAATCAAATGTATTGTCACATCGCTACTAGTTTACAGATGTAAAGAAGTAGGTATGGTTTGTTTTCGCGTAAGCTTGTCTTTTCAGAAAGAGATAAGAAACGACAAAGACAGATTAGGGAGACCACTGCAGAACGCAAAAAGATAAGTTTTAACACTTATAACGATAAACACATGTCCACATCCCATGAAATAAAAACGCGGGTGCCTGTGACGTCTTAAGATCAGCCATTCACTTCCTTGATTACGGGCCGACTAACTTCCTTATTTACTCTGAATCTACGCTGCCTCCGCGCAGATTGATCATAACGGCAATGTTCTGTTCTAATTTCTGACTTCATCATGCATCTCGTTTAGAATATTATGCTTCTAGAGAGAGATCAGTTTTATGACGGCGATGTAATAAAGGAAGATTTCACCTCCCGGTTTTGGGGGGGAAAAAAAGGATTTACAAATGTTTGTTAACAATGCAAGGCTAATGTAAACATACATGCACAGAGCATACCTGCGAGGCAGCAGTGAATGGCCTGGATCGGCAGCGTGAGGAGTTGTGGAGTGATGGTTCGGAGGTGACTGATGTCCACCTGGCTGCTGTTCCCATAGTCCACAAAGAGTACCTCTGCCTTTACCTCAAACACACTCTGGATCATGGCCCGATACCATACACCATCACCTACACACACACACACACACACACACACACCCCCCCCCAATATTAGATGCCAACAGTTCTTCTCAACTGATTTCAGACCTCAACATTAAGTTGCAACTTAATATATTTGATATTCTTTATATATTTAGAATATCTATATATTTAGAATTGTCTTGAGGTTAGGGTTAGAAGTCTTTATTTGACAAAGATAGAGGAGAGAGAGATGAGACATATGGGAATCGAACTAGGGACTTGTCAGAAGTTCACATCCCACTTTTGGCTGGTGATGTTGGGCAGAGAAACATTCAATACTGATGTGCATGAATATCCTTGGGGGGCGGGGTTGTTATGGTAAATTCAAGGGCACACATTTCACTGTTGAAACGTGAGCTTCAATGAAATATCAAATATTTAAAAGATTTACGCATGCTACTTTAACTCACAGTTCGCATGTAGACCCTAGGCCTAGACTGTAAAATATGCGGTTACTTTAACTCTGAAACTGTAACATGGACCAGCTAGACTTAGACTTCACAGCCCCATGAACAATATAAATAGTTAGTACATTGGAATTGTAGTGTTGTAGAAATAAATGCAGCTGTCTGGGTTCAAATCCGACTAGAGGATATTACTGCATGGCATTCCCCACCATGTGTTGGGTCTCCAACTTGTCTCACCAGAAAACATAGCGCAGCACGGCTCTCCCACTCTGGGCCTGAAGGGAGTGTTATGCGCCTCACAGTGCTGTTTCAAATCTGCCATTAGGTTCTGCATTTTGTGGGGGTCTGACATACACAAACAGACAGACTCATTTCAACAGTGTCTGATTAAAAACACCATTTTGCAATCTAGAAAGTGGCCTTCAGTTTTGTTTGTATGGTGTATGCTAAATGCCAAAGGCAAATTTCTACATTTACAGCTTAGTATAATCTGAAAATAATATATATGTTAATATGATAACCATTATATATGCAGAGCTCACTCCGTGTCAGCTGTGCACTCATACTCCGAGTCAAAATAGACAAAGGTTACCTTCAGGGTTGTGCAGGTAGCAGTAAAAGTCTCCAGGGTTCTCCACCAGGTTGGCCACCACTGCCACCATCTGGCCATCACTGGGAAACTCAGAGTAACACCAAATCGGGGGAGGGACCTCTGGGCTGGCTGCACAGGATACAAACTGTGTATCTGCCCAGGTTTCTTCAACGAGTGAATCTCCATCTACATAGCATAGAATTGGTGAAAGAAGGCAAAATTGACTAAGTCAATGTAGGAGACTCACACAGTTCAGAAGAATGCACAAAGACTTGGGAGAGGTGGCCGAGGCATATTCTATAGTTGCGGTTGCGCACGACAATGCGCAGTACTGCAGTTGAGAGCATAAGAGACCGAGTTGATTGGTAAGATGGAACTGCTTTATACCTACTGTAACTATCATGTATTTCACTACTGTGTTTCAATGTAACCTGCAATATTCAGTAAAGACAACTATTCTAACACTTTGTGCCTCTGTGTATATCTGTGTTCCTCTGCACCATGAGATCCAATAGCTGCCATTGTGCAACTACACTGTCAGCAAATGTGACACATTTACACACGTACACGATTTACATAAGTCAACCTCACACATACATGATTGACATGATAGCCAACCTCCTTAACATATTCAAATTAATACAAAACATTGCTCCAGAAGTTTTACTGTGGGTCTGGCTGTCAGCATCCAGCTGCTGAGGACAGGCATGGCCGAGGGTCAGCAACAGCTCAGCAATGTCTGCTTGAGGGTCGCCGAACTCGTCCATCATGGACACCAGGGCGGTGCCATCACGCTTCCCCAGGATCTTCACGCGCAGCTGGCGGTTGCATACAGCCTGCCGCAGGAGCGTGATACAGTCCTCAGACCAGCACTCCTCCACTGGACCCACTCCTGGACAAGAGGACAGGAAGATGACTGTGTGCATGTGACGCCGCATGAGACTAAATGTATGCTTTTCTTAAAAGACATCACACACACACACACACACACACACACACACACACACACACACACACACACACACACACACACACACACACACACACACACACACACACACACACACACACACACACACACACACACACACACACACACACACACACACACACACACACACACACACACACACACACACACACACACACACACACACACACACACCATTTTTGTGTGTGGCATTTTTAAGCTTTGTTTCAGAGATATGAGTGTGTAGGGAGAAAAGAAAGCAAGGGCAGAGAGACATGCTAGACAAGACAGGTAGTCTAGAATGCGCCTTCTGCCCCTCACAACCCCCAAAACAAAAATGTGTTTTACATAGATGACAGATCTTAAGAATGGCCTTGGGAGACAAATCAGAGAAACTAACTGTGAGGAGCAAACATTCTAATGCGTTCCATGTCATGAAATGTGTCATATCATTTAGGCTGGCAGTTTCCCCTGAGGGCACACAGGGTAAGCCCGGCATGTTTCCTTACCTGCCAGGGCACAGGGGACGGCCTGCAGGGGCAAAGCCAAAAGAGCTCGGCTGATGGGCCGCAGGCGACTCAGCTCCACCTCCTCAGATGGACCAAAGTCAATGTATCCAACACACACATGCTCTTCAGATGAATATGCGAGCACCTTTGCCCTGTACCACTGCTTGTCCTCTGTGGGCGAAGAACTTTTAATTTGTTTGAGTATTTAAATTTTTTAAATCCACTCGTGGGTGGAATGGAACGACGTACAACATTGGGTGATTCTTCAAAGGTTAATGAAAAACATCCGCAGTCAAGGGGGAATTAAGATGAATTAATTACGCAGTCAAAGTGTAAATTGCATTGTAATGTATGGTACATATCACGAATTCTAATACTTGAATTCTTGTCACTGATTTATATTTTAAAGTGGCTACTAATAAAAGCCATCAAGGCAAAGACACTGTCATTACCTGAGAAGTGGGAGCAACACATGGTGCCAGGGGCTGGTCTGAAGTTGTGGTTCGCTGGAATCTGACTGCAGTGTTCCCTCAACATACACTGGTGCTCGTGGATTGCAGCTACAAACACAACTTTTCCATTTCCATTTAGTCCATTTAAACCTTTTACTTATTTAATACAGAAATGCTGCATCTGTAATCTTACATTATATGCCATTTGTGTGCTTACCAGCGTTTTCAAACTTCTGACAAATCATATTGTGCGGTGACTGGAGGTTAGTGATCATAGCGGAGAAGGTGTCTCCCACACATAGGGTGAGGGGCTTAGGGGGCCTGGCCCCCAAATTCTCATCCTTCCCAATGGACAGGCGCTTGAAGTTATCTAGTGAGGCGCTCACCAACGAGTCTGAGAACAAACAGGGAAAGTGTTCCTAATAGGTCTCAAAGCTCAACTTCAATGTTTGTGAATGTACAATACAGTGGATATTTAATTTTACAGTTCCAAACACTTCGGTCTGTACAATTCTAATAATATAGTATGTTGAGTAACATCACACACACACACACACACACACACACACGTCACACACACACACACTAAGTCTACTCACTTATGTCTGGTTCAGTTTTTTTGGACACCTTAGCTGGTGCTGCATACCCCTGGTCTATCAGGAATGTGCTCAGACGTTTGCCTACAAGGAGGAAGGGAAGGAAACATTTTAATACGAGTAGAAAATAAGTTGTAATGTGTGCTCATGTAAATGTGGAAGGACTTATTACACATCATAAACACAATACTTTTGACAAAAAAAAATATTGGTGATACTTTGCAATGTAAATAAATATCAAAACAGAGTAGTGGTACCATTATCTAATGACACATTCAACTACACTGTGTATTCAATATAACTGTATAGAAAGGTGTGCGGTGGCCAACTGGCTATGTAAGATTAAGTAATAAATAAACATAGCACAAAAAAAAGTTTTAAATTTGTGTTTGGTCTTGGACTAATAAATGGGGCACAATTAAAAGGGGAAATAAACAGGCTATCCAAAAGCATAAAACGTATCACCAATAAAACGTATCCCAACTTTTTGTGCAAGGTTTATATTTCCTGTTAAGAACTACGTTTGGTAAAGCTCAGTAAGTGATACATTTCTCATATTTTTAAGTCCCTGGAACAAGAAAATTAAAATGCTGGGCTTTGAAACACTCAATCATATTGCACCATATTGGACTTTATGTCTGTAAGAAGTTTTTTATATATATATGACTTCTAAATAAAATCAAAATCAGGTGGTTTGACAAAGTTGTAAGTGAACAGAGCTGACCAAAGGCTGACAGTTCGATGTCCACAGTGAAGACATGTCCATTATCTGATGCGTCTATCACAGTGACTGGGAAATACTTTGCATTCAGCAGCTGCTTCACAGCCATACAACAGTCTCTGGTCCAGCTGCCAGCCACTGGTACCACACCAGACAGACGGCACTGCAGAACCTGAACCAAACCCATCAAAGTTAGTTATTATACTTAAATCACTGTTTATATACTGTAGACCAGTGATTCTCAAACTGTTTAGTTTGAGACCCAAAACAGAATACATATACACTCACACTCCATGTGGTATTTGGTCACCACTCTTAACCCAATGCAAATTTAACCTACCATACATCAATGTTTTTTTTTGTGAATAAAACATAAGACAGTTTAAAAGTAAAAAACTGTTTAGTAAGTAAATAAATACAATAATTGATACTTCCTGTACTCACACATGGAGGCATGACCTGCAGACTGACAGGCAGGGGTTTGATCAGGAACAGTCGATCAGTAACGGTTTCCTCATTCCCAATGTCAATATAGAGGACAGTGGCTGGCTTCTGGTTTGCTGACACCGATTGCACAAGACCTCTGAACCAATTCTGCACACGCACGCACACACAGTTATGTATATTAATAAACCAGTTGCAATGCATAGATTGGCTATTTTCCTAATAGCCGATGTAAGTAAGTAAGCCTTGCCGAGCCATGAGTCCCATAGGGCAGGAGCCTATCTCCTGTTTCTGTAGCGTGAGGCAGCTTGATGTACAAGTACACCCCCTGGACATGACGCTAGTATGTCGCAGGGACTTACCCCCAATCCAACCCTTGATGCCGAGTGCCAAGCAGGAAGGCATTAGGTCCCATTAGGTCTTTGGTATGACCCAAGAGGAGAATTAGCAAGAGAGACCACTTTGCTTTACTTCCTGTATCTGCGTGAGGTGGGCGGTAACATTATTAGGAGACAGGAAGAATGTTGGAGTCTATTCATTTCCAATGGGAGAGTGAACGTGAACACAGCTTCTGAACCATTCCTTAACTCCATGGTCACTGAACTAAATACTGGACCAAATCATCACAAGGCACACAATATTTACAAGATATTCATAGTAAAATGGCTTCTTTTAGCGAGACAAATCAGGAGAAAATCTACTTTGTTAATGACATTTCTTTATCCCAGCAACAAACTCTCGCGAGATTTGAGATGAGTCCGGAAGCCTCTCTCTGTCCATCTGCAATTTCACGGACAACACATAGGGGGCTCTGACCCCATATTTAAGATGATAATATGTGAATATTATAATGTGAAATGAATGGACATATTTAAAACGATTAGAAATGATCCTTATGTGCCCAAATTAGAGCTGGCATACTTGGTCTGCATATTGAGACAGGCAGATATGTAGGCACGGTTGAGGAGGATAGATTATGTAGTCTGTGTGATCTAAAGGATTTTTTTATTGTCCATTCTACAACTCTATTAGGGAGAGACTTTTTAATGAGATAGATCCAAATCATGAATTGATATGGTTGGAGGACTTCGAGAAACTAAAACGACTATTTAAAAAGTACACCTTGTCAGTTGTTTTCAATGTACTTTGTTAAATGACTTGTCAGTGTTGTTGTCTTCTTCTTCTATCAGGTTTCATGGCGGTCGGCAAACCTAAATGGTGTATTACCGCCACCTACTAGACTGAGTGTGGAATCAGTGTTGTTGTCAGGGGGGGGTGGGTGGAGGTAGGGGAGAAGCAAACCACGCCTACTATATTTAGGAGACCATTTGTAGGCTTTGTAGGCTTTTAGCCTCTAGTGGATCCAATGAAGATGGCCCATCTTCATACATAAACCATCTTTGGTATGACCCGGCCGGGGATCGAACCCCGACCTCCCAGTCTCAGGACACTAACCACAAGGCCACTGAGCTGGTAAATAGCCGATGTACATATGGTTAAAGTAGTTCAAACTGATTTTGATGCTATATTAACCAATTCTGCTGGGGAGCCCCTGGAATCCGATCAAGGACCCCTGAGGGTCCCCAGGCCCCACCTGGAGGACCACCTGACTATGTGCATTTTATTATTTGGGTTATCCTTTTAGCATTTCTTTTGTGTACATTTGTTTTGGTTAAAAAGTATTCAATCAAAGATAATTGAGAATATGAGTACAAATTAGCTCAATAATTGTCAAGGTCTCCGTCTTTTACAGGCATGTCTAATTATTCATATATTCAAATACAATAATTATAATCAAATATCTGATTTTTAAGACCAAAATTTGAATATAATTTCTAAGCTCAGTTGACACAGCCAAAGATCCCAACTGAGGGACTCGAGGAGGGAGAGAATGTAAAGTAATGCTGGCATCTCACCCCATCCAGAGCCAACTTGACAGCGCACACCTCTCCTTGGTTGGGGGTGTATGAGGTAGAAGGTGGGCCATCGCTGGCAGCCTTCGTCAGCTCTGTAGTGATGCTCTTCAGGTTCTCTGTAACCTGGGGGTCAAGAGACTGCACGAAAAACCTGCTGGGGCTGCGGAACTCTGCCACCAACCCCTACACGCACATGCACACAGTGCAATGAAGATAAATACACTAGCTGCTTTTTCATGGTCATCTGAGTACAGTACAGTATGCAACTATGCATCACAACACAGCAAAACAGTGTTTAACAGACCTTCATTTCTGTTCCTTTGGTGATGCTGTTGGGTTTCAGGTCCTTTAGATAAGTTTTCTGATGGGACATGGTTGGCTGGGCGGTGGAATCATCACTCACATTCAGCTAAACCAGACAAGACAAACAAGAGACCATACTGCCATCCAAGGTTGTAAAAATTAAGTTTCTCCAATATATCAATCTTGAATATCTGAATCAGTTTCAATATATCCCATATCACATCATAAATCAATCTGCAGTACTCCATACAGGGACTATTTTGGGGTACATTATGTCAAGCAAGTTTCACGTTTTTGGAAGTTGCCGTTCATAGAAGAGTTAACCAAAAATATCAAACATACATTACTTGACTAATGGTACCGTATAATCCTTTGAGTGTTGCCTCTTGTGGAAATGCTCACAATGCTGGACCGTTCTTGTGCTTTAACAATGCGTTAGGTTTTTCTGGTTTACCTTTGGCTGCAGTGTTGTGACCGCCTTCCCCATCACTGCCGAACCTTGGCTCTCAGTTGGATATTTACTGTAGATGGTCCAAATGTGTGGTTAAACAATTAACAGCATGGCACAGGTGAAGAACATTTCTCAATTATCACCTCACCCCGATTATGTCAGACTAGTTTACAAATATTTGTGTTTAAACCGCCTATCAGCACTTTTTACACCAAACCCTCAAGCAGAGGACAGTGCTAGATTTCTTCTGAATTTGATTACCGACACTCATATTTGACGCTGTTAAAATGTTTTGACAACACCAGAAATGTTGTGTTCAGGCAGAGCCAGAGCAGAGGTGACTTACATGACACTTGAAACTGGAGAGCTGGCATTACATGTGTGTCTATGTGCTGTCCAGTCTTGTGTCTGACATTGCACAGAGCAGTAGAAAGCATCCCTGCAGCGCACACATCGGAAATTCGCTGTTGGATGACATTGACAGTAGATCACTGTGTGCTCTCCCAAAGAGTTGCATGAAGCACAACACCACACAAACAGACATTCTATTACATGGCTCTGGGCTAGACCATATGGGCATATGACATCATCAACTTGACAACTTGCGACAGGAGCAGAACCTATTGAGTGAAAGATTCTTTAGTTATGAAAGAAATACAATATTTAAGGTGTTTTTATTGTAGTTGTAGAGGGCAAGTATAATGTTTTAAGGCATTTGTCTTATTTAGCCAGGGACGCTTTTAAAACAATACTTTCATCTGGACTCCTTTGACCTTTGAAATACAGGCCTATGATCTGTACTTAAGACTAGCTACTTACCTTGCTGACTGCAATAGTTGCACCAAGACACAGTAATGTCTGTAGGCTGTAAAGATCAAGTATGTATTAAGATAATTGTATGTAAGAATGTCGTCAAGAACAGACCACACCAATGGCACGGATTTAATTGACGTTCCATTATGATCTTGATACATACATGTCCATTGCTCTCTGATTTGGCATCTCCTGCAACAAAGAAAACAGTCTAATTGTGGTTATCTACTCGTTAACAAGTCGTGATGTTATTGTATCGGCTATTTTCGGTGTGTGTGTGTGTGCGTAAACATAGGGCACATATCGATTGTTGCGAGTCTTACCTGTTCTCAGAAAGTCCGGGCTGACTGGAGGGGTGGTGGGTTTCCGCAGGGGCACGTTGGAAACAAATAACGAAGCGCTCATGGTACTTTCAAAAAGTCTGTTGATTTTAAAAAGAACTGAAATAAATTGTAAGCGATTCACCTATAGCCTACAGGTCAACAGGTCATCAAATCCATGACCAAAATAAATGCTCAGGGGCTCAAAAAGCGTTGTTTCACAGGATAGGCTATGTGAGGCAGACTTTAACTGCACACATTTCACTTGTTTTAGCAGAGACAGCTGCAGCTAATTAAATTAATGAGTGTGTTGCATTCCAATGACGCTGAGGTGTGCCAACGTCTGCCAAAAAGCACTCAAAATAAGACAACCAATTCAACACCTGTTTTTTTACATTTGTTTTTCCTTAATATAAAAGAAAATCTTGTCGCGCTGGCCTGTTAAATTACAAATAAATGAAATTACCATTGCATTCCAACTGGTATTTAAAGTGAAACAACAGTGCATTAAATAGTGCATAATGGCCACATGTTCGGGTGGGATCACGCACAGTAAATCCCTGTGCGCAGGGGGGGGGCGCAGGTATAATAATATCATGCAGTTGCAGACTGACTGAAGACATTCTGGCGCTAAATGGCAAAAAAAAGAATAAGCCTTCATACAATTATAGGCCGCAAATAATCTACGGTTCAAAGATAAGTATTAATGAAGTATTGACTTTTTAGGCTATTTACCGGAGCAGATGCTCTCGTGTTTAATACATAATGCAAACCACTGAAACCAGAGTGTATGATGCAAAGTTGCAAACTAGAGACCCGGATGGCCCGATCGTTGCAGTGCAAACCAACCTGTCCTGTGACGAATTTTAGGCTACTATTCATCTAAATGTTTTCACTCTATAGTACCAACAGATCCAAAACGGTGGAAACTGCACAATTACATGTCATTTTTTTAATATAATATTAATGATTTTTTTTGGGGCAACTTTTTGATTGAAAACTTTATTAACAGTGTCATTTTGCGGATAAGCCCCTTATTGGTGTCCAGTCTCTCTAAACTTTCCATGTAAACAGTAAAAATCCAAATAATAAATACCCCCCCCCCCCCCCCCAAATAAATGCTAAAAATCCTGACAAATACCATGGTACAGTATACAGTCAAAACATTACTATACCCACCAGGTATCTTTTTATTGTAAATTAATGTAGGCCTACTACATCATACAAGTGTCAAAAAGCAGTGAAAATAGCAGATCTAGAGCTTGTATGGCTACTTCCACCATTTTTGCATACAGGTACAAAGTTTCCACCCAACGATGACCATATTATGTTACATTTAGTTTTACAATGAGTCACATTAGAAACATTATTTGAATAGAAATGTCACTACACAAAGAAAGATTAGGACAGGTAACCAGTTTATTTCTACACATTTATATTGCAAATAAAAGTACAAGATATAGTAGGCCTATAGACTGACAATTTGCAATTCTAGATTTTTTTATAATGGGATGAATCTAGCCAGGGCCGGATTAACACCTCTGAGGGCCCCTGGGCACTGAAGCTCGAAGGGCCCCCCCTTCACGCGCGCGCAATTTTTTTGCGGTTTTGGAGCCGTTTTGGGGCAGTTTTATGCCGTTATATTAGCCTATTTCCGGTCGCCTACCCCCCCCAGACACCATTTATTTCAGGGAAATTTTATGTGGAGCTAAAAAAAGGGGGGCCCCTGGTGGCCAAGGGCCCCTGGGCACGTGCCCAAAGTGCCCTATGGTAGATCCGGCCCTGAATCTAGCATATTGCAATACCCTCCATTGACTCCCCATTCATCCAATCCAAGTTTGCGATCTGCTTGTATTAAACAGCTCTAGGCTAAGCTTGAATTATCCTTTCAATCTGCCGAGCTTTTGTTTCATAAAAATCCACCGTAGACATGTTATGAGCTACTTTCTGTCAAGCAATAGAGAGTATGCGCATGCTTAAAGTGAATGGCACATCGAGTGGCAAATCGAGTGGCAAAGCAACAGGCAAAGTGAGTTTAACATTGTTTAATGTTGTTTAATGCAATCAGATATGACTTTTGTGTGGATGTATGGGCTGTCAAGGCCATAAAGTAGTTTTTTGCCACTCAGTAGGCGTTCCTGCATAACTTCCTGGTTTGATGATGATGTCACGCACATACCCTCTATTCTGTGCAGGTGATTCTTTTTCTAAGTGTTGGAGTTTGGAAGCACTCGAAGTCACTGAACGGCCCTGCTTAGGCAGCAGCGCGACCCGTTAATAATAACGAGTGCTTCCAAACTCCAACACCTAGAAAAATAATCACCTCAATTTCTTGACAGAAAGTAGCTCATAACATGTCTACGGTGGATTTTTATGAAACAAACGTTGTTTAATACAAGCAGATCGCAAACGCAAATTGGATGAATGGGGAGTCAATGGAGGGTATTGAAACTCTAGATTCATACCATTATAAAAAAAATCTACTTTTGTAGAACTTTTAGTTCAAATTCCTGCACACAAATGACCATGACTGTACATACAAGTGTGCACTAGGCAGTTTCCAGTGGCAGCAACGTTATAACACAACCCTTTTTCTATAGTTCCACCTGGGATTCTGCTGCAGGCAGCGGGGTAATAGAATAGAATACAGGGCAAAATTAAGTGCCCGGACCATAGGACAATGGTATTGCCTAAAATGGACATAACTCTTCATTCAACTAACTGTTGGTGCAACTTCGCTTGGGTGTTCCATGTTCTAGCCAAGCATCACAAGTGCTCAAAAAGCACCAGCCAGAGTGACTGAATAATTCCGAGACCAAGTACCCAATCCTGTATAGTCCAGTTTTGGCAGTCCTGGATTCAATTCCCAAGTCTGCTTATTTAAGTCTCAGTCTACCAGACGTTACGCTTGACATTCGCCCACAGCCCAAAGCGTTTGCCACCCTGTGCTGCGCGTACATCGTCCCAGTGAAGACGTGTATTGGGGATCTCGTCCTCGGCCTCCGGGTCGGACCGCGGCCCCTCCCCCGGGCTCGCCACCACTGTGGGCAGGGGCCCCCGCTCCGAGCAGAACTCCACCACATGGAGCTGCTTCTTCTCTGCCAAAGTCTGGTGTGTCTCCTGGTGGAGGAGAAAAGGGCAAGGAAATACAGAGGGGAAGTGAGAGGACGGAGGAGCAATGAATGAATGAAGATGCAGAAAGGAGAGGTGCGAACAAAGTAGACATTAATGACATGAGACCTAGCGTCCCTATTCTGGGCAAGTCATTTTATTTAGTTTTGCACATGGTAGTGTATTACAGTACAATACAATTCTTATCAAAGGATAATAATTCATTTCATCTAATACACCCAAGGGCAAAAAGGAGTAGGAAGAAGGAAAACTCTTATTAATACCTGCCTCCTCTTCAACTTAAAAAATATATATGTGATGCTTGGTGCATACAACCAGTACTTGCATTAAAATGCAAGTACTGTTTGTAGGCGATGTGTGGTGACACATTGTACGTTTGTAGATAGTCTATTTTCGCCGAAGAGGTGTAGAGGTGGAAAAATGAGTAGTTTAAGTTAAATCGATTTTCTGACATATTTCCTGAGCACAAACAAATTGAATGTTTGCGCTCAAAAAATCGACTAAGGAAGACAAAAGGCATTCTTTATGAGGGGTTGACAAGACTGACTAACGCTAAGGTTTTGGCCTTCTTTTTTCGTGCAAAACTTCAAATTGTATGCACTGTATGTCTCAAGACAGTGAAGCTTGAACTTTTCAACAGACTTAAGAGTCACTGGAAAAACCTTTCTAATCAACCTAAACGTGTTATTGTTGAATCTCCCATTCCTTCTTCTCTATCACTTCCCTTATGGATGGGTGATGTGCCCTCACCTGATTGGCTAGTCCAGTGAAGAGGGCTCTGGTAATGTTGAGGTAATTGATCGAACCCTCCACTTTGCAGTACATGTCCTTTATCCCTATCAGCTTACACAGAGTGATGACTGCACGGTGGCAATGGAGGCCATAGCCTGAGGAGAAGAGAGAGTTCAGAAGAATGCATGGTGGAGAATCAGGACACACACACACACAAAGTACATGTTTGTACACACACACACACACACACACACACACACACACACACACACACACACACACACACACACACACACACACACACACACACACACACACACACACACACACACACACACACACACACACACACACACACACACACACACACACACACACACACACACACACACACACACACACCTTGATTCTGTTTTTTCATGCGGAGAGTTGATCTTTTGGAGGTGGATTCCAAGTCATGATAAACTGTTGGACAGAAAACGACAGCAAAGCCATATAGGGTCAAATTCATCACTCAATAAATCGGTTCACAAAATGCACGCATGGAATATTCTCATCACATCTACATAAAGACCACAGATTTTATACATGGACATACTGTACAATGCATTGTGCAGAACAATATCAATTCTACTAATTCTGACTTACTACTACTACTGTTGACTGTCAACTTTCAACACTTATCTTATTCGCACTAGCCGATCTCTCTTACGCTTATCAAGTGGTTTATTGGTGTATACCTTCATCAATAGGACAGGTTAACAAAATTATGCATATTCTCTTTAGTTTTTTGCCGGTTTCCTATTCCATGAGCGAGTAGAGAGGATCTAAGCATTTTGATCAATACGGGTGTTCTCTTTTGTTAATTTAAGTCCCTTTTAAGTCCCTTGGCCAAAAGGATGTTGAAGTACCAGGGTGGAGAGAGAGGGACGTGGGAGTAGTACGGGTGGACAGTGGGAGGAAATGGATAGAACTGGAGAGAAATAGGGGAGGGAGAGTGAGAGTTGGGAAATGATAAATGCGCACAAAATGAATAGAGTGCAGTGCAGTAGGAAAGTGAAAAGGAACATCAACACATACAAACAAATATGTATGATATGTCACAAGAAAATAACCTCCATGCTTGGCTCCATGCTTGGCTTTGGAAGCATATTGTTTGTTATCAGAGTGAGAGTCAACCAGATGCCCCTTGTTTCCTGGTCTCCCAGTCCGAAAATAATGACTTTTCATTGTCTTCTGCATAAAATAACCTCATAATGGCCATAAACAGTGAAGTGCTTATAGTCCATGTATATCCAAATCCTTGCTCATTCTATTTCTCATAATCACACAAACAGCAACAGCAACTTACTAGTATGGTCATTGTATCGCTCGATGTAGTACAGGTAGTGCATGGCTCGGTTCTTGGCCTGCACAATAAAATCACACAAGTCAGATTACATACAGTAAGACATCTAACAACTTTGACTAGTAGCAGTATAACAGAGTATACAGAGTAAAGAGTTTGCTTTAGGAGGCTTTTGTGTCTTACCTTCCTAAGAGCAGTCGTTCTTTCGGCAGCCTTTCCCAGCGCAAAGCCTGTCCCAGTCAAAATATGAGCAGAAGTTAGTTGAGTGCTAAACTATTATAATGATGCTGCCTGTCCAATATCACTCTGTCCAGTGTCCACATATTTGTCCACCAAAGGGTGCTGCAAACGTGACACAATTATGTCTCTTGCCTTTCTTTGAACACAATCATTGTCCAGTTGTTGTTTATCGCATACCATACCGTGTAATGCATACAATACAAGATACACTTTTTGCTATCAGCCATTAGTGCCCTTCAACATCCTCTGGTATGGGCGAGCAAAATGGCATTGTGGTGGTGAATTGTGATTTGTGTAGTTTATACAAACACTGACAAGAAATCATCGTGGAGCAATTTTTGGAAACATTTTCAATCCAAGTACTGTTTTTCTGTGCTTTTTCATACTTCAAAAGACCTGAGTTGGAGTAGGCTACAATATGCATTTCAGAAGAAAGGCTTACCTGCGGCACCGGCGCCATTTCCAACAGCAACCAGGCAGCTAATGGACCGCTTCCGGCCCTCCTTGGCTGTCATGTTGAACACAGTCTTCACCTGAAAAGAAAAAGGAACAAAATATATATACGTATGGGGGTGTGTGTGTGTGTGTGTGTGTGTATATATATATATAATGCTTCTCTAAAACTTTGTTCTTAGTCCAATGTCTCTCTTGAGAAAAAGAAGACATTTCTCTCAAGATGAATGAAGATTAAAATAAATTCTTCTAAATGTTTTTCCCCAATCAAAGCAAATAATTTTCTCCCTTTCCCGTAAAATTAAACTAACGAGAATAGTGACTTGAGATGACTTGAAGATTAAAATAAATTCTTCTAAATGTTTTTCCCCAATCAAAGCAAATAATTTTCTCCCTTTCCCGTAAAATTAAACTAACGAGCATAGTCATCCAGCCAAACACCTATAATTGCCTGGCATTTCGGCATTTAAAGAAGCTGCATAAATACATGTTAATTTTGTTAATTCTGTCACAACTGCATTTCGTCCTTCCCTGTCTGACCAGGCAGCCTGATCTTTTGATTAATGACTCAATTCAATTTTTATTAAAGTGTCAAATCACAACAACTTGTCTCAAGTTGTCACTACATGTAGAGCAGGAAACCTACAATACTTCCATATAAACACCAGGGGGCAATGTTGATGCACCAAAGTTTGGATGGGAGGAGAAGAAGGAATGAGAGAATAGTGAAAGCAGGCGGAGAGCAGACAGCAGGAGCAGAACAGAAACAGAGGGGAGGAGAGATGGAGAGAGAGAACTCCTGGTTACATTCTTTCCCCATGTTTGCGCACACACACACACACGCACGCACACGCACACACACACAGTACATGTTTGTGCACACACACACACACACACAGTACATGTTTGTGCACACACACACACACACAGTACATGTTTGTGCACACACACACACACACACACAGTACATGTTTGTGCACACACACACACACACTACATGTTTGTGCACACACACACAGTACATGTTTGTACACACACACACACACTACATGTTTGTGTACACACACACACACACTACATGTTTGTGTACACACACACACACACACTACATGTTTGTGTACACACACACACACTACATGTTTGTGTACACACACACACACACTACATGTTTGTGTACACACACACACACACTACATGTTTGTGTACACACACACACACTACATGTTTGTGTACACACACACACACACACACACACACACACACACACACACACACACACACACACACACACACACACACACACACACACACACACACACACACACACACACACACACACACACACACACACACACACTAGTCATGCGTGTAACAGCACAGATGGAGATGCCTCTCAGCGCCATCACTGTGCACCCGCACACCATCTTCTTCCAAATTGCCTACTTCAAATGACTCCACAACAACAATTCAATTACGCAACACTTAGTGGAGAATGGGTGGGATTAACGGATTCATGACACGTTAAATTGTAGTGTAGTCAGTTAAGTTTTAAACTAAGGGCACTCGTGGCACAGTAAAGCACCTGCCAACCATGCTCATGTTCTGGGGGAAGGAAGCTGGGCAGCTGGTGAACAGCAGGGCAGGAGTAGGATGGAGGTGCTATACAGGTGCATCTGAAAAAATTAAATTTGAATACATTTTTTGAAATGCACCTGTACTGTCCTCCTTAAGATCCAAACGATCCCCGGGGAGTCCTCTCAGTCACGAATTATAACTTAAAGGGCTACAAACAAACAAAGCGTAACAAACACCTCCAGCCTCCGCCGCTGTCACAGCACTTCCTCCTGCGGCTAGACAGGTGCGTGACGTCATGTCATTCATAAAAGGAACGTATCTGTCTAGAATGAACTGAACGGCACCAATGGGCGTGCGTGGCGACGCACAGCTAATCGCCACAATGTATGTCCTTTTGGTGGGGGCTCCTCCTTAGTAGACAAAAACCCCACATCTAAGACACTAACAAGAGAAACAAAGACCATGTGAACGAGTGGGACAGAAATATACATAAAGGCTTCAGAGACGTAAAACACAGATTCACAGATTAGGTGCCTTCCATTTTTCAAAATTCAAGATTTTATCTAATATACGGGTCGGGTATATAAGATGTATAAGAGGTTTTTCTCTTTTTTCCGTAGCAGCAATAACAACCACGACAAGAAATAATAAAGAAGCAGCAGCAAATGATGTCCATTATTCATACAGTAGCACCCTTTGAGGTGCTTGATGGTGTTGTGCAGCCTGTGCATGGTTCTTACTTCTAAATATGAACCATCTGTGTACACTATGCGCTGTCAATGTGCCTGCTTAGCGTTTCAGAAGCTATTATTGTTCTTCCTGCCCTGCTCATTCATAAACCTGATTGTCTCTGGGAAGTATCTATTTCGCAGCCTACTGCCCGTGGCCTTGTGGCTACAACGCCACTTGGCAAGTGGTAGCATCTAAAACAGTCTGTGGTTAGGATGGCTTCATCAACACATACACACCCACAAACCCACACAGGGATTGCTAAGTGGCTTAATATTTGATCACAGGGCCCATAATAGTAGTTATTGTAGTATAAGACATACAACATACACAGAAATACATATTGTATGCAATACACACAGACATGCATTCTGTGTGTCTGAGATGTAATTCTGCCTCATGCAAATACAATAATGCTAGCTACTGTGCAAAGTTTGCAAACGCAAGAGTACACATGCACAAGAACATATTTGGGTCATGCTCAATGAATTAAGTTTTTTTTGTCAGGGGCTGTGGAAATACATTTTGCCTTGCTGCATTCAACACCCCCTGTCCACCTCACACACACCACAGTGACCACACACACACACACACACACACACACACACACACACACACACACACACACACACACACACACACACACACACACACACACACACACACACACACACACACACACACACACACACACACACACACACACACACACACACACACACACACACACACACACACACACACACACACACACCCCTGCACTCCAACCCCTCTTGAGACTGCAGAGAACCTGAGGGAACTGCCATGTGAACATTAAAAAAGCCGTTAGCGCTACCATGATCTAGGTAGTGATAAAACTCTTCTCCAGTAAGGTGCTGTCTCTGCCTGCCTTAGACAAAGGAAGAGATCTCAGATACAACAACCAGTTGCATTTTATACCCATGTCTGTCCAGACTCATAATACATATATGTAGTGTAAGGGTAGGGGTTAATTGATTTAATCAATTATAAAACAGAATCAACTAGAAAAAGTGCCCTTCTGGGCACAGGTCTCCACCAGGAGGATAGGACTGTGTGAGATGTTTGGCAAAATGTTTAGGAGTAATATAAACATGTTTGCCTTTGATGGCAATTGGATGATTTGAGGCATTTTGTTCCAAAAATGTGTTTTGCAAAAATCAACCTGTTGGTGGCGCTATAACAGGCCAATGTGAAAAGGGTGGGATATATTCCTCAGCCTAGTAAGAAAATGTGTGAAAGATTTCACGTAAATTGCATGCTGCGTTCATGATTTGAGGCTTTTGTTCAAAACGGGGCAATCTTGCAAACTGTGAAAGCCAATTATAGCCAATTAGGATGGAATATGAAATATCGGACAGATCCGACTTGAGCACATGCCCATAGAGATACTGTGTAACGATTTGTGAGATTTTTGGACAGAATCTGGAGGAGTAATATCAAAACATGTGTTTTACAAAAGTCGGCCTCCTGGTGGCGCTATAAAAGGCAGATGCGGAAAATGCAGGTCAAAGGTTTGTCCTTGGCCTCTAGGGAGTGTGCATGCAACGTTTCACGCAGATCGGTGCAGTTTTAGGTAAACGGTTAACGGTGCCGGAGATTAGCTGGTAACAGACGGACGGAAGGACACACACACACACACACACGGACACACACACACACACACACACACGGACGGAGTGGAAAACATACTCTCTCCCCATGCCTTCGGCCTGGTGGAGACAATAAAAAGGGTGACAGTGGCTCAGGGGTAGAGTGGCCAGTAGAGAGGTTGGATGGGAACCACAAGGTTCCCAGTTCGATCCCGGGCTACCCCAGAGTTAGTGTTGCTCACGATGAGCAGGTTGGTACCTTGCATGGTTTCCTCTGCCATCGGTGTATGAATGTGTGTGTGAATGAATCTATGTAAAGCGCCTTGGATAAAGGCGTTATATAAATGCACCATTTACCATATTATTTATCAATTTTCTGAAAATAGCAAAAGCACACACCGTGGCGTGTGCAATACATATAAAATGGGGCTTTATAATCACTAAGCAGATAATCACTAAGCCAAAGCCAAATGCCTGTAACACTGCTATTATTTATGCAGCAGGCAGGAGAACTAGGGAAGACTATCAATGTGACACACAAACAAGGAATAAAGACTGCACACACATGGGCGGGCCAAGATAGACTTACAAACAAAAGCAACACACACACGCAGCCACGCACACAAGAGTTGAAGGAATTTCCTGAGAAGATTTGACCTCCTCTACCTCTGATTGTATGTGTTGCTTTTGTCTCTTTCTCCCTCAGTTTCATTTTTTTTTACTACCTGTGTGAATGATATGAGGCAACGTTTTATATAGTGATATTATGAATTTGTTGAGCTTTGTTGTGTAAAACTGTGTTCACATGCTGATTCTAAGTAAATTCATGAGTAAAGCCCTGACAGTAGACAATACATGTTACATCTTCAACGAGGCAGCACCCAAGATTAGCATCACCAGTTCAGTGTCCGATAAAATGTGAAATTAGGTCACAATCTTCCCCTTTGTTCCTGAGTCATGGTGTTAAATAATGGTCAGAAAACATGATGAAAATATTTTTAACCCATTAGACATTTGTGTGAAATCTTGTCGTAATTAGTTTACAAATACTTGAGTTTTGGTCAAAAAGTGTTTAACAATCACAGTGACCTTTCCATTTGGCCACCAAACTCTTCACTTCAATATTTTATATTATTATACATGTGTGAAATCCTGTCAAAATTAGCAGAGTCACTTCACACTTGAGCATCCACTTGACAATGACCTTGGCTCACCAAAGAACAAGATTCCTATACAGGATCTCCTCACTGGTCAACAAAAACACCTTGAAGACCTTAACAGGAGCCCTTGCACAAGGTTTCTTCAACTATGCATGCACCTCTTGGTTTAAGAGGTGCATGCATAGTTGAAGAAACCACAGCACCTCAAAGGCCCTTAAAACAAGGTTCCAGACTTCCCAAAACAAACTGGTCAGGCTACTACTTGGCCTCACTCCCCGAAACCCTCACCCCAGCCCATTTTGACAGGCTGGAATGGCTTAGGGTTAACGACAAGAGTACAGCATCTTGCAATGGGTCTGGTCCACAAGATTCGCTACACCACAAAGATACCCATGTACCTGTCTAAATAAATACTTCCTTAATGTCAACAAAGTCCACACCCACAACACCAGAGGGAGTTCAACAAACCATGTGCAACCCAGAATCAGCACAAACAAGGGACTTAATTAATTTCACTCCTATGCCACCAAAATGTGGAACACCCTGCAGTCATTAACATGTGAATCCCTTGACTCCTTCAAAACCGCTCTCAAAGGGCACCTACGGACGGCTGCAATTCGAAACTGGCCCCCTTAAAAAAGTCTGAGTCCCCCCCACCCCCTTTTCCCCCCTCACTGTATATTTTTCTTTTCCCTTTTTACCTCCTTTTATGATTTCCTGTTTTTTTTTGTTAAATAGAAGTGTATATTTGTACATCTCTAAATGTTCTGATGAATTGAAAAGTGTGAACCCTATTGTAAACAAGTGTAATGCTTTATGGTGTCATCCACAGTTACGTTTTTGTATTGAATGGTGCTTGAAATGTACCTATTCTGCATACTGTTAATAAATACTTCAATCAATCAATCATACATTAGCATACCGGAGACAACAGCTGGGAGGCCATTTAATGCTTTCAACTGCAGATAGATTATTATGCTTATGGGTCGCGTCACGTGTTGTGTGCGTGGCTGTGTGCACGTGAGTGTAATTTGGCTTCTACTATATTTCCGGAAATGTGGGCCTATGATAATGTGCATTTGTGTGAGTGTATACTGTGGCCGTGTGCCTTTGTGTGTAGTGTGTGTCACTGTGTTGAGTTACATGCAGTCAGCAGACAGCATGGACAGATCGTCTCTACTGTAGCTCTGAGTAAAGGAACAGCTAATGATTGGTGCTGACTGAGAAGCAACACAGTAAGCATGCACTAAACCACCCAGACAATGAGCTTTTCTGTGGTTTATGTGTGCTGCGTGTGTGTGGTCCGCGCGCGTGTGTGTGTAAGCGAGCACAAATGAGAGCCAAAGCTCTCACAGAGCGAGAGAGAGAAAACACAAACAGAGAAAATTAAATGAGAATTAATTCAGCTACCCTGTGTGTGCACACACACACGTCACACAGAGTGTTTTTCTGTGTGTTGGCTCAACTGAGCCAAAACGAGCCAACACAAAGCCTTTTAACATGATCCTGATCCATATGCAATGGAGAAATTCCAAAACGGGCTTTATGGAAGAATAGAATGGCTTTTTGTGAATCACATGTTCAAAGAAAGTTTGCAAGTTCTACTCCTGTGAAGGGTCCTAGAGGATGACAGAGAATCACTGTGTGTACTGTTTACTTACTTTAGCATCTCTCTCTGGATAATTTTTGATCTCAGATGGGCGTACCCCCTGCCCAGGGGCGGCCTTAAGGATCGGGAGGCCCCGTTCATGAATTTTAATAATTAATAATTATTATTATTAAAATAATTAAATAAAAAGCCGTTTTTTTTTGTCAGTGTGTATTATCGGACTTCAAAGCATGAACAGCATACAGCACAGCCAAGTAGAAAAATACACAAAAGCAGCTTGATAAAAAAATTTATTTACTTTGTCTTGAAATTACTGTAAGGTATAACTGGGAGGCAGCATAGGCTATACAATGATGCAATCGCAACTCTCAGCGCTGCTAGTGCAGTGAGTGCACACACCGGGAAGTGGGAACAATTACAAACAAACACAGGTCAACATGACATGACAGGTCAAGTACCTGCAGTGATTATTAGCTGCTGCCAACTAGTGGTAAGTGGACATACAGGATGAGGCTGAATAATTGACAAGGCTGATTGGAAGGCTGCGATGCAATGCAATATTACTACTACTACTACTACAAATAATAATAATAATTACAAATAAAAAGTTTTTTTTTTTTTTTTGGGAGACCCCTGGAAGCTTGAGGCCCGTATCAATTGAAACGATTGAAACATATGTAAGGCCGCCACTGCGCCTGCCCCATATCATATAGGAGCCCGATAGCACAGGCATTGGTGGCTTATATTACCATTCATATCTGGATCCTTAGCTGTGAGCATCTTCACAGGGGAACCTTGGATAACCCTACTCAGCCACTGGTGTTGTCGGGTCCCATCATTGAAGTTAGGGGGGTGAGGTTATACCCGTTTACTTTAAAGCAAACTTCCAAGGTCGGCGTCTCCTGGGACGAGAAGTAATGTTACAAACCGCCTCCAACCACGACGCTTCATCACCCCTAATGAAATCACAGTCTTATCCAAGTCGCCTCGCTCCCGGGAGTGGAGCCACGGGTGTGACACGGCCCCCATTACCCCTCCCCCCCTAACTCCCCTCATTTGATCCTGGTAATTCTACTTCGTCTATTCCTCTCACTGCAGGCTGATCAATATAATAATGATGATACTTCCTTCGTCACCATGCACTCTCTCCGTCCCCAAAATTGCTCTGTCCTCTTTTAGCCCTGGGTCTTCTTATTTTGTCACTCTGCCTCCCTGACCGATATGTCACAAATCACTGACACAATCACTGACACACAGAGCCGGATTTACCTTGCTGAGGGCCCCCGGGCTGGAGCAAATTTGAGGGCCCCCCTTGGGGCGCGCGGCTAAGCCGTGCGTCCCGCGATTTGGGCTATTTTGTTTTCATTTTGGGGTACCCAGGCCCCTAAAAAGAGAGGCAGGCAGGCAGAAGCTCTCAATGGTTTAACCATAATACAACTAAATACAATAACAATACACACATTTCACTTGAATTTTTTTTTTGGGACCCCCTAGTCGGGGGCCCCCGGGCTTCAGCCCACCCTAGCCCAACGGTAAGTCCGGCTCTGCTGACACAGCACAAAATATTTATGGCCACAATATTTTTCACTGCATTTTCCTCAACCTTAAGAAAAATAAAACGGCTATGTGGTTTGATAATTACCCAACAATTACTTGCAGAAAGGTTAATTTAAAAAATGTTTAAAATGTTCACCAACCAAAGATTAAGATTTACAAAGACTTCCTTAAATGGAATCCTACATCGGTTTTATACATGGCTTTAACGTTTATTTCTGCTACTCTGTCCGACTCTCTGTCCCCCTGTCTGATTCTCTTCCTCTCTGCCTGCTGTGGGATTGGTTTGCCAATGTCTAGCAAGTGACTTTGTCCTTGGGAGACAAGCCTTTTATGCCAGTAAGCCGTTTTCATTTCATTAGGGCTGAATTTATAGTGGTGCGCACACGCACACACAATGTATTTATATAGGAGATGGCACCATAAAAGCACCCGTTGGTTTCCAAGGGAGGCAAATGCCTGTAACACTATTATTTATGCAGCAGGCAGGAGAACTAGGGAAGACTATCAATGTGACACACAAACAAGGAATAAAGACTCGCACACACATAGGCCAAGATAGGATTTACACACACACACACACACACACACACACACACACACACACACACACACACACACACACACACACACACACACACACACACACACACACACACACACACACACACACACACACACACACACACACACACACACACACACACCTAATTACAGTGTGCTGTACAGTGCAAATCAATAACTGCTACATTACTGTAGATTATTAATGGGAAGCCCTGAACAAAGGACTCACAAAAGGGCCTTTAATTGGTAGGTCAATACTGGCTGTTTTACTGTACACAGTGGGGGTGACGGATGGCTCAGTCAGGCGATATACATCGCATACGCCGCACGCATGAGGACCAGGGTTCAAATCCACCAATTATTACCAGGCTGGGATACCTAGCCAGGGCTGTGGAAGTCATGGTTGACGTTGCAGTCATCAGACCTTGAGATAAGCTTTTTGAGATGTGCTCTTATTAGATCACCATGTTTCACACCAGCGGTGGTGTCAAGAGGTAGAAATCCAATTCATTTCTCCATAGACACAGACTGAGCTTCTGTTCGTCCCAGCTAAGTCCTGCCCTATGCGGGAGCTAACTATCTCCGTAGACAACGCCCTGGTAAAGTCTGTCCCGACAGCCAGGAACCTTGGTGTTGTAAAATGGTAAATGGTAAATGGTGCATTTATATAGCGCCTTTATCCAAGGCGCTTTACATAGATTGTGCATTACATTCACCCATTCACACACACATTCATACACCGATGGCGGCGGAAGCCATGCAAGGTACCAACCAGCACATCGGGAGCAATTTGGGATTCAGTGTCCTGGACAGTCAGCTCTCGTTCAAAACACACATCACAGCTGTCACTAGATCCTGTAGGTTTACACTCTACAACATACGACGAATTAGACCGTTCCTCACCCAGGAGTCAGCCCAGCTCCTAATCCAGACAACAGTCTTGTCAAAACTTGACTATTGTAACTCCCTCCTTACTGGCCTACCGGCATGTGCACTTAAGCCCCTCCAACTGATCCAAAATGCCGCAGCCCGCTTGGTCTTCAACCAGCCAAAATTCTCACACGTCTCTTCTCTTCTCTTCTCCGCTCCCTCCATTGGCTCCCGGTCGCTGCCCGCAAAACTCTTCTCCCTTCTGGTTCCAAAACTATGGAATGCACTTCCCATCACAGTCAGAACTGCAGCCTCACTCCCAATCTTCTGCCGTAGTCTGAAAACCCACCTCTTCAGACTCCACCATGGCCCGTAGCACTTGCCCTAGCCTAGCCCCTTAGATAGCACATTATGTAGACTTAGATAGTATTTTAAACAGACTTATAGCTTGTTACGTAGACAGCTCTAGAATTGCACTTTATGTAGTCATAGCACTTTATAGTACACATGTATAATATATTATATAGTATAGTATGTATAGTTTACATAGATACTCCACTGTTACGTTCTTAGTTTACGCATGATTCATGATAACATATTTTTATATATGTGATGTATGCCATGCTTTTGTTATTGCTTAATGTAAATCGCTCTGGATTAAGAGCGTCTGCTAAATGCCTAAATTGTAGACATTTTCTAGGAAAATCTTTATATTCAGAGTTTTAAGCCTGGAATCAAGCCACCCTGATTAATCTTGACACAAATCATGCAAATAATTGGAAAATGCCAAAAAAATAAAATAATAATAATAATAACAATAAAAGAAATGACGGTACAAGATGTGTGTTTTTTGCTCTGGTAGCTTCTGAAACCTCTGGTTTCCAGGCTAACAAGATTGAGTACATATCTCAAGAATGAAGAAAACTACTTCTCCCATACAACATTGTGCATTTACCTTTCCATGTGAGTAAGAGAGAGAGAGATCATGTCTGCTTGTGTGGCACCTGTATGTACATTCATGCACAGACAAATGTGCGCACGTGCAACACACGCACACACACACACAATCCAGTGCACGAGGGCCGATTAACCCAGTTAAGTTGACAGGGTCCATTAGAGCGTATTGAATTACTGCAGAATAGGATAAATGAATGCACAAGGTCCACGACCCCCCCCCCCCCCCCCCCCCCCCCACCGACCTTGTCCCTCCTGTATTTTAGACATGTCATTACAGGTAAACGTTTTCGGGGAAAAATAATAGCGCGCCACTCGGTGGCGCGCTATTATTTTCCCCCGAAAATGAGCTTGTAGATCTGCTATTTTTCAATAGCTAAATTATAACATAATGTATGTAACCACCAAAAGGGGTTCCCGCTCAAAATGGGTTAAACGGTTAAGAGCTTAATTTGCTGCATCACTTCATGCATCTACTCCCCATCTAGTATCACTAGAAAATGTCACTGCAGTAACAGTCATATTGATATCACTTCCTCCTTGCAGGCTTCCTTCCCCGTCCGTCTCTCCACTGACCAAATTAGAAGCTTAATTACATCTGGCGGATCCTGACTCTGTTTACATGGACCCCAACAATCTAATCAAAGAGCTTAATATAGTGTTTCTGGAATAAAGTGGTTGTGGTGGGGAACTACCGCTGTAGAGAAACTGGCCAATACAATTCTCTAGGGCGGCGCTCGGGTGGTTCCTGACTTGGGATTTGAATCCTCCATGGTGCCTCCGGCTTTGTCGAACATTCTAATGAAGACATTTGGCCGTGGTCATGGTAGGGAAGCCAGGTGGGGAGGGCGTTCGTTCTCTGTCACTGAACTAGCAACTCCCAAGGGGTGGTCAGGGTGCCAGGTCAGCGTCACTCCACCCCGGTGTATCGTAACTCCTCACGGTCAGGTGAAAAGAAGTGTCTGGCTACTTCACATGGAGATGTGCTCATCTACACACTCCCTAACGAACCGACTAGTAGTGGTCAGCCGTAATAAGGGACTACAGTACATGGGGAATTGGGAGATTGAGTAATCTGGGAGGCAGAAAAAATCCCACCCAATAAGCTTTTTCACATCTACACAGACCCATGTGGATACACACACACAGATATCACACACTGGTGTGCACACATAGCCAGCCAGCCAGCCCGCCCGCCCGTCCACCCACCCCCACAGCCCCCCCCCCCCCCCCCCCCACACACACACACACACAGGAACTGCAAAATGATCAAAGAGAGGCTTTTCCGTGTCTAAGTTTTCATACAGAACCCTTCAACTTAACTTCTGGAAAAATGGATTAAGTAAGGTGACCTAAAGCAATGCCATAACCCCATTTCTCTTTCTGTTCACTCACTTTTAATGAACGTCTGAGGTCATCTAATTCAAATGCAACCCTCAGGCATTTGTGTTTCTTCTCAAATGATTATTATTTAGTACAACTGTAAAACTTCTTAACTTCTCAATGTGTTTTTATTTTGTTTTGTATAAAGGATTTTAGGAACACTAAAACGGTGTTTAATAAGGATTTGGGGTTAAATTCACAAGCACGAATTCAAAGGCAACTGTGAAATGAGTTATCCATTATTTGGAAAAGTGACACCCATGCTTATATATATCATGCTACAGTACTGAAACTAATTACCTCTGGTAATGGAGTTGAATGGGGGTTACATTTTCTCCCCATTATGTCTGTTTGTCAGTTAGCAAGATATCTCCAAAATGTATAATTGGATTTGCATGAAACTTTGTCGAATATTTTGTCTAGCGGCATAACAACTAATAATAAAAAGCATGAAACCTTCCGCACAGATTGTCCAACAATGGGGTGTGGGTACAAATAAAAAGACAAGTAGTTTCCAAATGGATACACGCAAAACCATGACATTTGTAGAAATGCTGGTCACAGGGCAAGAAGAAACTGAGAAATAATTTCCAGTCATTGAATAAATACAGTGCTGCACTATACATGTGGTGTGTGAGCACAATCTTTCTTGCTACCCTGCCTGCAGCAACATCTGGCACATAATCGGTACTGTGCATTCTGTTCATTTGTATGTTCTATTTTATGTAGGAGTTCCCTTAATATAACTTGCGCAACACAGATTTCTTCACATAGACCTACAGTAATACAAAATCATGACAACATATCATTCAGTCTCAGTTTTGTATGATTGTTTGCAAGATAACCTAAGAACAGATTTAGAGCTTCTATACTGTAGGTTTGATTCTCCACAGAGCATGAATGTGCATAGCAAGTTTTATGGTAATCTGCTATCTTCTATTTTGAGATATATCCGAGTGCAAGTAAAGATTTTGGCACAAATACTGTACTTTTTACATGTAAAAATACAGGCTATTACCTGTAACCAAGGGGTAAATCCCCCTCGCTGGAATTGAATCTCACTTATTTTCATGCAGCCTGCTGTTCCAGCAGCTGTTCAAGCGCTCCTGGGCTGTGGAGCGATGCGATCGGTTTTGATATCATTAATCTCCGTCCTATTTATCAATCTCCGCCTTGGGCACTTGACCATGAACTTGAACTTGAAGGTGATCTCCGCCCTGGGCCTCCAAGGTGTTAATGGCCCAGTAGATGTTGTTATAAACCTTTTACTGGTCGCATTATAATCTCAAAAGACAAAGAGTCAAAGAGGTTTTGGGCGGACGTAAACCTTTTCATAAACACTTTGTTTTCAATTGCATCTTTTTAAATCATCATGTTACGCGTTTAGTAGATTTTGGGTCCATAAAATGAATGACCAAGTAGGGTATGTTTCTAGGGTTTCTACTGGTTCTACCGAGTGAAGACCCACCCTCACTCTGGTGGCATCCAATAGCATTCATTTCCGTTTGCATTTCGGACCAGATATAGAAAGATGGTAGCCTGGATCCAGCCCAAAGACCCCACCCACTCTCTGAGTGGACTGAAGCTTCAAAAAAGTCTGATAATCAGGCTAGAAAGATGGTGGATTTGAAACCGCTGAAAAATAGGCTTCATTTATGGTCTATAGAAACCAATCGTGTAATGCTGCCCATATTTGTTTTTATGGTCTATGCTTGTAAGTAGTCATTTATATTATATGTAAAACAATCTAGGTACTAACCCTGACCCTCCACAAAGTGGTCGACAGACGGATGGACAGACACATCCTTAAGAGCACTGCTGAAAGCTAAAGGGTATTATTCAAAGCCTGTACTGTATGTGACTTTGAAAACAAGACCTGTGTTCTACAAAAAGCAGGTTTCCTCAAAGCTAATACCAATTACGTTAAGTGTCCGCTGTCTCACTCGCTGTACGATGATACAAATTGCTGTAGCTTGAGGCCTTTTGTAATGGTCTTAGAAAATAAATATGGGGGAGCATCCCCCAATGTTTGACTGACTACCTGTGGTGATTTGTAACCTTGGCTGTGACCCTTTCAAATCACATTTGGGAGTTGTGCGCATTGGAGGAGGTAAGGAGCACTTACCTCAATCACACGGGAGTCAAATTCCTCGTAGGTCTCTGTGTGTAGAGAGGCAAAGAAAGATAAAATAAGAATGGGAGAAGAGACAGGAAATAAAACAAGTTTAGGATAAATATGACACACACACACACACCTTGGGTCCCTATGGCCCACAGGTAACAAATTCACAGGTTATTTGACAGAACAGGAAGCTTGATTGTATCCGATGACCTCTGATTGAGGCCAGGTTTTGAGCTTTTGTCTCCAGCTGCTGACATCAATTAACACCAGTCACAGTCAAGTGAGCCCTGCGAGAATACACACCGCACACACGAAAGGAGCAAAGCATAAGCATCCATGTACATTTATCTCCCTCACACACACACCATCACAGGCAAACATACCTACACATGCACACACCCACCCCTGGTGAAAGACTCTCTGGTGAGACATTAGTCCACCATCAGATAGATGGCATCTATAAACAATGACGAACAACCATGGTACATTCGTCCCCCTGTACAGTACATCACATTCACACCTGTGAGTCTGTACTGGAACACAGAGGGGCTTATATTCACACTGAATGGATTGCAGTCGCTGATTACACCATGAATATTTTATTAGTGATTATTCTAAATAGTTTTTTTTTGATTAATCATGTTTTTTCTTTTTCACACACACACACACACACACACACACACACACACACACACACACACACACACACACACACACACACACACACACACACACACACACACACACACACACACACACACACACACACACACACACACACACACACACACACACACACACACACACACACACACACACACACACACACACACGAATACAGGTGTGATAACTGAATACAGGTGTGATATGAGTTTGACAAACAAACTGTACAAAAGCACTCCTGATCACACCTGGCATGATACCTAAATAATCACTCCTGTCATGATCAACAGAAAGCTTCAGTTACCACTAACTTTCTTAAGATGCTAATCATTTTCACTCTGTGTGTGGCTATTAGCACTGGTGTTTGTGAATTGTGTGCCTTTTTTTTTGCAATGTATGACACTCATTTACATATAAACGGCCCAATTGTGAGATTAATGTATGCATATGACCTACTTTAAATATGGAGCAATGAGACACTCTTTGCTTGGTAGTGCAGCTACTGTATGGGCACATTTCATTTAGTCGTTGGCAGGTTCTTTGAGAAGTACAGTTAATTTATTTTTTCTTATTTGTACAGGTTCAGCGGACACAAAAGCTGCACACTCCTTTTGTCAATAATCACCCAAGAGGCAGTGAGCAAAACAGGAATGAGGGAAAGAAAGAGAGAGTATGTTTGAGAGGAGAAGAGAGCGGAAAACAATGTATTAGCGTGTTACTGCAAACATATTAAGTTAACTTGAATATGATGGCAAGAGTTTATAAAGGGGCAAGAGATTGCATGAAATAGTCTATTAGTGACAAAACAAAAAGATGAAAGACAATGAACTAAAGAAAGGACCAAACATGAAAGACAAATGAATGACAAAAAGCAAGAAACAGGAAAAGGACCTCTACAAAATAGAGGCTTACCACAAAAATAGCTTTTTGTCCCTATCGATTACTCACGCCATGGAGACTTGAATTCATGGATTTAAAATGTATTTATTTGTTGTCGCATTCCTAAGCCAATAATTTGATGACCAGCAGTGGAGACACAAAGGAGACTCTTTGTGTCTCCATAGGGAACCATTAGAGTGGTGTTGTGTAGGACACCTACTGGTTGACATGAGTAATTACATACATACATACATTATACAAGTATTGTAAGTACTGTGCACTGGATTTGACACTAGATACAGCACCATCACCAGAGAGAATAGGATGAAAGAAATGTACATTGTAAAGTGCTTTGGATAAAAGCACTATATAAATGCGCATCTACCAATCTCTCCGTTGAGAGAGGGAGACAGTGGACCTAAAACTTGTGGCTGTTAAGATTTTTGTAACATTTGTTTCTATGGTGTGCTGTATACCGCCTCCCACAATGATTGAATGTTGAAGTTCACACACGTTTTGTAACTGTTCTTATACAAATGTATCCATCTGAATCGACGACATTACTACAAGCTTCAGAGGATGTTAAAAATAATACATCCATCATGTCGTCGTCTCACTTTCTCTGATTTTCTGTATTAAACGACATCAGCGCGCGCGCGCACGCGCGCGCTGTTGGATTATGTAACTGGCAGTGAACAGATTTCTGTGAAGATTTCTCTGAAGTTTCCGAGGTTATTAAAAGTTCAGAAACACACTTCTTCTTCACTGGAATGAGTTATTCTGCTACCCTGAAATATGAACCTTGTACAAGTGTAGATGGATGGATGGATGGATGGAGGAAAGAATTAGTCTGACAAGGGCAGGAGGGAGGGAGGGACGAAGTTGAAGATGCAGAGAGTGAGAGGGAGATGATGCCACGTGGTGAGATGACAGGGGGGCATAGGGATGGACTGGTAAACAGGTGATAGAAAGAGATTGTGAAGGGTTGATGAAGGCTAAGAGCAAGAGAGAGGCCAGGGAGTGAAGGATGCCATAGTCAGAGAAATAAAACAGGGAGGTTGAGCGAGACAGATGGAAAGAGAGAGATAAGACGAGAATAGAGCTGACCCTTATGTCCAATCATCAGTTCTATCAGTATTTTGACCTAATGGGCCACAATACTAGTGTAGTAACAGTCACAACAGACATAGACAAGGTGAACATGATACTAACTGTACATACAAAAGGCAGGACACAGCCTCTCATAACAAGAGTATACTATACTGTAGCACCCATATTTCACTCTCACACTACCATACACACCCACAGGCAAAGAGTGTGTGCGTGTTCAAATGATACTAGAGTGTGTGTAGCGAGTGTGTGGGGGCGGGCAAACTCAGACTTTTTAAAGTGAACACGTATGCTGGCCCCTGGAACTGTGGTTTATGCTAACAGCTAGTGGTAGAGATAGAGTTAATGAGACAAGTGTCCTCGTGTTCAGGTGCATGTCCCTGGACCATTCTTCCCCCCATGGTTGGCAGCTCCATATCCTTGTGGAAAAATCCTGAATTACATTTTGAGATATCACGTGTGCAAGTGGAACTTAAACATTTGTGCTAGATTAAAGGGGTCATCTTCCAGGGAGCATAAATGCACCCAGTAAATTTCACAGCAATCCGACCCATTACTATTTTGAGCCCATTATAATGTTGAGATATATAGCGTGTGAATGGAAACGTTGGCCTCATAACACTAGATGAAAGGCCATAGAGTCACCAAAATCAGTGCTGCCAGACAGACATTGAACCTTCTGTGTATGTACAGTATGTACAGTATGTGTGTTCTGAGTCTGACCTCCATTAGGGCCGGGGTCCGGGTGTCCCAGGCTGATGCCGCCCCAGCAGTTTCCACTCCATCCTCTCTCCCTCTCCCACTTCTTTTTTTTCCTCTTCTCCCACTCGTCTCTCTGTCGCACTGCATTCAGATAATAGAAGGAGATATTAAAAATATTGTTTACACACTTTTAGAGATTATCCCTGGTCACAATATGGACATACCTGACCCTAGATGCCAATTATCTTTGTGTATTTCATGCCCTAAAAGTCGAATTTGGATTACTTCCTGTCAAAAAAAAAAGGACTCTTATGAATATATATGAATCTTGATTTCATTCACTCTCCACTGGCGATTAGGGAGCCACTCTTGGGCCACTCTATGTTCTTTATGAAACTCAAAATGACAGCCAGACAGTGTATTACTCGTTTTAAACAAACGGTACATTAAAATATGTCTATGAAAACACGTGAGGTGAAAAACAGGCAATAAACAACAAGTCTGAGACAGAACTGCTGCCGTCTCTACAAACGAGAGAGAAATAGCTGCGCTGGTCTGCTCAGCGTCTCTATTGTTCCCATGGCCCGAGGTAACGGGCGGTAGGTTGCTACTGTCTTAACCCATTTTGGGCGGGAACCCCTTTTGGTGTTAGCATTATGTTATGCTTTAGCTATCTACAAGCTCATAGCTTGTAGGTCTGCTATTTTTGAAAAATCGAAGAACGACTGACATAGAAACATAGCTTTTTCAGAAAACTGTCAGGATGTAGAAGACATTTTTAGAATCTGATCTCAGGTCAAAATGGGTTAATGTCTTTAGCGAATTCAGGATATGGAACAAAGACAAGCATTCACATTTTAGTGAAATTTTAAAGAGCATATTTTTACATCACATAGCACTAAACCAATTACTAGAAGTTAATTTGTTATTTTGTTTAATTTGCAAACAAATCCTAAGCAATGTGTATTGCAACTGTACCATTTCTGCATTACTGCTCTGTCTGTGAGAGTTAGATTCTAAAAAGGTTAGAAGGTGAGTTTTGAACTTTCTATTGTGCGAGTGTGTGTGTGTACCTAGATCAGCCCGCATCTCCAGCTGTTCAGCCTCTGCTCTACGTGACATGGACTGCACTGCTCCTGCCTTGAACACCGGAGCATTCAGGCCAGGCCATAGGAAACCACCACGCCCTGGATGGGGGGGAGAGAGAGAGAGAGAGAGAGAGAGAGAGAGAGAGAGAGGAGACAATATTTTGAGAAATGAACAGTAAAAAGCACAAATGTTCTCGCTAAACCTGGCCACAGCAGGACGTCTGGTCAATGCATTTTATTTGATGATGATGGAAAAAAATATTCACATGCGCGAGTGGAGTGCACGTGCGTGGCCAGTGAGAACGGCTGCATTCATTAACTTTAAGTTTCAAGTGTTATACAGTAGCTGGTCTCCCTGTGCTGCTCAGTGACTGCCCACTGCTCCTAATAGTTGAGTGAGTTAAATGCAGAGGACAAATTTCCACATGAAATATATAACTATCTCTGTGTGTACATCTGTAATCAAAGTAACTCGAGAACCGTTCGCCCCACCGACTTCAAATTTGACACACGCGTTCCACACCCCCACAGGGAGTGCAGTGCCCGGCCTTGAGTTGGTGGGATACATCGTTGTCCAGAACCAGCACAAAAGCCTCTGCCTGGGATCTGGACAGGGCCCAAATTAGCCAATTGATCACACCTGATCACCATATTACATATATGGAGATGGCTTGTTCTGACATCGCAATGATGTTCTGACATATAGCATAGACACCATATTTGGGCATGTCTGACAAATACCTCCATACTGTATATGGTCATAAAAGGGACACGCATTTTCAACTTGCATCGGTCCAAGTAGGCCAGTGCCCAACGGGCACCGCTCTAGTTACACAATAATTGTATTCTTTGAGCTCTAAAATCTGATCCTGCACTGACATAACACAGCCAAACAGATAGATGATGCTTTGACAAAATTATTCTCAATCTCAACTTTCATGCCAATAAGACGCATCAAATTTAATTGAGCTGAGACTGAAAGAGAGCTTATCTCTAACAGAGATGAGTAATGAATGTAATCATTGCAGTGTAATGAATATTCTATTAGTAGGCTGTCATGTACAGGCTGTCATGTACTGTAGCTAGATAACTGCCCATCGGTACAGTCATTAGCATCAGTTAGCTGCTCCAACTTCAGACAGGCTGAAAGACAGACAAAGGAATGGAAAAACAGAGGACAGACAAAGTGAAAGAAAGAGTGGTTATAATAGGTATTACAGACACATGGAGAGAGTCTCACCTTCTCCGATAGTCTGTCCCCTGTTGAGGTCTCTCCTCAATTTGCGTTTGGACCTCTTCCCTCGGCCCTTCTTGTTCCCGGCCCCTGATTCAGCCATCACACCTTTCCACAGCTCCTCCGCTGTTACTGTACAGACAAACACACACACACACACACACACACACACACACACACACACACACACACACACACACACACACGCACAAACAGAGCAGAATGGATCGTCAACACATAGTATTGATTATTCTAAGCTGTGGGGCCGACTGTGGCTCAAGAGGTAGAGCAGGTCGTCCAATGATCCATGGGTCGGCGGTTCGAATCCCGGCTCCTCCTGGCTACATGTCGAAGTGTCCTTGGGCAAGACACTGAACCCCAAATTGCTCCCGATGTGCTGGTTGGTACCTTGCATGGCTTCCGCCGCAATCGGTGTATGAATGTGTGTGTGAATGGGTGAATGTAATGCACAATCTATGTAAAGCGCCTTGGATAAAGGCGCTATATAAATGCACCATTTACCATTTAAGCTGTGGTTTCAAACAAAACACCCCATAAACTACATGGGACCCCAAAGTCCCTGACAATACACAAAATGGAGGATTTACAAAGCCAGAGTGAGTTTAAAAGCCTGCCAGAGAGCTCACAATATCAACGGCTCCACTGTTGCCCAACATCATGGAGTGAACTTTATGCATGCATATTTTTTTCAGCTTATACACAGTGTTGATCATTTTAAATAAATGAGAAGGCATGGAGTTAAGAGGGTTGGAGGAGAGGGAAAGAGAGTGATAGAGATGTCACAGAGAGGGAGGCATGCTTTATAATGTACAAATTGAGCTCAACAGCTCAAAAAGGACTTCAAACCAGGTTCAAATAAGTTCAATGAGTCATACTTAAATCTCCACTCTTCAGAGAACCATGGTCTGAGGGAAATCAGATTCAGAACTCCACCCCCGTTTAAAATTAACCAGAGCAGCTCAGGGTCTCTTTCTGCATAATGTTCCCATTTTAGGGGGAATAAAATAAATGATTGTCCCAGTTCTTCAAAAGCATTCTCTCCATTTTGTAAATTACATTCCTAGGAGACTAATCTAGAGTTCCAAAGCTCCATTTACTCATAATATGGAATCATTAGATAACAAAAAGATAAGAGTAGTAGACACACATGCACACAAACTTCGTAATGTGAACAGTCACTACATAATTTAGATTGTGGCCTATTAAGTGTTATTAACAAAGCACAAAAGTACGCAATCAGTATGTTCATTAAACACACATATGCAATATGCACATACAGTATGCTAATTAACACACTCAGTCTCACAGCCTAGACTGTTTGTTGGATGATGTTAATTAATATACTAGGCATCATAATGGGATAGAGTATTAGAGTGACAGTTCCAAATGAGGCTTTGTTTGGGTGCGCGCACACGCGCGCGCGCACCCAAACACACACACACACACACACACACACACACACACACACACACACACACACACACACACACACACACACACACACACACACACACACACACACACACACACACACACACACACACACACACACACACACACACACACACACACACACACACACACACACACACACACACACACAGCTAATGTGCTGAGCACATCAGGATGGTATATCTCTTCCCTCCTCCGTTTTCTTCTTCCCAGTCTCTCTCTCCTCTACAGTATACACTATACAGAACAATCCAATGAAGTAGAATAGCCAAAATAACATAAATATTTCATTTCTATTAGCATATTCATAATGTAGCATTATTCACACACACTAGGCCGAAAGACAAACACTTTCAAAGTTGTTAACATAACACTGCATGTGTGTGTAGAAAAATACCATTAGATGGGTAGGAAGACTGTCACTGAAAAACTTCTCTGAAATAAACAAACTAGTCCCAGAATAGAAACGGCAGGAGTACATTCCTCCCGGTGGGAGCTCCTCAGACCTCACTGGCAGGTAAGCCAGCATGGCACAATACAATAGCAGTGGCAACCAGGCGCGGCGCAGCGATACTGGCTGCACGTTACAGCGCACAGCCACAGACATATTTGCTCCGGTCTGTCCGGTGTGGCTGTCAACAGTTGTTAGCACTGCAGACTCTGCAGTCGCCGGGTAAAGTTGAGTTTTGATTCAAAACAAGTCAAACAAGACATAAGATAAAGAACCACAGACACTTTAAAAAGAGAGGGCAAGATAGATGGAGTACAGGTGGCATTGGAAATGGAACCAGAAGAAGATAGATGGAGTACAGGTGGCATTGGAAATGGCAACAGAACAGCTCCATCTACACTTTGAGTTGACTGGAGCCTGGAGGTGAATGAAGTTGCATGCCGGTGAAAGACAACAACAGTAAAGATGGACACATGCCCACATTAACTTTACCACTTGAACTGAAAAATTAAGACTACTTTCCCGAATCCCGAAGCTGTCCCATTCATTGCCACAGCCACAGGCAGGCACAACTACTCTATTCTATTAGAATATTTTGTAAAAGTTCATTTTCTTCCGTAATATAATTCAGAAAGTGAAACTTTCATATATTCTCAATTCATTGTGCATACATACAGTGAAGTATACAACCTTTTTTTGTTTTAATCTTGATGATTATGGTGTACAGCTGATGAAAATCAAAAAATCTCAACAAATTAGAATATTTTACGAGAAATGTCGACCATCTGAAAAGTATATTAATGTATCCAGTCTGGGCTACTTTTGAACAAATTATTTGTAGACTTAGATAGTATTTTAAACAGACTTATAGCTTGTTACGTAGACAGCTCTAGAATTGCACTTTATGTAGTCATAGCACTTTATAGTACACATAAAGTACACAGTATAATATATTATATAGTATAGTATGTATAGTTTACATAGATACTCCACTGTTACGTTCTTAGTTTACGCATGATTCATGATAACTACTTTTTATATATGTGATGTATGCCATGCTTTTTGTTATTGCTTAATGTAAATCGCTCTGGATTAAGAGCGTCTGCTAAATGCCTAAATTGTAAATTGTAATTTCATCAATGTGGCGTGGCATGGAGGTGATCAGCCTGTGGCACTGTTGAGGTGTTATGCAAGCCCAGGTTTGTCAGCCGTAAATTAATGTGCATTGTTGAGTCTCATGTCTCACACCTTCCTCTTAACAATACAACCTAGATTGTTTTGTGGGGTTCAGGTCAGGCCAGTTGGCTGGTCAGTTAAGCACAGTAATACCATGGTCAGTACACCAATTACTAGTAGTATTGACTGCATACATTAATATACTTTTCAGATGGTCGACATTTCTCGTTTAAAAAAATCATTTTATTTTAGTGGTCTCGTAAAATATTCTAATTTGTTGATAGGATTTTTTGATTTTCATGAGCTGTACGCCATAATCATCAAGATTAAAACAAAAAAAGGTTTTAAATACTTCACTTTATGCACAATGAATTGAGAATAAATATGAAAGTTTCACTTTTTTAATTACATTAGGGAAAGAAATGAACTCACCGCACGTTCCACATTCCAGCCGCCAGTTACAACACAGTCAGCCATGTGTGGTAACTTGGATAATTGGCACAAAATGGCAAAAATAATTGGCTACTCATATATGTCAGGAAGGGAGAGACACACTGACAAAAGCATAACAGGTAATTATCTCCAACTGAGAGAGAAAGAAAGAGAAATCAAGACAGAGGTGGTGTGAGTGATGTGGACATTTCTTTGATGTTTCTGACAACGCCTGACATGCCTGTTTAACATATGTTGTCTTTTTTTAGCAGGCTCATAATTCACCCAAACAAATTCAAAGAAAAACAGTTAAAGGTCGACTTTCCCCAAATTGGTGACGGTGTTGGGCAATGGCTATTGAATTTGAAGAGCTGACTTCCTCCAGTCACAAACATGACTTAGGGGAATACCACTCATTTTCAACATTTTACTACGTTACTATATTAAATATACCTTAGAGTTGTTGTGTGGAAATAATAAAAAAGTCCCCCCATTCTGTGTTGCCTAGAACTGGAGGTCTGAAACGTGATCAGTAACATTATGAAGTACATCTTTGTGATGTCACCGATTTGTCACTTTGGTTTTTGATCTGATCTGCATTGTATATTTAGGAAGAAAAAACTGCAAACTACACTTGATCAAAAAGCAGTGGATCGTACTCAGAATTAAAAGTCAATCATGTTTTAATCATACGTTTTGGCAATAGGGGCACAGAGAACTACAGAGGACGCCTTTTTGAGCTGTCATCGTCAATCTGCCATGCATTTATATGGGATGCATCATCATCATCATTTTTCGACCGCGGTCGAGATCATGGATTTCACAATGCCACGCCAGACTTCCCGGTCCTTCATTACCATCCCCAGTTCCTGCTTACTGATGCATGTGTCCCTAGCGATGACATCAGGGAACGACCGTGTTCTACCTCTGGTCTGCTTTGAGGCAGGACTCCAGAGAAGAAGGGAAGATATAACCTCATTGTCAGCTCCTTTCCAGTTTGGCAATCCAGCATTTAAGACCCAAAGTTGAATCGTTATTGAGAAGTGAGAAGTCCGTCCATGTTTACAATGTTTCAGCTAAGCCAAGTCACTGAGGCATACAGTATGGAGCAATACAAGAAAACTATATTGACTTTTATTTCTGAGTGCAACCCTCCGCTTTTTGATTTGATTTGTTTAACAGTTTATTAGAATAACGCACCACAGAGGTAACAAAAGGTTTCCCATAAAATGCACACATATTTTAAAAGCCTATTGCCACCACTGTAAAAAGTAATAAGTGGTTATCTCAATTTAGAACAAAGCTCTTTGTTTGACACTTACGTTTGTTGAAGAAGCTGCTATGTCTGATTTGCTGCCATGCTGCAGTTGGGGCCAGTGGAACTACAGGGCTCTTTTGGAGGGACACTACTGAGGTGTGCCTGGTCAAGTGGAGCTGGAGAGCTCCCCCTATGCGATTGAGTGGTACTGCACATAAAGAACAAATGCAAACAAACATTGTACCGGTATATGAAAATAAAGTATTGGTAAGATACATACATGTAGCACATAGCATGGGCATTTGTATTTACATAGGAGGAAAAAAGCATGTGCATACTGCATACATTCATTCACAGTCTGAGTCTCCAAGGAGTTATTTTAAGCATTAGTCTTAGTACAGTGACTTCTACCTCAAGCCATAAATACAAGGGACTGGTAACTGGTAGCCAGGGAGCCAGACCCAAAAGCTCAAGGAATAAAGATTTACTGTACCTGTGATGTCATGACATACTTTTTATTTGTGTTTTTTCTATTCACTTGGTCATTAAGGTCCACAGAATGAGAGGTCTGCTACTCTGCTCTGCTGGAAACATCGCGAAAAAAAAGTTATGGCCATTTTTGTATACCACACCATAGACAACCAAAACAATCCAAATTTCATCATACTTTAAGTAGCATGTGACATGTCAAACTAGTTTTTTTTTACATGATTCTGAATGCATTCCTTCCAAGCATTAGTTTTGCACGTATGGCCGTTTTTAGACCAAGTGTTTTTCATGCAAAACTAATGCTTGGAATGGATTCAGAATCATGAAAACCCTAGTTTGTCACATGCTACTTAAAGCATGATGAAATTTGGAAGTTTCTTTTGCAATGTTTCCGGCAGAGCAGACCACTCCGTGGACCTTAATGACCAAATTAATAGAAATAAACACAAATAAAAAGTATGTCATGACATCACAGGTCATGTGGGTGACTGGCTCCCCGGCTACAGGTATGGTCAGTTATAAGTTCACATAAGTCCAGTGAATGAATATCTGATTATGCTGATAGTGAAGTACAGCAACTTACAATGGGCCTGGTCTACAAGATTTTCTACAACCCTAAGATACCCATGTACCTGTAAGGTATACAGGTACATGGGTATCTTAGTTTGGAAGCACTCGTCGAAGTCACTATGAACGGCCATGCGTACCACCTGTTTCGAATTTGCACATAATACAGGAGGCAGCAGCGCGACCCGCAAACGCAAATTGGATGAATGGGGAGTCAATGGAGGGTATTGCAACTCTAGATTCATCCCATTATAAAAAAAATCTAGAGTTGCAAATTGCGGCTATTCGCTCCTATGCCACTAAAATGTGGAGACCTGGAACGCATCCATGTCACATTAGCATTTAACCACATTAACCATTAACCCATTTTGGGGCGGGAACCCCTTTTGGTGTTTTAAACATTGTTATAATTTAGCTATTGAAAAATAGCAGATCTACAAGCTCATAGCGCGCCACCGAGTGGCGCGCTATGAACTTGTAGGTCTGCTATTTTTGAAAATCGTTAAAATGTGCCTCAAATCTTTCCGAAAATTGTCATGATTTAGAAAACTTTTTTTTTTAATTTCGACGTCAGGCCTGAATGGGTTAAGGGCGGCTGCAATTCAAAACTGGCCCTTGTAAAAAAAATAAAGTTTTGGAGTGGAGCTAGCCCCTCCTATGTCCAGCTTTGAGGGTTTGTGTAAACACAAACATTGAATGCCATTGAATGCCCAGCTTTGAGTGTTTGTGTAAACACAAACATTGTACACAAAAGTGAGGACACAAATTGTGATTGGCCGGTGTGATTGGGTGGGCCAGTCCAGTGATTATGATGATTCTTTCATAGAAATGTATATTTGTACGTCTCTAAATGTCAGAACATTTTCAATTCATCAGAACTTCTGATGAATTGAAAATGGATGACCCTGATGTAAACAAGTCTTAGTGCTTTTTATGGTTTTATCTTCATAGCAGTTCTTGTATTGACTTTTGTTTGGTTTGAAATGTACCCATTCTACAAACTGTGAATCAATCATGTTGGTGCTCGGACACAGCTAGAGACACACACACACAGCTCTAGACATCTGTACTGTGGAAAGGATATGAGGACATATTTTTGCATTAAGATTTCCACTTATATTTGCCAAACGTGGTGTCTCTTATAAGTATGCACTGGTGGTTTCCAGGGAGATATTTATTATTTATTTTTGTATCCCATCATGTGTTTTGGATCATAACTCTTTAAGCTATAGTCATGTATAGTCATGAGCGTCATGTGAACCATGGCTAGTTCTTTCCCTATGTAATGGTAGCCCCATTAGTAGGTACTATATGAACTAAAACAACTAAAAATTAAGTAATTTAAGATCAGCCAGGCAGTTTTAGGGATGCTCGGTTAAGACAGCAACGCGTAGCCCCGAGTATGACACTCTGACTCGTTAACGTTAGCCATATTTGCAGGACAGCTAACAATGTTTATATATAATGGTGCAGAACAGATACAGACACTGATTTACCATACATGACAATGGTGTATAACGTATGCTACAGTATGAATTATACGGATAAATCTCACCTCCGAATGTAACGCGGAGGGCACAGCACATCCGTATGGACGCTGCCATCTTGGAATTGTGACGTCCGAAAGGGTCCTTCCGACTCCGAAGTGCTAAACTCAGATACGCCTGTTCAGAAATCAGACAATACTCACAGCAGTCTATGCACAGCAGACGATCGAGGTGGAAGGATGGTTTGGGTATGTGAATGAAAAACGTCCATTATTTATGAGAATACTGCATATTTTAACACACACACACACACACGTCCACTTATTTTGTTTCCTCTTTTTTTCTCTCTTTTCTTTTTACACAGACTTCTAGTATATTATTTCGCATACTGTTTTGACTGTTCTGCTAAGCACACCACTGGAGCTGGTTGCCTATGTAGCCTACTATATTTGACTACACACTTACAGTAGGTATAGTGCTGACTGCTGAGGGCCACACATGTTTTCTGTCTGGTACTCCATTACTACATGCTTAGTGCTTACTTATTTTTATTAGTATTATATCCTCCTACACTAGCTCTGTCTTCTTTCTGTCTGTCTGTCTGTCTGTCTGTACGTCTACTCTAAATGGTGATGATGTAGCGTTTGTTTAACACCACAGTGACCACACACTCAGCAGACACGCACAGTTTAGGGAAGAGGAAGCCGTCAATATATACAAAGGAGAGCAGGTCATCTCCACCTCCACATCTCCACCAGTCCACCTCCTCGTCTAAAACATTGTTGCGGCTGCCTAAACAGGATAAGCCCCAATGGTATTCGCCTTTTTTCTTCTCTCTTTCCCCCTTTGTTGTCTCTGACAACAACGGGGTCTGTCCGTAAGATAGCAAACAGTCGGTCTGTCCGATTCTCCAACTTTCTGCTTGTTAGTGTCTTCCTTTCTGTCTCTCTCGCTGTCTGTGTGTAGTACTCTCTCCCTCTCGTCACCTTGGCCTCAAAGAAAACTGACAGGTAACAGCAAATTAGAACCTCTCTGTAGATTTCAGGCTCATCAGCTGCGTATCTGAAGCATCACAGACTCACAGAGCCTTTTGTTGTTGTTTTTGTTGTCATCTTTCTCTACAAGAGTAATTGTGAAACGACTAGATGTGTTATGTGTTTACCGTTTCACAGAAGCAACAGCCTAGGAGGATGAGGAGGGCAGAGGAGAGAAGGGCATGGCATGAGAAGACAATATAAGTAGGCTATAAGTTGTGAGTCAAAGAAGTAGGAAAGTCACGATGATAGAGGTGGACAGAGATAAATATACAGAGGAGGTGGTGGGGAGAAGTGGGAGAGGAAAGAATATCTAATCTGCAGAAACCCCCTCAGGATCTACCATAATGCGCTCTCTACCCCCCTTTTTTATGTTTTTGTTGTGGCTTTCGCCTTTATTTTATATATTTTATGGAGGGACAGACAGTAGTCTGACAGGAAATGGGAGAGAGATGGGGGGAAGACATGCAGTAAAGGCTGTCGGGATCGGGAGTCGAACCCGCGGCACACTGCCAGACTGGATTGCCAGCCAAGGTGCCTGGACCACTGAGCCATGGCCCAGGCCTATAAGCTCCTTCTTTTATCTGCCTTGTATGGCCTGTGAAAATAATTCCCTGCTACTCATATTGATCCGTTTCTAGACTAATTGGTCGGAAAATGCTCTGTTTAAACCTGTGCTGATCCTAAACACAGAGCATTGCTTTAGTTTTAAACATCGATATTGGTACAACTGCTACCTGCACTGTTGGTCAAATTGAGGTCTAATCAAGAAAGCAGCCAACTTTCTGTTACGGTGGATTTTTATTAAACAAAAACTTTACAGATTGAAAGAGGATTTCCCTACATCTGCAATGTTGGTGATGTTGACATTGTTTAATATAATTAGAGAGGACTTTTCTGTTTGGATGAATGGGCTGTCTATGTGAAGTATCACTTAGGTATCACCTTGCTGGCAAGATGGCTGCGGTCTGAATGTAATATGGCCAATTGGGGAACTTTGTGGTATTCAGCACCATGGACAGAGCCTGATGTCACTGATGGATGCACCTTTTCCCTCACTATGAATCAATGGTCTATTTTATAAAATATTATAAATACACCCTGGGTATTGCTGTCTCCCTTAATTGGGTGTTGGCGACAGTGCTACAGACAGTTGTTTGATCCAGGATACCAGGCAGTATTGACACTATTATTATTCGTCCACAATTTGTTACTCTGAACAAATAAAATAAATTACTATTTCCTTTTCTTTGGTTGGTGTTAGGGTTTTGCCACTGTTTAAAAGTGACACTTCCCGTTGTTTACAGCATATACAACACTGACGAAGGCCGTTGGCCCAAGCGCGTTTGTTGTGTTGCTGCTTGTGCAGCATAGAGCATACCCTTCCTATTTAAAGATGAAACAATAAAGTGCCTATTCCGTGAGTGCTGGTATTCTCCTTCTTCTGAAGTGATTCCTGACCGTGCACCCGGTAAAATGAGATAGAGACAAGTTGGAGTCGTGCGTGCTTCCTTCTTTTCCAAGGGTTTTGTCACTACCATGATGTTTGCTTTAATTCTTTCTCAGACCGTTTCCAACATTTAATCACATTAAAGGTAGGGTAAGTGATTTTCTTTTGTTAAAAGGTTAAATCACTATATTCTAGGCATGTAACGATATATCGTATATCGATATTAATCCCGACGATATGAATCGATTCATTGAAATAAAAAAAATCGATTTTCCCAGTAGTAGAGCACTGTAGAGGGGAGCTGTGTGTGTCTGTGACTGCCCAGGTGATGATGGTTGTTGATACTCATCAAGGAAGGCAATTATGTTTCTGCACTGTCAAAAGTAATGCTACTCTTTTTCAATGTAGTTAAATAAAAAATCTCAGGGGGGAAGATAAATTATATAAAATTAAAAAAACGGTAATTTTTCTTTAAAATATTTTTTTTTTTTAATATCGCGAAAAATCATATCGTGAACCTCATATCATGATACGAATCGTATCGAGAGTTGAGTGAATCGTTACATGCCATTCTGATAGTAATCATTGCTATAGCCTATAGAGCGTCGCAGTCCCGCCCCCTCGAGAGACCCGGAAAAGAATTCCCCGTTCATTTTCCTCATAGACTTTTCAAAAAGTTTTTATTTAAAGACGTTTACGCTGCGGACGTCAGACTTCGGTGCTCTATGCTCCCCCCCCCCCCCCCCCCCCTGATTGAGAGACCCAGCTGTAGACTGTGTTTGTAATGGACTTGGATGTGTATTTAAGTAGTGTTCTGTCTTATGTTTGATTGCTGGATTATTGTTTGCCATCCTGGGTTCCTACTCGGGTTTATGATTTCTAAGTAAAGACTATTTAAGTTCATTCCTTGTTTCCTGCATTTTGGGTCCTACATTCATTCCCGGGTGCGAGCGTATAAAACAAAAGTGTTCCAGTTCCAATTTTGTGAAGTCTGCTCTCTTTGTGTCATCACTTACATTTCCACTTGTTTAATCTGTATCCAGACTGCGTTCTCTATCCTGATTGAATAAAATTGGTATCCCGACCTGAAAATGCATTTTCTGTTTTAATAAAAAGCTGGAGAGACATGGAGACTCCTGAACACTCTATCTATATCAATGAGTACTAATACTCATTGATAGTAATAGTAATATAGAGCTTTTTAACACATTTTACCCAAAGAAAATCACTTGCCCTATAACTTTAATATGAACTACAGGCAAATTACTATTGTGAACAATCCCACACAGTTTCCTCTGACACGCCTTGGTTTTGGGATGAAAAACCAGTCCCAGTGTAATGTTTTTTTCTTTTTAGGTCATACATCTGACAAAAGAAATCCTGTATGGAAGAACACAGAACAATGTGCATTCATCTATTTAGTCTATGCTGTGCAAAGATTCATACATATGGTCCCTGGAGAGAGCACAGGTGAGCAGTATAGCAGAAATCAAGGTAACCTATTTAATGCAGACAAATCTGCTTGCTCGTAGAGGAAGGTTGTTGTTGTGAAGGAGAACAAACTGACTCTCCAAGTTTTGACTGCCACTGAAAGAGAGACAACAAAAAGGATGTTGAGGGTTTTCAACTTGGCTTTGAATTCCCTGCTGTGACCTGTGGAATAGTTACAATTTAGGCATTTAGCAAGGACATTCTTAAGCAAGGAAAGTGATCTCTCTCCCTTTAAATATATAATCCTTGGTTTCTGTTGTGTGTGTGAAGAATAATAGCAATTCAAATCAGTTCGCCTCAAAACCACACCTCCAGTCGCTGTCATAAGAACGCAGGGAGCGCTCTATGGCCCAATCCCAATCCACTCCCTTGCAGACTCAATGAGCCCTCACTGACTTAGCTGCGCGTTCATGTGAAGTCTGCGAGGGCTTGAGGGATGTCCCATTTGAAATCGGTAAGTCAGTGAGGGCTCAGCCCCGCCCCTTTATGTGCCCTTTGCCAAAGTCAGCATCGATGCTGACTTTGGCAAAGAAATTACCCACAGTTCATAGCGTTACCAGGGGAATGAGGGGGATCCTCTGAACGTCAATCATTTAAGTATGCAAATTAGTTATGTATCATGGTTAGAATGTCAACAAACACAATAGTGCTTTCTCACTGTTATTTAATAACAATAATAATAAGGGAAACATGATGAGAAATGACTAATGAGCAAAGTAAAAGCAATTTATAATGAATATTATTATAGGCTATATGAATATTACAACCCCTATCACACAGGAAAGTATATTTTTGAAACTAATAATAAAACGATCAGCTTGAATACTAAAATAGACATGATAGACATGTATAAAAGGCCAAGCATGTAGGCACTGGCTGTGAATAAGGACAGTTTGTATAAAGTGATGCAAAGTGTCATGAATGGCGGACTCATATCTTCAAAGTGCTGTCCCATTCCTTTCACAACAATTTGGAGCCCTTGCAGCCTCTCACCCTCAAGCACTTACAGCTGACGTCACTAAAGTCAATGAGGGTTCAGGGCTCAGGGCTTGAGGGAGGCAATTGGGATTGGGCCTATGATCACGGAAGCAGAGCCTGTTTGTGCATGGCGCACCTGCAGCCCATCAAGTATAATTTATGCTCCATCCCTTGATGGGGTCGTGCACGCAGAGCTCTAAGTTCATAACAGTCGCATCCGTGATGTGAGCCTGTATATCAGCTGTAGTATAATTGTATAATTGTCTAATTGTATAATTGTCTCCTAGGGTGCACCTCACTTGCAACACACAAGAAGAGGTTGAAACTTGAAAATCACCTACATAAACAATATTGGCACCCTGCTGCACCTGTCAATTTGGATGCCCAACCCTAGCAGCATGCATTCATTCTTACTGCTGTTGCTATATGGGACCTGAATTTGCCTCCGGGATCAATACAGATTTATTATATTTTCAATAAAACACCTGCTGCATTGATGTATGTGTGCATGAATATACAGTACTGTATGTATGGGATTAAAGTGAATCGATTATTTATATGTTGGTGTAAACTAGGATGAGAAAGCATACATGTGCATACTCTCACAAATGTTTCTCTTCATGTCTCATGTTGGTATTTCCCTGTTTGCCTGTATTTGCTGAAGAAAGTGTTTATGTATAATTAGCAAGTCACCAATCATTTGTTGTTGCGTGGGTGATATTAATAGGCAATTATCCTCTGTGTTCATTTAATCCAGAGCCCATTTTCCCAGCATTTCTTACATTTGAAAGATGAGACTTGCATCCAGCTAGGCTGAGCAGGTACTGTAATAGGGAGTTGAATCGATTATACCTTTTACAGAAAATTGCATCTTGATAGTCAGTATGATTAGCAAAAACAGTATGTTGTCAAGACGTGTCCAGAATGACCCCATTAAAACCGGGAAAGCATCTGTGTCATTAGATTTTAATCACTTGAACCAGTATTTTATACTTTGGCTATTCGAAAACTCACTGTCACCACGCTATGAACTTGGTGATCTGCTATGGTGACATTTGTGCACATTTTTGAATATTTTTAAAGCAAACCTTTTTAACTCAATTCTTTGCTTCTGGGGGTCCCTGAAACCAAATATTTAGAGATGGGGGGGGTCTACGGTCAAATGCATCATTTTAGGGGTCCGACATGAAAACATTTGAGAACCACTGACACGGAAACAGTTTTTTTTAGAAAACTGAAAATCTATTCGTGAGTTATCTGACTGAAATGTATTAGTATTATTTGTTGGAAGGAATTCTGTTTTGACTCAAGTGCCCAAGTGTTGAGAATTAATTTACATTGAGAAATGAGCCAAAGCTGAAAAACTGTAATTATAAGAAGATTGCTGTGGTGCTTTTTTCCAACTTCAAAGATTTCCAGTACCTAGCAGAAACAGACCTTCCAGGCAAATCTTCACCCAAGCAATATCCCAGCATCTACAGTATCCACTGACTAAAGAATGCAAAACTCTTCATGATTTTAATGCATTTCTAAAATCTCTCAGCACCTACATGATTTTCTGCTTTAGGAAATGTTATGTTTGGGGTATTGTTCTTTTTCAGATAGGGTGTGTACAGAGAGACGGGAAACCTAGGAAGAGGTGTGTGTGTGTGTGTGTGTGTGTGTGCGTGCGTGTGCAGAGAGCCAGAAAGGCATACAGATATTGTTTCATTGCTTGTTATTCACTTATTAACTAATGTTAGGATTTATATGTTATTCACTCATTGTCTCAATATACGTAATGTTGTTGTTGACTTGTTTTATGTATTCTTTGGCAATGCAAAATATATTTTATTATGCCAATAAAGCATTTTGAATTGAAAATAATTTGAGAGGAAGAGAGAGGGAAAAGAGTGAGACTTTTTCATTTGGGAGTGAGAGAGTGCGAATCGATCGGTCTCATGCTCCAGGTAGCTTTAGAGATTACAACCACACATCCATCACTGTGCCTGCAAGGATACCGTCTCCCTCTCTCCCTTTCATTCTGTGCCTTTGTTAGTGGTGGACAGTACATACTCAAGTAAATAATCAAGTATTCAAAGGTACAAATTACAATGTAACATTGCAAATGACACAATGTTGTATTGAAATTTAGAACATTTCCAAAAACAAAATCAGAAAAAAGAAAGATGATTTACAAGCTTGGCGCACAGGGATGCGTTGTCTTGTCATACTATAATATAATACAATTGTCTAATGAGAGGGCGGTCTGGCGGGCCAACAGGCAGACCACGGCCACGTCACTCTGACTCAGAGTCTCAAACATATAATCAAACCCAATACGGTTGTCCACAACCGTGCGGCAATTAAATTTAATGGTTGCATTAAATGTGACTTTAAATGTGATGGTTGCATAGCGCCCAAACCTATTTCAAATGGGTTCATTTTTGTTTGGGCCGCAACTTCCGCAAGAGTCCCTTCCTAGAAAGGTAGTGGCGTCAAAAGTACAATATTTGAAATGTAGCGGAGTGAAAGTCATGAGCTTGCAAAAAGAAAAGAAAACTCCACAAATGTTTCTGTCCACCTTTTGTATGCCTCACTGAGTCTGCTTTTCTGCCATATCTCTCTTAATTGCACTCCTTAATTCTGCCCCTTCCTCCCCATTCCTCCTTCTCTGTCTGATTCTCTCACAGGAGCAGGAGATCAGAGACAGAGATTTAGGGTCAGAGACTCATCCAACTGATAGGTGATCCCAGAGGGGGACGTGTTTAGTTGTGTCCTCTGTCTTGACGTGGATCGATATTGGGCCTCTCTGACACCTGCTCGGACACCTCCTCCTCCCTCCTCACTGAGACGAGATAGAAGGGGACGGACTGGGAGGTACTAGAGGTGGTATACATCCCCTCTCATCACTGAGATAGGTAAGAGGAGAAAAGCCCCTTTTGGCCTTTTGGCTTTGGAGTGGCATGGCAAATCCCTGCAAATACCCAGAAATCCATGCAGGGATGCCATTTTCTAAAGTGTAATGTGTGTTGTCTCTGTGTTGGTTTACATACTCACACTGCACAGTGCACGCCCATCGGCAGAACAGAGATGTTCTTCAACCATGGGAAGTCTGGTCAACACCCTGGTGGCTTTTGCTCAAACTGACAGTTGTTACTAGACAGTAATTGCAGTGATTACTTACGCTTGCATGTTTGCGCTTTACAACAAGGAATGTGCACAACTCCTTACCCAAGCTTCAGTCATCGTCCTGCACCTATATATATATATATATATATATATATATATATATATATATATATATATATATATATATATATTGCACAGTACACAGTGGCTGCTATGCTCACGCACCTTACTGTATATATACTGTACCAGTAAGACTCCCTGTGGCCTGGGCGAGAAGCGTGCACGCATCCGCTTGGGTGACGGCAGACTAGATCTCTATATTTGGAGTTCTAAGGGTGGCAGCGGGGTGTACAGGGTTTGATGAGGTTAGATCAACATAGAATGTCAGAACAGGTCAGCTCCATATATGGAGATCTAAGGGTGGCAGCAGGGGCAGAGTCTTGAGTGTACAGGGTTTGATGAGGGCCCAGGTAGGACCGGGCCTTAATTTTTTTGCGGGACTTTGGGGCAGGCCCGTCTAGAGTTTAAATGGACAGGTATCAGTCAAAAGGGAGACATCGAAGAGAAAGACGGGTGGGGAAGGATCAACATATGGAATGTCAGAACAGGTCAGCTCCTTATATGGAGATCTAAGGGTTTGAGGTCAGATGTAGAGTTGCTGGCCGGCTCCATATATGCAGATCTAGGTGATGATCCAGTCTTCTCCATGTATGGCTATCCAGGGTTTGATAAGGTCAGTGTCGTGATCTTCATATATGGAGACGGCCATATATGGTGGCGTGACGTGTCACGAGGTGTGATGTTAAGAGGCGTGACCATATATGGTGGCATGACGTGTCATGAGGCGTGACCATATATGGAGGCGTGATGTCACGAGGCGTGACCATATATGGAGGCGTGACCGACCGACTGACATGTTTTTCATAGTAAACAGCGACCTACAGTCGCAACTATCTCAGGTACTATATGTGTATGTTTACCAGTGGCTTGAAAAGCACTGGTCTATGATTTGATTACCCATGAAAACCTCGCCATGGACATTGACATATATCGTCATACTGACGCGTAGTTCTGATTGGCTGCCTATCTACGAAACCCATAGAGGGGGGGACGCAACCAGACACGTTTAATGCCATAGTCGAAACGGTCACAGCAAAGCAGAGCACACCGGAGCACACCCGCTGATTTAACAGTAACACATTCGGACAACCATGCAGGATACCGCGGACCCCCGCGCCGACCTCCGCTCCTCCGCGGGGACCCCCGCTGGACCTGGCGATCCGCGGACCCCCGCGATTTTGACACATGCATGAGAGATGTTCTTTGTACCTAGCCAATGTCAACACTACATCCGTCAGCTGCGCGTGAGGAGCGACATATAATGGCTTGGAGAATATGCTACCTGAGAGTGCACAAATACAACCAAATATAAACAGTCCATTTGTATTTCCATCAGAGTTTATTGTTATAAAAGGGTCCTTTGGTTCCATTTGTATTTTGTAGTAGGCTATTAAAGGCTACACTGTCAGTTACAGAGTCACCTCGAGGACAGATCCTGTTGAACTCATTCAGTGCCACCTGCTTGACAACAAAGTGTAGAGGTTGTGCCATTTATGGCCATTGTGACAAATACAAGGCAATTAAAAAAAAAAAGAATAATAAAATATTTACATTTCATAGCACAATTCTGGAGATATAAGGCAGCCACTGGTAATTTACTGATAATTGATCAGTTCTTGTTTCTTGTAGAAAAGAGACCCCTTGGTTGTACGAATGGACTGATACCTGATACATTCTAGACGCGCCCGCCCCAAAGTTATTAGTGCAGCAGCGCCCGGCAGCCGGCTAAAACTAGAGTTCTCAACAGGCCTGAAAATTAAGGCCTGGCCCTACCTGGGCCCTCATCAAACCCTGTTCGGCCCGAAAAATTGTGTTTGTTGTCATGATTTGTCACAACTTGAGTTGGCTTTGTACGAGGCTTAAAAGGTCTTTAAATACATACTTTTTGAAATGTCTATGAGGAAAATGAACGGGGAATCATATCCTGGTCCCTGGTAGGGGCGGGACTGCGACACTCTATAGAGATAGTGTGTAACGATTTGCGGGATTTTTGGACAGAATCTGGAGGAGTAATATCCAAAAAAGTGTTTTTCAATAGTCGGCCTCCTGGTGGCGCTATAACAGGCTGTTTTGGAAAATTGGGGCAGAGGTTCATCGTTGGCATCCAGCGAGTGTGTGTGCAAAATTTGGCATCGACCGGGTTAACGGTGCCGGAGATTAGCTGGTAACGGACGGACACACGGACGGACGGACAGACACACACACACACGGACAGAGTGCAAAACATACTCTCTCCCCATGCCTTTGGCCTGGTGGAGTCAATAAGATAAGAGAGACCCTACTGTTGTGCTTGTGGCAGTAGGGCTACTGTATGTATACGATAGACTACAAGGTCCAGCATGCTTTGCATGTATCAGACTTCCGGTGACTAGTAAAGTGTTGTACAAGCTACTAGCTGTGTCCCGTGTCCCGTCATTTAACATGATGTCAGAAGTGGTAATAAGAACTCAAATAATTACCGCGATATACTCCCGTACTCCCGCGGATGTTTTCTCGTCAAGGACATAGCCAAGAAGGAGCTCTGTGGTGAAGATAATTGCGGAAAACAGTGCAGTGGACAAGAGAGGAAAAAAAGGCCCGCGAGTCTGCTCTAGTGTCTACACACACATGGGAGAGAACGGGAGGAGTGAAAGAACAACATAAACGTTTTTCTGAACATCGACAACGAGAGGTAATACAGCATGGCAGCTATTCAAATCTCACACCCAGATTCATTTGACTTCTCAAATCCGTCAGAATGGCCAAGATGGATCAGAAGGTTTGAGAGATTTCGTGTGGCATCCGGATTAGATGAGAAAGGAGAAGAATATCAGGTGAATTCACTTCTCTATGCTATGGGAGATGCTGCAGATGACATTTTGACCATTCTACCGTTGTCCGATGCAAATAAAAAGAAGTATGATGCAGTTAAAGCAGCATTTGAACAGCACTGTGTAGGAAAGTACAATGTGATATTTGAAAGAGCTCAGTTTAACATGAGGTTCCAACAAGATGGAGAGAGTGCAGAAGCATTCATCACAGTTGTGCACAAGTTAGCTGAACATTGTAGCTATGGAGGGCTGAAGGAAGAGCTAATAAGAGACCGAATTGTGGTTGGGATAAATGACAGGAGGCTGTCAGAACAGCTACAAATGGACGCAGAATTAACCCTGGTGAAGACAATACAAAAAGTGAGACAAAGTGAAACTGTCAAGAAACAACAGGCAGTGATGTACAGTGCTGCTGTGGGAGGAGAATCCAAGATAAATGTGGACGCCGTTCAAACAAGGTTTCAGTACTTAGGAAAAAAGTTTCAACACGCAAACAGGGGCCAAAGGTCGGACACTCAAGGAGAAAAAGAGTGTGGCCGATGTGGAAGAGGACGCAAACATGCATGGAAGGACTGTCCCGCTAAGGATGCATAATGTCGAAGGTGTCACAAAATCGGACATTATGCCATAGCCTGTTTCAAAGGTAAAGCCGTGCACACAGTCACTGAATGCCAGTCAGATGCTGACGAGGATCAGGAGGACTATGCCTTTTTAGGAGAAGTGCAAACACAAACTACAAGGCCATGGATGGAAAGAGTAAGGCTGAACGGGGAAGCTATTAACTTTAAAATCGACACAGGAGCGGACGTCACTTCCATACCAGAAAGTGTCTTTAAACCAACACGAGATGGCAAGCTGGAAAGACCACTTAAGCGACTGTTTGGACCAGGTCGCAATCCACTTAATGTAAAAGGCTGTTTCCAGGCCAAAATGATGGCAAAAGGCCTCGCTACAGACCAACATGTCTATGTCGTGGCAGGACTGACACAATCGCTGTTGGGCCTACCAGCTATAGAGGCCATGGGACTAGTACACAGGGCTGATGAAGTCACTGTGACACAGCCTGAAACCGACTTCAAGGCAGCATATCCAGCTGTGTTTCATGGGCTGGGTGAACTGAAAGAACCGTATCACATAGAGCTGGAACAAGGAGCGACACCCTACGCTCTCTCAACACCCAGACGAGTTCCACTGCCGCTGAGAGAAAAAGTACGTGAAGAACTGGATAGAATGGAAAATATGGGAGTCATATCGAAAGTGACCGAACCAACAGCCTGGTGCTCCGGAATGGTTGTTGTTCCAAAACCAATGAAAGACAAACTCAGGATCTGTGTAGATCTCACACACCTCAATGTGGCAGTAAAGAGGGAACACCACATTCTACCAGCTGTAGACCAAACACTGGCAATGATGTCAGAGGCAAAGGTTTTCACAAAACTAGATGCTCGATCTGGAGTTTGGCAAATCCCATTGACCCCGGAGTCAAGACCACTCACTACCTTCATCACTCCGTTTGGGAGATATCTATTCAACCGCCTGCCCTTTGGCATTGCATCCGCTCCAGAACATTTTCAAAGAAGGATGTCACAAATGTTGGAGGGCTTTGAGGGCGTGTTGTGTCACGCAGATGATGTACTAGTGTATGGACGGCACAGACAGGAACATGACCAAAGGCTACACCGTGTGCTCCAAAAGATGCAGGAGGAAGGCCTCACTTTGAATGAGAAGTGTGAGTTTGCTAAGGAGCACATGATCTTTGTTGGTCACAAGATTTCGGCAAGAGGCATCGAGCCTGACCCAAACAAAACTAAAGCGATCCTACAGATGCCAGAGCCGAAATGTGTGGAGGACGTACGCCGCCTAATAGGCATGGCAAATTATCTGGCCAAATTCTTGCCACAGCTGGCTACTGTCACCGTGCCCCTGAAAGACCTACTGAGAGAGAGAAATGAGTGGGTCTGGGGGGAACCTCAACAGACTGCTTTTCAAAAGCTAAAAGAGGGACTGAGCTCACCAAAGGCGCTCGCTAAATATTCAAATACAGCAGAGACAAAAGTAGCAGCAGATGCATCAGCATACGGAATAGGTGCTGTTCTCACACAGAAACAGACCGATGGCTCATGGCAACCAGTGACATATATTTCAAGAGGACTGACAGATACAGAGAAGCGCTATGCGCAAATTGAAAAAGAGGCGCTAGCGGCAACGTGGGCGTGCGAAAGACTGACCTCATACATACAGGGGCTGCACTTCACACTACTGACGGATCATAAGCCCCTGGTCCCACTGTTGAGCACCAGAGGTTTGGATGATCTGCCACCCAGGGTGCTGAGATTTCGTCTGAGACTCCTGAGGTATGATTATGATATTTTTCATGTCCCAGGGAAAAACCTCATCACTGCAGACACGCTGTCTAGAGCTCCACTGCCAGATAAGATATCACCCGAGGACTTGCAACTGGAAAAAGATGTCCAGGTGTTTGTGAATGCTGTTGTGTCCTCGCTCCCCGCTACAGACACACGATTGGAAGAAATAAAACAGGCGCAGAAAAGGGACGACATATGCACAACTGTGTCACACTATTGTCTAACAGAATGGCCAGAGAAACACTCACTGAGGCCAGATGTTGCCCCCTACTGGCAGGTCAGGGCTGACCTGTATCTCGCAGGTGACCTTCTCATGAAGGGGGAGAGACTTGTGATACCACAGGAGCTCCGAGGGGAGATAATGACTAAACTCCACGAAGGTCATCAGGGGATCTCCAAATGCCGAGCCAGAGCCCAGGAATCAGTATGGTGGCCTGGTATCACTGCCCGCATCAGACAGACAGTAGACAGGTGAATCAGTATGGTGGCCTGGTATCACTGCCCGCATCAGACAGACAGTAGACAGGTGAATCAGTATGGTGGCCTGGTATCACTGCCCGCATCAGACAGACAGTAGACAGGTGAATCAGTATGGTGGCCTGGTATCACTGCCCGCATCAGACAGACAGTAGACAGGTGAATCAGTATGGTGGCCTGGTATCACTGCCCGCATCAGACAGACAGTAGACAGGTGAATCAGTATGGTGGCCTGGTATCACTGCCCGCATCAGACAGACAGTAGACAGGTGAATCAGTATGGTGGCCTGGTATCACTGCCCGCATCAGACAGACAGTAGACAGGTGAATCAGTATGGTGGCCTGGTATCACTGCCCGCATCAGACAGACAGTAGACAGGTGAATCAGTATGGTGGCCTGGTATCACTGCCAGCATCAGACAGACAGTAGACAGGTGAATCAGTATGGTGGCCTGGTATCACTGCCCGCATCAGACAGACAGTAGACAGGTGAATCAGTATGGTGGCCTGGTATCACTGCCCGCATCAGACAGACAGTAGACAGGTGAATCAGTATGGTGGCCTGGTATCACTGCCCGCATCAGACAGACAGTAGACAGGTGAATCAGTATGGTGGCCTGGTATCACTGCCCGCATCAGACAGACAGTAGACAGGTGAATCAGTATGGTGGCCTGGTATCACTGCCCGCATCAGACAGACAGTAGACAGGTGAATCAGTATGGTGGCCTGGTATCACTGCCCGCATCAGACAGACAGTAGACAGGTGAATCAGTATGGTGGCCTGGTATCACTGCCCGCATCAGACAGACAGTAGACAGGTGAATCAGTATGGTGGCCTGGTATCACTGCCCGCATCAGACAGACAGTAGACAGGTGCGAAATATGTCAAAAACACAGAATACAGTACAGAGAGCCACTGATCCAGACCACAGTCCCAGACCGCCCGTGGCAAAAGGTGGGGATGGACTTGTTTGAATGGAAGAAAAAGACTTACCTGCTTATTGTGGACTATTTTTCTAGGTACATCGAAGTAGCAGAGCTCAGAGTCACGTCAGCGGAGGCTACTGTTCGAGCTGTGAAGGAAGTCTTTAGTCATCAAGGTTACGCAGAGACCGCAGTAACCGACAACGGGCCACAATTCTCATCAGAGACATTCAGATCGTTTGCAAAAGAGTGCGGCTTCACACACGTCACGAGCAGTCCTCGTTACCCACAAGCTAACGGTGAGGCGGAACGTGCTGTTCAGACTGTGAAGAGTCTATGGAAAAGAGACACTGACCAAGTCAGAGCACTACTGGCATACAGAGCCACGCCGCTAGAGCACGGATTCTCACCAGCACAGTTGCTGATGGGGAGGAACTTGCGCACATCACTGCCCCAGCCTTCAAGCAAGCTGGATCCTAAATGGCCGGACCTGCAGGAGTTTCGCCAGAAGGATGAGGAAGGGAGACGCAAGCAAGCTGCAACCTACGACCTCCACCACCGTTCCAGAATGCTTCCAGAGCTCCCAACTGGACAGAAAGTGTGGATCACCACGGAGGCCGCCCCAGGGACTGTACTGAGAACAGCACACACACCAAGGTCATACTTAGTAGAGACTGATAGGGGCATTCTAAGGAGAAACAGAATCCACCTCAGAGCCACAGGTGCTCCTCCTGAACAACCACAAGCCACCAGGTCAGGTAGAGTGTCGAGGGCTCCTGAGAGACTGGATTTGTAAAACAAGTACGATACAAGTTCATTTGATTTTCATGTTTTGCAGATGTTAAAAAAAAAAGAAAGAAAGAAAGAAAAGAAAACAACAATGCATCAGTTCTATGAAAACAGTTCTATTAAAAGTTGAATGTCTGTTGCTAGCTAAGAAGGGGAGGTGTGGCAGTAGGGCTACTGTATGTATACGATAGACTACAAGGTCCAGCATGCTTTGCATGTATCAGACTTCCGGTGACTAGTAAAGTGTTGTACAAGCTACTAGCTGTGTCCCGTGTCCCGTCATTTAACAGTGCTGTTTGTGAAACAAGCTTTTGAATAGCTAGAAACCCCAAGTTACTTGTACTGTAAATATATTATTATCGTAGTCTATATCACCCTGACATGTGTGTGAAGGATACACATTTAAGCAAGCTGTAACACTACATGGAATGTTACATTGTTACGTAGTAACAATGTTTTATTGTTTTATTGCGGGTGAAATGGAGTACCATTGTATGTATGTATTAGCCATACTGGTGACACTAGATTTATAATGTTTTCTGTTGACAATTTGTTGATCTGTGAGCCCAGCCCACCTGTTGTTTACAGATATAGCCACATGACCTGCAGCCTACAGTATGCTTGCTCCGTTCCTTTAATATGCAACTCTCTGGTATATAGGATCTGGTATTATTTCCATAGTGTACCAAGTTAACCCTAAATCTTGCCCCTCCTGAGTCCTGACAGAGGCTAAAATCGATGCCACACAGTAACACTCATAGCCTTGTCTATGTTTGATCAAATTCAGGCAGGGGTTTCAACTTGCTGTAGGCACTGCTGATGTTGAAATGCTTGTTTGCAGATCTTGGTCTTAAGTCATCTGGCAGTGGTCTATTAGTTTAACCAAGAACAACAGCTGGTTAAGGTCACTCTATACTAGTAACTCGATTTAGTCACAAACAAAAGTCAGGAAACCTTATTTATTTTGTATTATTATTTTTAATCATTGATTTCTGATGTTTGTTTACTGTTATTTCCTGACCTGAATGTTGTAAAAAATGTAATATCAGATTTGGGGTGCATTGGATGGATCTTTTGAAGTGTTGCAACCTTAATCCATATTAGACCACATACTAATACATTTAACATGAAATCACCTAAAATGTGAATAACACGGACATTGTTGGATTACCGTTCATTACGCTACTCTGGGGAACAGAAGTTCAACCCTTCAACTCTTCCTCCTCTCTTTTTATCCATGGCTTCATATTTCAATCTCACACAGCTAATGAATAATGCAACTGCCTTACTGTCAAATGAAAAATTGAACAATGCATGGAATTATGCAATATTAATTGTAGCAAAAGCAGGGAGGAAATCCTGGAAATACAGGATCATCATGCAGTTGTTGATTTTTGCCTGTTGGCACTGGTGGAAAAGGTTAAGGATCATCCTCTGGGGAAGTATACCTGTACTCCAATCCAATAGTCTCTCAAGCCAGTCTACACAGTAAAGTCCTCCATTTCTTACTCTGAAAGTGCAGAAATTTAACCAAATGGACCCTTATTTGATTACTTCGTACACTCCCAGAGCTAGAAATGGACAAATCTAACTTACAGGTTTCAGGTTTTCAATCAATCGTGACATTGGATTTTCCAATTCTGCTCAGCATAGGACTCCGGAAGTGGGGAAATGACCCCCAACCTATTTACTAATAAAAAATCACACCCGTGTGAAGTGAGGGGCGCTCTAATCATTGTACATCATCGTACATCATCATCAAGAATGGTGGTCCCTTATTGGCCAAGGGTTCCCGCCGACATACATATGCAGATTTGCTCAGACACATAATGATGTAAATTCTCCGTTCATTGTCAATGGCATTTTTTAAAGTTTGTTCAGACAACACAAACATTAAAGCTGTATGTAGGAGGGGCTAGCACCCCTCAAAAAGAGTTTCTGAATAACAGATGGATTGGCAGAAGTGTTTAGAAATTGCAGGACCAAATAAGCTTGGTCTTGAGACTAGCAACTGTCCTGGCCAATCGATTTAGCAAATTCTTGTATGCAAATAGAAATGGGTGGTGCTAAGTGGTGCTGCTAGAGGAAACATTATGGGGTCGCTAAAAGAGTTCACCCTCTGTTAAGCATGTACTGTAGGAGCCCAATAAATGGCAAGGCAATCCAGCAAGTAGTGTTTAATGTGTTGATTGGGATCAAAGTGTTAGGACGACAGTGGCTGCTATTTCCATTCTTAGAGCCCTGTTATACCACTAGCAGGACCAAAAACAAGGGAATAAATGGATGAGGAGAAAAGAGAAACGGAGGAGGCAGATATAATGATATAAAAGGATAACAGGAAACAACAAATGAGCATGGAGAGGTACAATAACAGAAAAGGGAAAGATGTGGGACAGGGCAAAAGGAAACGGATAAAGAGAGAAAAATATGAGAATGGATTGGGGGCACAGGAGTGAAGACAGAGTTGAAGAAAGGAAGGAGAGAAAAAAAAATGGGGGAAGACCTATGAATCCTTAAACAGATGTGCGTGTGCGTGTGTGTGTGCGTGTGTGTGTGTGCGTGTGTGTGCGCGCGCGCGTGCGAGCGCACAACAGTCGCATATGTGCTTATGTGACACAAAGTGGAGGAGATGGGAATGGAATGAGGAAAGGCCAGGGGATGAAATGAGTTTTAAATGAAAGCCAGGGAGAGGAGGAACAAGGGAAAATGAAGGAATGAAAGAGCGAGGGAAGAAGAGTAGAGATGAAAGGGTGAAGGGCATAAGGGAGAGGGCAAAGGGGTGTTCAGAAGTACGTTGTTATTGGTAGGAAGCAAACAGACAGTGTTTTGTGCGTGCGTGCGTGCGTGCGTGCGTGCGTGCGTGCGTGCGTGCGCATGTGCAGGCCCCTGTGCAAATGTTTGAGTGTAGGGATGGCTAAGGTCCAGACCGCAGGGAATAGTACTGACAACCCAGGCAGATGAAACAAGACAGGCTGCCTAACAGAAAGAAACACATGTAGTAAAGATACATAATAATACATTTAAGAAACTATATATAATTAATTGTCTGTCTGTCTGTCTGTCTTAGCAACAAGAGGGACATTAGTTTAGGAGCAGCAGTAGGAGCTGCTTCAATAATAACGATAATGCTAACCATATCTTCCTAAATGATAACACAGTGGAGTGGCTGACCAAACAACACAAGCTATAGTGAACTGCAAATTAACCACAATACAGCTCAAAAACAGCAATATTTGAAGATAACTCACCACTATCTGAGTTATCAAAAGAAAAGAAAAGTAAAATTCACATATACTCCAAATCTGTAGGTACAGTACTCAAGTACATTTAAACATATCATGCCCACCTTGAATGTCTGAAAGAGTCAGAGTAATATTGACCATTCGACCACGACCACGGACTGATTGGGACGCCAGGTGGTGAATCGCGCATTAGCATCATTGTACTGTACAGCTTCATGGCAGCCGGCACGACGGGCTGACCCAGTCCGTCTTCCGTACTGGAAGGATGAATCTGCGTTCCCCACTGGTAGTGGTAGCCATTCGCTCTTCCTTCTGGAGGGGATGTGAAGGGTTAGCCATGATGTCCACCTGCTTCCTCTTTGTACTCAGTTCCGCCGCGTGCAAGGAACCCAAACACGCCCCCACGGCCGTTCTTGAGTATTTGCCACCACCTCCACAGCTTCCTGAGCCAGCCTTTTTTACTAGCTTGTTCAGCCTGTTACTGTCCTTTTGGTTGATGTAACCCCCCCAGCATACATATTCATGCTGTTGTTGTTGCTGCAGGTACCCATGCTAGCAGTAGAGGGCACAACAAGCCCAGGATTTCTGGAAGTGCTGACTCAGGCCAACGTCTTCAATGGGAACAGTGAAAATGGAGTAATATGGGACAGTGCACTGCATGGTGACCACAAGACAACCTCTTTGACTCATAAATGTGTATAGTATACTGGCACGCACGCACGCACGCATGCACGCACGCACACACGCACACACGCATGCATGTGTTCATGCCTGTGTTTTTTTATCTGGTTGTATATGAACACACACCAGACACCTAGCCTCGGTCCCCGCCTTTCTCATCTGTGAAGAGCAAAGCCTGGTCACAACCTAAGGCAGAGAGTGCATAGCTGGAAGTGTCAGGCCGTAACATCTGCCAGATGTAATTCCTCTGGATACGATATTTTTCGACCAATCACAACACTTGTTTCATTCACGAAGAATGTAAACAGATTTTTAAAGCGTCAACGTCATTTCCTTGAGCAGTTCTTCCACCAAAATCCTGATACTTCCGTGTATGCATTCTACAGCGTAGGTCTTGCCCAGCGTGCCGGACACCAGCCGTCCAGACAGGGAGGCATTAAACTACAATCCAACGTCATTCAGAACTGTGCATGCGTCTGTGCACCTCGCAGATGTTTATTCAAAGTAAATCCGAAGTTGGTCAGACATTCAAGTGAAGGTGGGCATGATATGTTTATTTTTCTTTCTGCATTCCGCCCAAGCCATAGGCTGGATGTTGGCTCTCATGAGCCAACATCCAGGAGGTACAAACACCTCTGAAATCCCTCTCTAGTGACCACACAAATAGTGAAACCTCCATACCTCAATGACAAGCGCATCTGAATGAGCGAGGCAGATTCATTGAACTCATTACAGTTCAATGGCAGTATGTATTACTTTTGTCATCTCCGAACCCTCTTTTTATATCACCAGCAGACGAGTGCGAGAAGCGAGGTTGCGCTGAAACAACAGAGCTTCTTAATACGGCACAGTTAAGAAGCAGGAGCTATTAACGGTGTCCGTGAGGTCAGATGTAGAGTTGCTGGCCGGTTCCATATATGCAGATGGGTGATGATCCAGTCTTCTCCATTGATGAGGTCAGATCAACATATGGGATGTCAGAACAGGTCAGCTCCCCATATGGAGATCTAAGGGTTTGATGAGGTCAGATCAACATATGGAATGAATTATGTACTGGCCATATATGGAGCGTGTCTTGAGTGTACAGGGTTTGATAAGGTCAGATCAACATATGGAATTAATTCTGTATTGGCCATATATGGAGCGTGTCACGAGGCGTGATGGACGCGGTTTTTATAGTAAACTGCGCTGCGACCTACTGTACGGTCGCAATAATAAAATGAATCACACCTGTGAAGTGAGGGGCGCTCTTATCATCATACATCATCTCTTTCTGGTCAATCACAATTTGCGTCCTCACTTTTGTCTTCAATGTTTGTGTTTACACAAACACTCAAAACTAGTCATAGGTGGTGGTGGCAAAACAATGTTTGTGTTTACACAAACTCTCAAAGCTGGACATAAATGTATGTTTTTGGACATGGACATGGACAAGGTTTACACCGGACAGTCGGACACTACAGCGACAATTTTCAAGTGGCACAAGGCCAAGGGCATTGTCTGTCTGAACCGCACATCTGCCTAATGCAAACTCCTATAGCCTATCAGCTTTTGGAGGCAGAGTCTATAAAGTCGACTGGCAGGAAGCTAAATCAAGATTCAAGACTAACTGACTAGGCCTCTTAAAGCAGCTTCAGGGGCAGATGCTCCATAACACTGTCTGGCAAGAAGCTAAATCACTTCTGACCAATGAAGTTGGAATGAGGGTCAGCTGATATGAATGGGACAAATTTAACAAAAGCCTGTGAGGCAAAATAGACCTAGTCCTACTTCGGCTGTACAGGCAGCTGTTTCATAAAGTTTTATATGGAACAGACCCTGCAAACTGGGAGGTTTGGAAGTACAAGGTGCAAAACTACAGAAACGTCAGTTGAACACACTTTGTGTATGTTCATCATTAACGTATTCTGCTTATTATCCTAATTACGGTGCCCAAATCTGAATTTAGGTGCTCAAATCAACTCAAACTGAAGCAATTCAGTAAAGGTCAACACTTCCTCCTGGGGTCATTTTAGGGGCTGGGACCTCCAGTAAAAGGCTTAAATACTCTCCAAGAGTTGGGGAACAACATATCAAGAGAGTGGAGTGGTAGGCCCTTGGATTGACCCAGGACCAGTGATTCAATGTACCCCACTGAAAAATAGCAGATCTACAAGCTCGTAGCGTGGCACTAGGTGCCGCACTACAAGCTTGTAGATCTGTCCAAAGTTGAAGGGCTTCAACCTTGGGTACTGGGTAAATGACCCCATGAGGAAGCGTTGACCTTTACTGAATTGCTTCAGTTTCAGGTCATTTGACCACCTAACTTCAGATTTGGGCACAATTACACCATTGCTTCAGTTTCAGTTCATTTGACAACCTTCTTTCAACTTTGGGCACTTTTACATGTAGGCTGACCCAAAGTTGAAACAGTTGCCAGGGGGACATCTTTGGGCCTGGGGTCCTCTTCGTTGGATATGTTGTTCCCACAACCAAGAAGAGTATTTTACCCTTTACTGGAGGTCCTAGGCCCTAAAATGACCCCATGAGGAAGCGTTGACCTTTACTGAATTGCTTCAGTTTCAGGTAATTTGACCACCTAACTTCAGATTTGGGCACCCTAACATGTGGTCTTTAAGTGGTGGGCCTGTGGTCATCTTAGTGGCTAGGAGGTCCAGTGAAAGGCCTACATACTCTCCCAAGATGGAGGAACAACATTTTACAATCTGGGAACCCTAGGCCTTTGTATGGCTACAGGGCGACTGGTTCAATCCTACCCTAAATCTAGGCCTAAAACGTGACACCTCAAAGTGGGGTACATTGCATCCACTGGTCAATCCAAGGGCCTACCACTCCACTCTCTTGATATGTTCTTTCCCAACTCTTGGAGAGTATGTAGGCCTTTCCCTGGACCTTGTAGGACTAGTAGCATGCCAAAGTTTGTGCTATTGCCATTGAGAATGCATTGGGCGTTTAAGTTAAATAACTCAGAAACTACAAATCATTTCAAAGTAAAAAGTTCCAGCATTTGTCTTCACAGTAAGCTGAATTATAAAATGTGTGAATGGAGTTTCTAGGTGAAAGTGATTTTTTGACGTGCCATAGAGCTGCCATTGAGCCCCATTATAAATGTATCAAATTTGAAAGCACTATATTTCTAAAACTATGAAACATTTCAAAGATTCCATTTCAGATTCCATTTTCATCCACCGTAAGATGAACCTAAATAGGTTTGAATGGGGTTTCTATAGGTGTAATTGCTATTGCCATTGAGAATGCATTGGGCGTTTAAGTTAAATACGGGGGGGGGGGGGGGGGGGGCATATTTTGTCAGCAGAAACTACCTGTCATAATTTCTCCCCCCTCCCTATTCCAAAGCCCCCCCCCCCCCCCCCCCCAGGTACATTATATATTTAAACTATTTTCAGCAATGGTACACTTATTTTTTCAGTGGGTAGATCTTGTTGAGCTGGTCATTTTGAAAGTAGATCTCACGTCATAAATGTGTGGGCACCCCTGTTCTAGCCCCTAGGATGACCCGAGGCCCACCACTTAAAAACCACATGCTACGGTGCCCAAATCTGAATTTAGGTGCTCAAATGAACTCAAACTGAAGCAATTCAGTAAAGGTCAACACTTCCTCCTGGGTCATTTTAGGGGCTGGGACCTCCAGTAAAATGCCTAAATACTCTCCAAGAGTTGGGGAACAACATATCAAGAGAGTGGAGTGGTAGGCCCTTGGATTGACCCAGGACCAGTGATTCAATGTACCCCACTTTGAGGTCTCACATCTTTCAACTTTGGGCACTCTTACAGTATTGCTTCAGTTTCAGTTCATTTGACCACCTTGGGCACAATTACACCTGAGACTGACCCAAAGTTGAAGCTTCAAAACTTTGGCCACTTTTACATGTTTTACAAAGAAGATGGTGAAATGAAATGAAGTTTAAGCTTTGCCCCTGGGGCCCCTAAGGGCCCAGAAGGCCCAAAGAAGGACACAGTGCTCTATTGGGATGTGGGAACAGTATATTGAAAGATTGGAGCACAGATCTGTCAGGAAAAAAAATATGATCTTAATGGCCCAAATGATGGGAAGGGTGTTTGATTTATAGGCTGCAACACCATCTGTGAATCTGGGGCTGATTAAAGACGTTTTTTTTTCCTGACAGATCTGCGCTCCAATCTTTCAATATATTGTTCCCACATCTCAATAGAGCACTGTGTCCTTTGTTGGGCCTTCTGGGCCCTTAGGGGCCCCCAGGGGAAAAGCTTCAAATTCAGTTCATTTGAGCATCAACCTTCAATTTTGGGCACTCTTACACTATTGCTTCAGTGTCAGTTCATTTGACCACCTTCTTTCAACTTTGGGAACATGGACCACACAGCTTCAACTTCAGGCATCCGGGCCTTACCGGCTTCAGATTTGGGCAAGAGGAAGTGGGCGGAGTTATATTCAACTTCAGGCATCCGGGCCTTACCGGCTTCAGATTTGGGCAGGAGGAAGTGGGCGGAGTTATATGAGAACCCTTCAACTTTGGGCACTAGGACCATACAGCTTCAGATTCAGGTATCCGGGCCTTGGTTTGGGCACTGGGCGGGGCTTCGGGTGGGGCTTCGGGCCCCGGGCGGTGCCCGAAGGGGAAGCGGGGCATGTGACGTGAGTGCCCCTAGCTGTACAGCCGGAGTTCCCTGAAGTTGAAAAGGCCTTCACTGAATCTGAAATGCCTCAAATTTCAGGTTTAGGCTTCGGCTTCAGATCCAATCACCCGTTAACCGAACCTGAACTAAAACATTTCAATTGCAGAATACCATTCAGATTTGGGCATTCGATGTACCTGGATCTGAAGCAAAAGTGCCCAATACTGAAATTTACCCTGAAGATTGTGGAGGATTAAAATGAGCTGAATAATTTACTACCTTGTTCGGAGGTTCCACAGGAAGTTCCACAATACTTTTAGATGCTTCTGAATGCCTAACTGACTGTGGGGATTCCACATCTCCCCTATCTTCATTTTTTCTTTCCGTATATTTAGTTGTTGTTCCTCATATATTGCAGACAGCAGCAATAAAACAGAAGTAATAATAATACACTTACATATTTATACATGCAGGGATCAGATACGTTTAGTTGACCTCCCTAGAGTCAAATGATGTTTGATGGGTGGAGTTTACCACATTTCAACACACAATTCAATGGCGATCATATAATGACACCACAGGAGAGTGTTTATGGATTTACATACTGTAATGTCAATTACAGTAGTCTCAAGCAAGACTGGTGGCTCACACAAATTTCATTCAGTTCAGAGATTGTGGAATAGTTGTCTGGCTTGAAAGACATGTGAATGATAACTTCCAAGATATCTGATTGCCATCTGATGCCACACATCCACCTGCTTGATATACAAACACAAAACAAACACATTATTTGCTAAGAGACCCAGGCCCTTGATTCACTTTCACACTGACTGAATTCACAACAGCAGCGGTAGCAATTACTATCGCTCTAATATATCACAAAATGGCCATATCCGAGGTTATAGTGTGACTGTGTGACAGCCTTGTAAATAAGTGAGTTGTGGTCCCGCAAGATTGAGCTCTGCTACTCAAGGTACTTTCACATCTCTGCCCGGCAGAAGAGCTCAAAGGCAGGGAGAAATATAGGCACCTGCAACTTGTTTGTAAGCAACCCGAACCTATACATTTTTGGTAATTGATATTATAGGCCAAGCAGTTGCTCAATCAACATCACAGCAGAACTGCTGGTTTAAAAATGTGTTATATTCTATACTTCCATAGAGCAGTCTGTTTCTGTTCATCTCAAGTCACACTCAAGTACGTGTCAGCAGTAAAGTTGAACTTTTCTCAACTTTTAAACAACTTTTTGCTGGCTCCGCCTCCTGCTGCAGTGGGGAAAGCAGAAGCCACTCCTCACCATAGACAATGCAATGCTGCTTTCTCAGAATGTGGCAGTGTAGACTGTAGTACCTCTGGCTGGTGTGAATTCATCGTCAGTCTTTCCAACATGGCAGACATTGAAAAGTAGACTGGGACACTTGGGTCATTCGTGCTGACGTCAGCTGAGGGCTGTGTCTGTTGACTTTTGGTCTGGTCTGGACGCTGGGATTTAATCATATTTGCAGCCAGCCAGCTGGCTAGCTAGCCTAAAAAAGTTAGAATAGCAATGAGATCTGCAAAGCTCCAAATAGCTCCAGGGTTTTGGACTGCAGAAGAACAATGTAATAATCCACCCAATGCATTCATATGAGATGTTACAGAGACAAGAAGAGAGCACAGAGCATTGTGATTGTTTAATTTAAACTGAAAATGTACACTATTAGCCGTTTAACATGTAGAATATTAAAATGTACTGTCTGGTTACTATACCAGTAATAATAACTAAAGGTAGTAACTAATGCGTTACTGAGGTTATGTGTCCACACTGGGAACATCTCTTCTATTTGTCATTATGTTTAGTGGAAAGGACACACTACGGCCCTTATTTATCAACGCGGTGTACACCCAAAGTTGGGTGTACACCTGGTGTACACCTGGTGTAATAATGGCCTACATGTTCCTGGTAGTGCAGGGTTTTGCACTCAAGGGACTCCTTCTTCCTTTGGTGTGTCGCCCAGGTGGCACCTAAACCCTAACCTTTAACTTCACAAAAACTATATGCCTGCCCTGCCTAAACCTAGAAGAAACAATACAACTGGCACATCTGGTGGACGGGAGGCGCAGGACCTATACCTACAGTCTATATAATTAATTATAATTATTATATATATTAATATATTCAGAAAAAAATCACAGATTGCACACCGATTTCATAAAATACTCCCGCAGTCAAGAATTACGTTAATTTATAATATAGATTCAACGTTCAACGTTTCGACACTGGGCAGTATTATGCGTGTCTTAAGTACCAGGTCTTATGACTTAACTTAAGACCTGGAGGCGTGGTCAATGCTGTTTGGCCACTCAGAATAGCCAAATGGCATTGATCACGCCTCCAGGTCTTAAGTTAAGTAATAAGACCTGGTACTTAAGACACGCATAATACTGCCCAATGTCTTCTTTTTTTTCTTTCAGATATTTTTTGTGGCTTTCGCCTTTTATTTTATTTTATAGAGGTATATGTATACAGTAGGCTGACAGGAAATGGGGAGAGAGATGGGCGGGGTGACACGCAGTAAAGGCCCTCAGGATCGGGAGTCGAACCCGCGGCACACTGCCAGACTGGATTACCAGCTGGCTACGCCGGCCGCCCGGGCCGACACAAGGTCTTCTTAAGATTGAGTTTGATATCCACTCGTGTATAGTTTGAAAAAGGAGGAGACCAAGTAGCCTATAGACCCCTGGGGGTTCCCAGTCAATGAAGTAGGGTTTAAGTGGTACAAGAGGAACTAGAGCCATTGTCTCACCACCTTGAGGATGGTGCCCAAACTGCCCATGAAATGTGACCAGCCCATGTCCTCTCTGATGGAAGCTAGGACATGAGAGCTCCATGAAGAACTTAAAGTTGCTCAAGCTGCAAACTGCATGCCCACTGAATCAGCGGGACTCAACAACTCAGTCACATGTTGTGTGCTGCTCCCTGCAGCCTCACCGCTAGCAGCCTCCTGTATAGTCCACAATAATCTCCTGACATTGCTGACATTGAGATTGTTATCCTAAGGGGCGGCGGCGGCGGTGGCTCAGGGGTAGAGTGGCTGGATGGTAACCGCAAGGTTGCCTGTTCGAACCCCGGCTCCCCCAGAGTTAGTGTCGAAGTGTCCTTGAGCAAGGTTTCTGCCGCCATCGGTGTATGAATGTGTGTGTTTATCTATGTAAAGCGCCTTGGATAAAGGCGCTATATAAATGCACCATTTACCATTTACCATAGTATATAGTACCAGACACACCATGATAGCAGGGGTCTCACTGTAGGGATTCAATATTGTATTCAGACTAGAGCATAGGTTGAACGGCTCCTTTAAAGGGATCGTGACATTAAAAAAAAACATTTTTTTGTTTTGTTTTCTGAGCTCAATTTCACGCAAAAAACCTGAACTTTTAACATTCAGTAGATTTTCTGTGGTCCGGGGTTTTGTGATTTGCCTGTGGACTGTGATGTAAGAGTCCACAAATCCCATATGACATAAGAATTTGCCAGCAGATGTCACTGTCGAGGGATTTTACTTGTTTTCAGAACACAGAGAAAACCCCAGACCACAGAAAATCCACTGAATGTTCAAAGTTCAGGTTGTGTGGGTGTAATTGTGGTCATAAAACCTAAAAGAAAATCGGAAAAAAAAACTAATAAATAACAAGAAACATTGAATTAACAATAGACTGTCAACATACCGTACATGCATCACAGACCATAGAAATCTGCACTATAGTGATAATGCTGAAAATGTGACCCTTAACTGCCGACCCGGATACTTGGTTTTAGTGGGATGCATGTCCATTGGGCGTCCATTTTAGATGCTAAATATTAGCGTCAATTCTAGCGAGCTAAAATGAGGCCATCCATGCTCTAGAAAATGCCAATGTTCCAATCGGGATCACCGGATAATCAGAAAAGACCTCCGAACATCGGCGTTTTGTCAAAACCATGGAGAGCTCCGTAGATTTAGAGTTATTCAGCTTTTTAGTCAGAACGGCACTGCGCATGTGCGAAACCAGTCTAGGATCGCTGAAGAAGGAAAGGCTACAATTCCCATAATGCTTTGGTGCACTGCTCCTCCTTGTGGATAGTGGGAGCATAGATATTATAAGAAATAGATGCCTCATTTGCCGCTGCAGTTCATTGGAGCGACGTGTATCCCAATGAAGGCGGAAGTGCAGTGCTGAAGGCTTTTTTTTTTTTTTTTTTTAACAAATCTTTGTAACAGTCATGACAATATACATTACAAGACAAACAAACAAACACAAACAACAAAGTTATTAACAATACAACATCAGAGCCAGGGGGGATTAGATTACTTAAAAACAGAAAACATTAAAGAGTGAACACAAAGCAACAGTTCTCCGCAGCTTTCTTATTTAGAAGTGCTGAAGGCATTTGCTGAAGGCGACTGCGTCGCTGCCCAAGTGACGTCACTCATGTGACTCCTCCACGTCTCTCGCTGTCACTCAAGTGACTACTGGCCAATCACAGCGCGTCTTTTCCGGGACTTATGTTACGCACGCGGAAGCTTCGCTTTGCTTCCGCTAATGTTTTGCAAGGAATGTCGGGAAAATTGTGCCTTCAATGGTGACACGCGCCTCAGAGCCGGAAAGGGCGTCTATGTATATATGTCTGTGAGTGGGAGGGCTGTCTTACTGAGACAACATGTAGTTCAGGAAGTAAGTGAGCCCAGTGTCTGTAACATCAGAGACACTGGGCTCACTGCTAAAATCTAAAATATCTAAAACCACATATTACACACACAAAGACCCCCAGGAAAGTGTTCTAAATCTTCTAAACGTCATTATCATTTTTTGCAAAAAGGGTGAAGTGTCCCTTTAAGTTCTGAATTTTCTCTCCAGTGCTGTGGGAATTATCAATCTCTTATTGAGAAAACAGTAGAAATCGTATGGTCTAGCATAGCACTGTATTATTATAGATGAATCCTCTGTAAATTCATTTAAAAGTTGTTGTCAGAGTGAGAAATGTTATTCAATGTTATTAATTTGGCCCGCTTCTGGACGTATTACCCTTCCTGAATAATGTAAGCAGATTCATAATTAATTGAGAGATAAAAATGGCTCTAATTATAACTGTGCGTTCACAATTAGGCTTAGAGATCAAGAAAGGGAGACAGAACATGTGTGAGAGAGAGCTGCTACGGATGCAATATAAGAGGAAAAGAAAAAGATTTTGAGCCGGAGAGAAAACAGGGAGACAAGTAGCACAAGAGAAGGGGGGTAGAGAGAGAAAAGCCAGAAGTGACCCCATGGTCTTTCTTCTTTCTTCACAACAATCACACCCATGCACACACTGACAGAGAGGAAACCATGAAAGGTACCAACCAGCTCATTGGGGGCATGCATGCAGACAGGGGTTCAGTGTCTCTTGAAGAGCTCCAAAACTATGCCAGGAGGAGCAGGGAATCGAACCTAGCAACCTCACAATTCCAACTTCTCATGGCCTTTCCTCTAACCTAGTGTCACCCAAAGTAAAGCTGATAGAAAGCTGATAGATAGAAGTTGATATGCGTGCTTGAATGACTGTCTTTGCTTGTGTGGAATAATACTGTAGGTTGTACTCAAGTATGTATTGATGGACTTACTGCTTTAAAATAGTGTGTGGATCTAAGATTGTGTGCGAGTGTGTGCGTGCGTGCGTGCGTGCGTGCGTGCGTGCGTGTGAGTGTGAGCCTATATCTTGGAGAGGTATATGCATCGATGAACATGTGTGAGCTGCGTGGGTTCCTGTACTGTCAACATACATAACTTACCGTTGTGAAAAACAGACATGCAACAAAATAATCTATATGCAGAAAACATTATAATGCTCAACATCATTGTATTTGTTTGTTTTTTGTTGGTGCTGCTGCATACTTATAGCTATACACCTTTTTCAATGCATCACTGTGTTAATAGGCAAGTATTTGTTATACATAGGGGGTTTGAATAATAAAGTGCCCCCTTTGGAAAAAACATATTTGTGCCTGGAGTCGGCACTGCAGCCGGTATCTGCTAACCTAGATCGATACATAATGGAGAGAACATGCTGTACTCATCTATCCCCAGAATGACTCATACAACATAATACAGCCTGTATAAATATCCACTCTGGCTCCAATCCAGGAAGTAATGGCCCACAGTCAACAGGAGAGGCTTCTTTACAGCATCACATACAGCCATTTTGTTTTTTAAGGGAACTGGGTATTCCACTTCCTCTTATGTTCACAAGACCATCGGACCATATAACCAATACGTTTACCTTGTCCCCTTTCCAGCTGGGCTCTAATTATTGTTTCCGTTTGTTCCAACTGAAATATATATCATGATTAAAATGACATTCCACCTAAAGCCTTAGATCGGCATTTTTTACAACTACAATCAAGGCAACTCACATCTCCTTAGGGGTGGGACGATATGGGTACTACACGATACGATATTTGTGGCGATATTAGGCCCACGATAATGATAATTATCAATCAAGATATTCGATATATTGCGATATTCAATATATTGCAAGATTTCATCAACAATATATCACGATATCTGTTACTGAAAATGAAAAACATACCATAAAAGGCAAAAATCTGGAATGATGTATTTAAAAAGATTATTATGTATTTAAATATATGTTTTGTGCCAATAAGTACATGAATCTTGCCTCCTCCAAACAGTAAAACACTGACTGCAACGTTGCAACTTGTCCACAACTTGTCTGTCCACAACAATGGGTAGCCTACTACTAGTACTAACTAATCAATATCAAAATGTTGGGAGGACTACAATATATATGCAAACCCGCCAGCACCATCCCTGCCATCATCCACACTATACACCTGCGTGGAGGAGATAAAGGCATGCATGAACCTCAACTTCCTTCAACTAATCTCCAAAACCGAAGCCATCCTTATTAGCAGCCCCCCACCAGATCCAATCATGTCCCAGTCCATAACCAGCATCGCATGCTCCAGTCATAATATTCCCCTCTCGTCCACAGTCACCAACCTGGGTGTGAAAATGGACCCACAGCTCAACTATGAGGCACACATCAAACACCTGTACAAGACCTCCGTTTTCCACCTCAGGAACATTTCCAAACTCCACTCCACACTCACCCTGCCAGATGCTGAGAAACTAGTCCACACCTTCGTCTCCTCCAGGCTGGATTACTGCAACGCACTATAGGGATCCCTAGCAAGAGCCTCCAGAGGCTCCAGTACATTCAAAACAGCGCTGCTACTGAAAAAAATGTACTTGGAGGTCCCTAGGGAAGCTGGGGGACTCGGCTTACCAAATTTTCTCTGGTACTATTGGGCTGCAAATATTGTAAAATGTTTACATTGGAGATATACATATGACTATGAAGAGGGACCAGATTGGGTCCATATGGAGTTGTTGTCCAATCCTTTGCCAATACTCACCTCTCCGTTACCATCTGGCCGTACCATACAATCTACAAACCCGGTTGTTAGAGCCTCACTCAGAATATGGTTACAGTTCCGAAAGCACTTTGGCTTGAACCAGCTCAGTACTAGATTTTTTCCAGTGGCCAACAATCAGTTTTTCCCTCCATCAATGATGGATAATGCATTTCAATATTGGCACAGGAATGGACTGTTTTTCTGTGATCTCTTTTCTGATGACATGTTCATTTCCTTTGAAACACTTAATGCAGATCATAATATACCCAGATCTCATTTCTTTAGGTTTCTTCAAATTCGCAGTTTTACTCAGAAAAAGCTTCCTTCATACCCCTACTTACCACCCAAGAATCAACTGGACATTATATTGGAATTTAGCCCCATTGCGAAAAAACGTGTGTCTGTGATTTATGATTTGATACGAGATCTAAAACCAGTAACCTGGGACAAGGCAAAAGCTGCCTGGGAGAGAGATCTGGGTGTAGAGCTCCCTGAGGAGATGTGGGAGGACAGTCTACTACATATTCACACCTCTTCAATGTGCATACGCCATGGTTTAATTCAATTTAAGATACTACATCGACTTCACTATTCAGGGGATAAGCTGGCCAGGCTCTTTAACATGCCAGACCCTGGATGCCCAAGATGCAGCCAGACCCCAGCCTCGTTAGGCCACATGTTTTGGACGTGTCCTTCCCTCACTACCTACTGGAAGCGGATATTTGACGTATTCTCTCATATGTGTGGAACAGTGGTAACACCTTCTTTCCACACCGCCATTTTTGGCATAGTCCCCCCAAACTGTACACTCACATCTCCGCAAGCAAATGCCTTGGCATTTGCATCCCTATTAGCCCGTAGACTAATCCTCCTCAATTGGAAGTCGGATAAGGCGCCTTCCTTTCAACAATGGCTGAAAGAAGTTCTATCATTCCTGCCTCTGGAGAAGCTCAGGTATAGAGTGGACAGAGCCCAAAAAAACTTTGTCCTGGCTTGGAGTGCCTTTGTGGAGTTTGTTGAGGACTTTCCATTTCAGTGAACTGTAATCCGGACTGTGTCCGACTGTCCCTGTCTTGACTCTTTTTGATCTATGATTGTCCGCTGCTTTGTCCCACCACTTTGTTTTTGTTTTTGTTTTGTTTTTAGCCTAGGGGGGGAGGGGGGGGGGGGGGGTTGTATATGTTTGTGTGTTTTGTGTTTTCTTGCATACATGTGTATTGTCATGTGAAGAAATGTAAAAATAAAGTTTACAAAAAAAAGAAAAACAGCGCTGCTAGGATCCTGATGAGAGTGCGAAGATACGACCATATTATTACACCCTTATTATTACACCATCCGTTCTCTCCCCTGGCTCCCCATCGCCTTCAGGACTGAATACAAGATTTCTCACACATCAGTGCATCTACGCCAATGCACCCCTTATACCTTAAATAACTCATTGCCCCTAAACCCACCTCTCGAAACCTCTGCTCTTCCAACACCCACCTTCTCCCTGTCCCCCACACCAATCTCCGCACCATGGGAAACCGGGCCTTCTGCGACTGCTACACAGCCCCATATCTGTGGAACTCCCTCCCCTTGCACCTCTGAGCACAGTCCACTAATGCTTTTAAGAATGGACTAAAGACCTACCTCTTTAACAAAGCATTCTCTTAATTTTCTTACCTAGTCTTAACTTGACCCTTTTAGTGTAGCCAAGCAGGGTCCCATGATATTGATTGTTGCTTATGCTGTTTTTATTGCGACTGCATCGTGACTATTTGGAACTATAGCCCATAGCACCCCGCTTTGCGGCGATATCAAAGTGTGTCACGACTCTCTTCTTCTACGGCTCTGGTCGCGACGTAGACGACATCACCAGGGGGCCTTCCCCATATGGGAATGTCAATATATGTACAGAGAAGGAGAAGTCGATCTGCACACAGTCTTTGCTCCAACAGTGTTTATTTTTGTTAAAACACCGACATTATTCAGGTCACGACGTTTCGGCCGTGAGCGGCCTTCTTCAGGTGACAGTAATTAGTATATGATGACAACCTCCCTTATATTATAGTCGTCACGTCACGTGACTGTCGCTAAAAACAGGGCAGGTACATTTCACCCAGAGTGATATAAAGTGAATAACCACTACAACAAACCTGTGCTCTTCCAACACCCACCTTCTCCTTGTCCCCCACACCAATCTCCGCACCATGGGCAAACCGGGCCTTCTGCTACACAGCTCCATGTCTGTGGAACTCCCTCCCCTTGCACCTGAGAGCACCACAGTCCACTGATGCTTCTGAGGCATCACATGCTGTGTCTTTAGCACTGTCTTTCTTCATATAGTTACACAAAGTTATACAAATATACAGCACACGCACGCATGCACGGGCACACACAACTGCTCTTATACAAATATACAGCACACGCACGCATGCATGCATGCACGGGCACACACAACTCCTCTGGCATTGCCACTGAGGGAATGTAACTCTGTGATGTTACATAAACTGCTCCCTCACTGCTTTCCACTGCAACTCGCCTGCTTTCAACCTGCAAGCTCTTAGACAGAGCTGAGCTGAACGGCTTTGAGAGCTATACTGTAGCCCACTGTGAAATGATGCTATACATCATGCTGTAGGGAAGGAGAGAGAGACACAGAGAGAGAATGGGGGAAAAGGGAAGAAAGAGATAAGGAGTAGAGGCCGTAGGTGTTGTAGCACTTTCTAGAGATAAAGACATGCATTATCTCCAATACAATAACAGTGTGGAGAGCTGAGGGCAGCGTGGCTGGGTGCCAAAGTTAGTTTGAAGTCCTGTAACTTTGACTCCATGTGACATGGAGGAATATCGCTGTAAGCCACACCATGTACGTTGTAATCAAAATCATCACACTGAAAGCACCATAAAATGACGCTGTGAGCTAGTCTCTCTCTCTTTGTCTGTATACATATCTGTGAGCCTAGCTGGAAGCTTTGGCTTTTTCCACACATGAGGTCATGGGCATTTCATGACACAAGCCAAAATGGTGCGTCAGTGGAGACGCACTGTACCGCTTTCCGCATGAAGGAGTCTTGGTACATTGGACAACATCAACATTGTAGATAATGACATCGCTACAGATATTCATTGTCTAATCCTGTCTAGACCCGTTGAACCCCCAAGGACCTTAATGGGGTCCCTGGAAGTTCAAGACAAATAAGCAGTTTTATTTATAGGCCTACTTACATTTACTTGAAATTAGAGTTAAATGTATTATTGTTATTGAGAAATTGTAAAAGTTGGTGACGGAATTGTTTCCAATACCTAACCTAATAATTCCTGTGAAATTCCTAGCTTCCATGGTTTTTGCAAGTGTCGTTGCATGCTTAAAGTGATCGGGCACACAACCAGAGGATATAGAACTGTTTTGCGACCATGGGTCACAGTTTGGTTTACTATGAAAACCTGTCAGCCCGTCAGTCCATCCGTCACGCCTCGTGACACGCTCCATATATGGCCAATAGAGAATTCATTCCATATGTTGATCTGACCTCATCAAACCCTGTACACTCAAGAACTGCCCCCGCTGCCACCCTTAGATCTCCATATATGGAGCTGACCTGTTCTGACATTCCATATGTTGATGATCTGAACTCATCAAACCCTGTACACTCAAGACATGCTCCATATATGGCCAGACCTCATCAAACCATGTACACTCAAGGCACTGCCCCCGCTGGTTGGAATAACGTGTTCCTTCCATGCGCTACGTCCTACCGGGGAAACTCCCCTCTATCAGGTGATAAGAAGCGGCTTGGACTCCTCATGCATTGAAGGAAACAGGAGGTCAGTCTGTTCTGCTCTCCCCAGGTTGGCAGAGGGAGTGTAGATTACATTAGATAATTGACACTGGGTGAAAAAATGGGTTACAAAATCATGGGATAAAATTTAGAAATTTAAAAAAGACACTGCCCCTGCTGCCACCCTTAGATCTCCATATATGGAGCTGACCTGTTCAGACATTGCATATGTTGATCTGACCTCATCAAACCCTGTACACAAGACACGCTCTTCTTCTTCTTTCGTGTATCATCAGATGGCTAACTCAGTGTCATACAGCCATGCCCTCGTCTCCGGTCCTAAGTCAACAAGGCCAGCTTCTGAGAGTGGGCTGTATAGGGGGCAGCATGTGATGATGTGTTTCTGAGGGTGGGCTGTATAGGGGGCAGCCTGTGATTATGTGCTCGGCAGTCTGTTCAGGCTCGCCACACTTGCATGCCCCCCACTTCTTCATAGATGACTTGAAGCGTCCCACGCCACAGCGCAGACGGTTCAGCGAGGTCCATAGATGGCGTGGCAGGTCTTCTCCTTTTACACCACCTGCTGGATGTATTGTTGGTGGGCTTCTGCTCCAGGCAGGGGCGCAGTATTCTGCTACGGGTAGGACCAGGGCTTGTGTGGATACACTTAGGGTCTGGGGGGAAGCTCCCCGAGTTGAACCTGCCAGGCGGCGGATGAGCGAGACCCTTGCTGTTGTCTTTGGCCTTCACTTCATCCAGGTGTTGCTTGTAGGACAGTGTCCGGTCCTAGCGTACACCGAGGTACTTGGGGGCTTGCTGGAACTCCAGGCGGTTGTTGCCAACATGCACAGTTCCCTTCTTGCTTCCCGGTTGTTGAGGTGATAAGCTGCAGACACTTTAGCAACACTGTTTTGGCTACGCTTATACGCGTACTGTAGTTGGCAAGAACAGGTCCCGGGGGGGGCGCATACAAATATGGCAATAAAAAGGTTAAAAGTGAGTTTGGAATAGTGTAAACAGGACTAGAGGAGGGATGCATCTGTCAGACAATTAGTGTAAGATCATCTAGGGAGATTATGTTTAACTGCAGGCACAGTGAGAGAACTGGTTGCTCTTTGGCCCTTATGGTGTAATCTGCAAACTTCAGAAGCTTGACCAATAATGTTGAGGCAGGCATGACCAGCTAGGCGAGTTTGTCATGTGGAAGAGATGAAAAGATGGTGTTTAAGGGGAACTCAAGTCCACATCATTCTTGGATAGGTTTGGTTGTTGCTCAGGACCTCTTCGTCACGTCATCCTCTCTTTTCACCCTGAACTAACTGTTTGGTATCTGGTGTTGTCGCCACCGCATGAAAGCGTGTCTGGGTCCTGCTCACTGTAGTCTGAAGACCTTGCTACCTGAACCCAGACATTGCATTTGGAAGGATGTACTTTATTTTCTAAAGAGAAGGCTAGAACACTTTTATTTCTTGTTTGCTCTCTCTCTGTAAACTACTTTCCCTGTTTATCTTTCCCTTTACACTGCAGTACACAGCCCTATCGTGCTCTCCAGCCGCTCTAAAGTATAGATACTATATCTGCAGTACACACTCTCTCTCTCTCTCTCTCACGCACGTATACGTATGCTGTACTCACACAGATACATGCACGCTAGTGCAACTGCACACGCACGCACGCACGCACGCACGCAGACACACACACACACACACACACACACACACACACACACACACACACACACACACACACACACACACACACACACACACACACACACACACAATTCAATTTCAATTCAAAGGGTTTTATTGGCATGAGAAAACATAAGTTTACATTGCCAAAGCAGAAAGCACAATACAACAATACATCAATACAATCAAAACAAAAAATATGTACATTTGAACGTCAGAATCTTCAATAGATCAATTTCTATATTGTACCAAGATCACTGGATGCAGGTATAGTGCAGGAATATACACAATGATTAGTCTTTAGGGTGGTTGTGTTCCGTTTGATATCCTTCTCCTATCACAGCAACTCACAAATCTTGCTGCTGTGTTGTGCACACATAGACATCAAAGGGGGATGCCCTTGCCCTATTACCCGTCTGTAAAACTAAACTAATGGTGAAAGAAATGCAAATGCCCTCCTCTCCTTTCCATGCCATGCCGGAAGCAGCATTCAGGAGAATTCCTTTTTTTCCGATGTCTCCTGAACTTGAACGCAGCATTTTGCGTTGAACTCATTTGTCTCTAAATCCATGTCGTACACCGCATCTCCACTAGCTAAAGACTGCTGGGTTGCGCCCCGAAAATAGCTGATCTACAAGCTCTCGAAAAAATAGCAAGCACGCGCAATTGTGATGCTTAAACATTAACAGGTATTATCAAGTCTGGTCATGGAATATGATATCACTAAATTGAAACCATGCCAGCTCATCTCGCCAAGACTTTACTTAGAACAGAAATTAAATTGGTGCGGTATCAACTCCTAAATCTCTTCTCTGTCGAGTCTTCGTCCATCCCTACACACATGCACACAAGCACACAAAATATCCATTATCATAATGCCGCTGGTTTACGAGACAGCGTAGCATCTTGAAAGATTCACAGTCATCCTGACATCTGCACAGACGTGTGCTATAAAACCCCTTACGCACGCACGCACGCACGCACGCACACACACACACACACACACACACTTGTGCACACTTATTCCCCTTTTTCTTCAGTTGGAAGTAATGTGACCTTGAAGGCATTCCACTTCTCTCCTGAACTGGTCACTCCAGCATGATAATGACAATATGTCTTTACTATATATTGGACACCACATGCCGGCACGCACACATACTGTACACGGTATAGAATTATTTTCAATATACATTTTATGTGACACTATCAAACTACCGTATACCGTGTGATATACACACCACGCCCCATCTCCAGTTATCCTCCATCAGGTTAAGTGTTCTCCAGTGCATAATAATCTGTGCATCTTTATACTTCACAGCTCTCAGTTTCACTTCCCCCCACCTCCCCTTCCACATTAAAAAGCAAACTGTGTGTAATGGTGCCGTCTTATGCGAAAATGTTTGTGCTGCATGGTGCTTTTCCTCTTGGCAGTCGGAAGGCACTTACCTATATCTACAATATTTTCTATTACTCATGACCTTTGTTCAATGTATTTATTCCATCAGAGAGAGGGGGAGAGAGAGAGGGAGAGAGAGAGAGAGAGGGAGAGAGAGAGAGGGAGCTGCATTTAAACCCCAAGTGTGTGTGGGAGCCATTAGAGCCACAGAGCCATGTTATTATGAGGCTGTCACCTCAGTGACAAGCAGTGGCGTGCACAGACATTTAGAGGGGCAGGTGCTCAAGTTAAAAAAAGGGCACCTTGTGCAGCGCGTGGAACCGGCCGGTTGCCTTAATCTATTTTGGGCGGGAACCCCTTTTGGTGTTAGCATTATGTTATGCTTTAGCTATTGAAAAATAGCAGATCTACAAGCTCATAGCGCGCCACCGAGTGGCGCGCTACGAGCTTGTAGGTCTGCTATTTTTGAAAAATCAAAAAAGAAAAAGAAAAAAAAAGTTTTTCTTTTTTTCTTTTTTTTTCAAAAGGGCACATTGCCAAAAGGGCAGGGGGTGCTCTAGCACCCCCTAGTGTCTATCTGTGCACGCCACTGCATGTTATTATGAGGCTGTCACCTCAGTGACAAGTGGGACCACTGTTGGCAGCACAGCCCCCATATGTATGGCATATATATGGAAGCTTTACGGGAGAAAGCTATTTATTTATTAAGCCTGCAGTATGTGATCCGTATCTTATCCTTGTTTTGTTGACTGTGTCTGCTAGCCTTGGTCAATACTGTATACTAGCTATGCATTTATTAGATGCAAAGCTAGTAAACGCACACACGCATGCACGCAAGCACATGCGTGCGTGTGTGAATGTGTGTGTGAGCATGTAATGGGCATGTACATGTGTATGCATTATGTACATCTTGTGTATGCATGTGCATGCATAGTGCATACCTTACGTGTAGTGGTAATCAGAGAAGTGTTAGTAGCTGGTTGCTGTAATTATGTGTGAAATGTGAGTAGAACCATCAGACATCTAACTGATGGACAGAGTAATTACACACCAAAAGTGAATGAGCTCTGCAGGCTTCACGGGACAGCTTAATGTCCATTTACCAGCATGGGCATGTAAGGACAGGGAGAGTGACTGCAGTGAGTGGCACTGGATTGATGGCGGGCACCGCAAACAAACACACACTCACTCACACACACACACACACACACACACACACACACACACACACACACACACACACACACACACACACACACACACACACACACACACACACACACACACACAGAGTCACAGACGCAGAGAGATTACTTTGCTGCAATTTTTAAAAAGAAGACTTTTATCCTCTAAATAATTCACAACTATTTCATTGTTATTCTTAGGCCTTGGGTTGCATTTGTTTCAATATCATTATTGCCGGCTGAGAAAGAAATTGAACGGAGACTCACTGAGGAAAGACCAGGTGTGAATTATTGATTTGTGTATTTCAGTCTTTTTAACTCAAGGTTGGAATCTGCTTGGCACCTTTAACTAAAACCTATGAATAACACAATCCTGAGCATTAATTAAGAGTGTAAAAAACAGCCTGCCATATGACTCACAGTTAAAATAACACTGGGGATTTGACTGTGTAAATATTTTATGCAAAAGAATACACATACTCCATTGGCTCCGCAGCGACCGGGAGCCAATGGAGGGAGCGGAGAAGGGGGGAGACATGTGAGAATTTTGGCTGGTTGAAGTCCAAGCGAGCTGTGGCATTTTGGATCAGTTGGAGAGGCTTAAGTGCACATGCCGGTAGGCACGCACGCACGCATGCACGCATGCACGCACGCACGCATGCACGCATGCACGTACGCACACATACATATAAGACTGCTTTTACAACTTGCTGCTTATACCTATGAACTAGCCCGATGTATGGAGAACGGGGATGACTGGAAGCGACGATGGAGAAGCTCGTCTGAGGACGACCCAGAGAGAGCTTTTATAACACAGTTTTCAGCGATTGCCAACAAGGAAACCTCTCTGACATACTGTAGCATAGTGGTGGGCTATGTATGAACTTCACTGCATTCCAATGGGGAGTTCCAATTATAATATTATGCTATTAAAAATCTTTTCATTCATTCCTAAATCCTTCATCCCACCCATAGGCGTTTTGAAAAATTCACACTAAAAGCATTCAATCACACGGCCCACATCGATTCCCTAACCTTCAAACTAACTGATCCCCAAATAGGAAAAATATCTTAGAGAGAAGAAAAGTGACTCAGTAGAACGCGGGCCTCTCTGTGTGTCTGGATGCTAATTAAGACACCAGTCAAGGGGACTGAAGGTGAGCTGACAGCCAGCTGACGTGATGATGGAGTGGTGTGCATTACAGGGTGCAAAGTACCTCTCATAATCAAATGCTCAATTAATTATTGTGCTTATATGAAACCAATTAGATGTTGACAGAAACCAGACAAACATGCACACGCACGCGCACAGTCGCGCACACACACACACACACACACGCACGCACGCATGCACGCACACGCTTCAACTTCAAACAAGTTTATTAATCCCACTAGGGGCAATTCATTTTCAGCGACTACAACACAGAGGTTTCTCTGTGTTGTAGTCGCTGAAAATGAATTGCAAACAAACAAACAAATAAATACTCCAATGTTGAATACAATTATCTTAAATATTCCCAACAGTAACCAGGTAAAATAAGGCAAAGACTAAGAAAGGACGACAATGGTTCAATCTCAAAGGTCCTGTGAGACCCAAACATTGCCGCAATATATAAAGTTAAATCCTTTGCCTGAAACCGGTGTGTGGGCTCTACTAGTTCTATTGGCCCAGCACCCACTGTCGATGCGTGTAAATATGTATGCAATAAAAGAAGAACATTTTAGAAGTCAAATTGCTGAGAGGGTGAAGGATATCTGTATAATGGTACAAGCGGGATGGATCAATAACGATGCCCTGGCGAACAATAGAGACATCATTTCACCGTCTAATAAACCATGTCCAAGAGAAGCCAAAGTCATTGCAGCTTTAATTTACAGAGGATGTGTTTGATACAGAAAGAACTCAGTTCTAGTTGTTTCATCGAACCATTATTGACATTGCTGTTCAAACTGTTTCTATCTTTTCTGTGAGGCTGTGAAAACCAGCAGATAAAAGAAAAGAGCTCAGAAGACTCTGGATTACAGAGGATAATGGGCCGGACAGAACAATAGTTTAGTTTCTGTTGCCCACAGTCAGTAGAGAGAGAATCCAGTATTTTATGGTTATCAAGAATAGTTATTTCCAAACTGGTCAGCACAACATAAGCACAGCACAAATGTGATGTGGACCAGCTAGGGGCCTTCCTTGTATTTACACATTTCAAACAGAGAGAAATGTCTTGTCTTGTTTTTTTCAAGATGGGAATAAAACTCATTACAAATGGGAGATCGGCATAATGAATTCCCTCAGTTTTAAGAGTTTCTTAAAACCTTCTTAAGTCATGAGCTATAGAACACATCCCAATCTGTAAAATCGAAGCAAGCTTGTAACCTGGCATTTGTTTTTTCCAACCAGCATTTTGCAGTTTTTGCTGTTTGCGCTTGTTGCTTACATACAGTACAGGCTTGCAGAAGAGCCCTATTTGTTTGACTTGGATGCTCTGGAAGGGGGCATATACAGCATAGACAGTTTTACAGTCAACATAATCCTCTGCGAGTTGCTGAAGATACGTTCGCACATGAATGTAGACATGGAAATCAGATTAATTGAACATGGTGGACCCTATTGTAAACAAGTGTAATGCTTAATTGGGTCATCCACTGACAGTTAACAGCCTTTGTATTGAGTTTGTGCTTGAAATGTACTGTAATTCTGCAAAATATTTCAATCAATCAATCAATCAAGATGAAGGAAATCCCTCTGCAAGTAGAACGGGGAAGTGAGATGGATAACAGTTTAAAGGTCGGGTGTATTTCCTCCTGGACCCTGACTGTTAGGCCCCATTTACACTGGCAGACAAATCTAGCCTGAATCAGATCTGTGCCACATCAAGATTGAAATCCGATTGGTTTAAATGGTCACATGACTCATTTAAACAAATCAGATTCCAATCTGGATGTGGCACAGATCTGATTCAGGCTGGATTTGGCTGCCAGTGTAAATGGGGCCTTACAGAACCTATTATAGATGTAGAAGCATACTCCGCCTAGTAGAACCACTATGCGGACACTGGCCTCAGCATTAGTACAATGTCTTTTTGATTATACCTGCCTAACCTGGTACAGCAGCTTATCTAAAAATACCAAAGATAAACTACAGACATCACAAAATAAACTAATGAGGGTAGTCCTTTATCTCTCCCCATGAACCCACATTGGCGCTAACCATTTTAGAGAATTAAATTGGCTCCCAGTGGGAGGCAGAATACAACAACTGAGACTCATTATGGTCTATACAATTTTAAAAGAACAATGCCCAAAATATTTGAAAGGTTACTTCCCGTATGTTAACCAGTTCCATAGTTTGAACACAAGGGCTAGTGTAGCTGATCTTAAACCACCAAACCTAAGACATAAGGTAGGTAGAAGCTCATTTAAATATACAGGGGTGGAGGATTGGAACAAAATACCAAGGGAAATTAAATTTGCCCAGTCTTTGAACATTTTAAAAATTATGTTGAAAAAGTGGCTGATGGGCAAGTTAGTATAGTGCTGTATTTATCTATTTATATATATGTATTGTCTTTTGTTTATTGATCTATGATGGCCTGTTGTAAATGTCATTAGTATTGTGATGTTAGTACACATGTTCTTCTTATCATATGCTGTAACTATTTATTTATTTGGATCACAATGGAATTAAGTGCAATCCTGATAATTCTGTACTGCTCTTTTATGAATTGTATCATGAATATATCAAATAAATCAAATCAAAGACTATGTTTGTTCCATCCAAACAGAGTATCCAAAGCCGCTTATATGAAGATCCTCATTGCAATCCATGTGTCTCCCAGCCACGTCTCGGTAAACCGGTCCAAAGTGCAGCAAAGGCCCCTAAGTTGAGTCCCTTCGTGGTTAGTAACACTTCCTTATAATAAGCTTCAACTCCAGCCCCACAGTCTACGGTTTCTACTTTCAACACTTCAAACGGCTTCAAGCTGTTATTGATTTATTGATAAACAGAGCAAAGGGGTCATCAGCATTTGATAATTCACAACTTCACAATTTTCTTGCGGGGCAAAAATGTTACTTTGCAGATAGTTTTATTAGTGGTGTTACCACGAGTTATTAACACTTACATTTCAAATATATTAGAGACTAGATTACGCGGGTGGACATAGAGAGCTCTAATCTCTACTATTCACTACACTACAGTATGATAATGTCAGTGTGTCAGTTACTGTGTTTGTGTGTGTGTGCCTATTACAATCCTTAGTCTAGGGGAAGGAAGGATTGCAATAGTGTTGGAAAGGGAAATGTTTATTAATGACCACTTTTGTTTAGGTTCTTTTAGGTTTTTGCATGATTTTAAAAAGACATCATTCTCAAATACATGATGGTTAAAGACATGATCTTCGATACCATTTACACAATAGAAAAGTACCTGGCGCAAACCAATAAACAATCAAAAAAACTCTAACCTAACTTTAAGTAAACACCAACTTACCCAACATAAAATAAAAAGGACAATTGAAATCTAAGCTAACTACACTACTTTAACCTGCACAAAAGTTGACGTTTACAAAAAGCAGGCGCCACAATACACTGTTTGAAGTTGAGTTTGAACCTGATTAAACACCACTTAATATACGACCTTCAGAAGCAGCTTGCACTGCAGCAAGCCTAATGAAGTTTGACATAGCAAATTATTTATACACATACAGAGCAAACAAGAATATGGCAGGCGAGCAGGGGACAGCACTAAAAACTGCTGGCCTTAAATAGGCAACCCCAAACAATCACAGGAAGGGCTGGTGATTGGCATCCAGCACTGCGCGCGCATGTGTGTGTGTCCGTGTGTGTGTCCGTGGTGTTGACCAGATCGGCGATGTTCGGAGGTCTTTATAGACTCCAGTGTAATAGAGACAAGCACTCATAGACTCCAGTGAAATAGAGACAAACGCTCATAGACTCCAGTGGAATAGAGACAAACGCTCATAGACTCCAGTGAAATAGAGACAAACGCTCATAGACTCCAGTGAAATAGAGACAAACGCTCATAGACTCCAGTGAAATAGAGACAAACGCTCATAGACTCCAGTGAAATAGAGACAAACGCTCATAGACTCCAGTGAAATAGAGACAAACGCTCATAGACTCCAGTGTAATAGAGACAAACGCTCATAGACTCCAGTGAAATAGAGACAAACGCTCATAGACTCCAGTGTAATAGAGACAAACGCTCATAGACTCCAGTGAAATAGAGACAAACGCGCATAGACTCCAGTGTAATAGAGACAAACGCTCATAGACTCCAGTGTAATAGAGACAAACGCTCATAGACTCCAGTGAAATAGAGACAAACGCAATAGACTCCAGTGTAATAGAGACAAACGCTCATAGACTCTAGTGAAATAGAGACAAACGCTCATAGACTCTAGTGAAATAGTGACAAATGCTCATAGACTCTAGTGAAATAGAGACAAACGCAATAGACTCCAGTGTAATAGAGACAACCGCTCATAGACTCTAGTGAAATAGTGACAAACGCTCATAGACTCTAGTGAAATAGAGACAAACGCTCATAGACTCCAGTGTAATAGAGACAAACGCTCATAGACTCTAGTGAAATAGAGACAAACGCTCATAGACTCTAGTGAAATAGAGACAAACGCAATAGACTCCAGTGAAATAGAGACAAACGCAATAGACTCCAGTGTAATAGAGACAAACGCTCATAGACTAGTGAAATAGAGACAAACGCTCATAGACTCCAGTGTAATAGAGACAAACGCTCATAGACTCCAGTGTAATAGAGACAAACGCTCATAGACTCCAGTGAAATAGAGACAAGCGCTCATAGACTCTAGTGAAATAGAGACAAACGCAATAGACTCCAGTGAAATAGAGACAAACGCAATAGACTCCAGTGTAATAGAGACAAACGCTCATAGACTCTAGTGAAATAGAGACAAACGCTCATAGACTCTAGTGAAATAGAGACAAACGCTCATAGACTCCAGTGTAATAGAGACAAACGCAATAGACTCCAGTGTAATAGAGACAAACGCAATAGACTCCAGTGTAATAGAGACAAGTGTGTGTGTGTGTGTGTGTGTGTGTGTGTGTGTGTGTGTGTGTGTGTGTGTGTGTGTGTGTGTGTGTGTGTGTGTGTGTGTGTGTTTCATATATAGTGCACGTACATCTACATGCATGTGCATGGAGATTTTAATCACTCCAACCTGAAGACTGTGCTCCCCAAGTTCTATCAGCATGTCACATGTCCCACACGAGGCGAAAAAATCTTAGACCATGTCTACACTAACATCAAAGAGGCGTACAGAGCTGTTCCCCTCCCCCACCTGGGACGTTCTGATCACCTCTCCTTGTTCCTCCTCCCCAAGTACACACCACTCATTAAACGGATAAAGCCCCTGACCAGATCTGTGAAAATATGGCCTGATGGGGCAGACTCGGAGCTACAGCGCCTGTTACAACCTACAGACTGGAGCCTGTTTGCCACCCAGGCCACCATAGACTCCCACATAGACATTCACTCCTACACCTCCTCTGTTCTGGCTCACATCAGCTCCAACATCGACAGCGTCACCACCACCAAACAGATTATCACCTTTCCCAACCAAAAGCCGTGGATGAACAGTGAGGTCAGGTTGCAGCTGAAGGCACGTGACACCGCCTTCAGATCAGGTGACAAGCAGGCCTACTGCTCAGCCAGGGCTGATTTGAACAAGGCCATAAAGCAGGCCAAGCAGAGCCACAAGCGCAAGGTTGAGGATCATTTTAACACCAACGATCCCCGACGCATGTGGCAGGGCATCCAGGCCATAACGGACTACAAACCCTCCAACACCCCCCCCCCCCCCTGCAACCGACCCTTCTCTCCCCAACGACCTCAACAACTTCTATGCCCGTTTCGACAGAGACAACCGGGAGACGCCCACCAGGGTTGTCCTACCTGCTGATCTCCAACCCCTCACTCTCTCCACCACAGATGTACACGCCGCACTGAGCAGGACCAATCCACGTAAGGCAGCTGGGCCTGACGGCATCCCGGGTCGGGTGCTTATGAGCTGTGCTGAGCAGCTGACGGAGGTGCTCACGGACATTTTTAACCTGTCCCTAGCCCAAGCAACTGTCCACCTCCATCGTGCCTGTGCCGAAACACTCCTCTGCGAAGTGCTTTAACGACTTTCGACCTGTCGCACTCACTTCCACGATCATGAAGTGTTTCGAGAGGCTGGTCCTGGCTCACCTCAAAGCTGGCCTCTCTCCAGCCCTCGACAGGCATCAATTTGCCTATCGAGAGAACAGGGGCACTGATGATGCCATCTCCTCCGCCCTACACTGTGCCCTCACTCACCTGGACAAGAGCAACACTCACGTACGCATGCTGTTTATCGACTTCAGTTCGGCATTCAACACCATCATCCCATCCAAACTCATCACTAAGCTTGGTGACCTTGTGGCAACCAAGGACCTGGACATCACTCCCTCCATCTGCAACTGGATCCTCGACTTCCTCACTGACAGGCCCCAGTCTGTTAGGATAGGCAACCTCACCTCCTCCACCCTAACCCTGAGCACTGGTGTCCCACAAGGCTGTGTGCTGAGCCCCCTTCTCTACTCCCTCTTCACCCATGACTGCACCCCTATGCACGTCACCAATACCATCATCAAATTCGCAGATGACACAACGGTGGTGGGTCTCATCAAAAACAACGATGAGACGGCCTACAGGGAGGAGATCCAGCATCTGGCGTCGTGGTGTGCCGTTAACAACCTGGCGTTGAACATCAAGAAGACCAAGGAGCTCATTGTGGACTTCAGGAGGACTAGGGCTGTCACTCACGCTCCCATTCACATTAACGGAGCGGAGGTCGAACAGGTCCCCAGATTCCTGGGGGTCCACATCTCTGAGGACCTCTCCTGGACCCTCAACACCGCGTCTCTGGTCAAGAAGGCCCACCAGCGTCTCTTCTTTCTGAGGAGACTGAGGAAAGAACATCTATCTCCTCAGATACTGGGGAATTTCTACCGCTGTGCCATCGAGAGCATCCTCACGTACTGCACCACGGTCTGGTACGGAAACTGTACAGCCTCTGACCGGAAGGCACTGCAGAGGGTGGTGAAAACTGCCCAACGCATCACCGGAACATCTCTCCCTGTCATTAAGTCCATCTATGACAGTCGGTGCCTGAGGAAGGCTCATAATATCATAAAAGACCCCTCTCACCCCAACCACAGTCTGTTTGCCCTCCTCCCCTCTGGGAGACGTTTTAGGAACCTCGGTTCCAAGTCCAGCAGACTTAGGAACAGCTTCTTCCCCTCCACTGTCATCTACCTAAACTCCTCATCCACTCCTCTCCCCCCTCTAGTGTCAGCCCCCCCTCCCCCCAACCCATCCACCATCCCTGTCGTATCCGAGACTCTGGACACATCCTAGTCTATAGCACTATAGTATGTGGACTCGTGCGATATGGCCACTGGACTTTGTGGAATATGGTCTCTGGACCTTAGTTTAGCACTTTGTGCATTGGGCCACGTGCAATAAGGGCTACGTGCAATAGGGACAGTTCATGCTTTTTTCTTCCTTCTCATATCTTATTATATTTATTTATTTATTTATTTAAATGACTACTGCTCAGCCCATATCTACTGTTACTACTGTACTACTGTAATTAATGTATCCTCCTCCTTACTGACATGTTTGCACTTTGGTGAGATGCGAAAATACTTTTCGCTGTGCTGTACTTGTACTGTACTTTGACAATAAATTGAATCTCATCTCATCTCATCTCATCATATTTCTGCATATAGTATAGAGATGATTCTTTATATTCCCAACTAATGATAAATAGCCCCCAGCTATACAGTAACACAAAGCCATATGTTCATAGTGTACATGAAGGGTCATTTGTGCGTGCGTTTGTGCGTGCGTTTGTGCGTGCGTGCGTGCGTGCGTGCGTTTGTGCGTGCGTGCGTGCGTGTGTGCGTGCGTGCGTGCGTGCGTGCGTGCGTGCGTGCGTGCGTGCGTGCGTGCTACAGTATGGTAAAGACATATTGTCATTATCATGCTGGAGTGAACAGTACAGGAGAGCAGCAGAATGGCTTCAAGGTCACATTACTTCCATCTGACATTAAAGAAAGAAAAACAGAGACAGAAAGTGGCAAGACCTTAAACCACAGAAAGAAAGAAAGAAAGAGAAAGAAAGAAAGAAAGAAAGACAGAAAGAAAGAACCTTGAACCCCCTTAGCAACATCCAGGTATGTTGGGTTATAACTGTGATCATATACATCCATTGAACAAAGATCATGAAAATAGAATACACATTTAAGGTGGTTGCACACTGGACACGTTTTTCGGAAACCCGACGGAGAAAAAATCCGAAAAACACACTCTGTGTGCAGGGACCTTTATCCTTAGAAACAGCTGCACTCCATATAAGTTGGTTGGTGGATGAAATCCATTCAAAATTGGATGTTGGTTATATACAGTATGTGGCTATATGCATTGCACACAATGATTAATTGGTTAATACATTACACATACATTACGCACAGTGGCGTGCACAGATAGACACTAGGGGGTGCTAGAGCACCCCCTGCCCTCTTGGCAATGTGCCCTTTTGAAAAATAAATAAAAAAATAAACTTTTTTTTTCTTTTTTTTGTACAGTATGTGGACCATGGTGACATTGATCAATTCTTAATAAAAAGCTTATAATATATTATGTAGGCCCCAGAATCTATAAATCTCACACTATGTAGGCAACTGGCCGGTTTCACGCGCTGCACAAGGTGCCCTTTTTTTCCTTGAGCACCTGCCCCTCTAAATGTCTGTGCACGCCACTGATTTACGCAGCTACGAAGCTCCATCCAGAATTGACTTCTCATATGCAATTCTGCTCCACAATACAGCAGATTATTCACCACATACAGTACATGTTATAAGTTATAACAGCTTAACGCTAAGCTAAAGAGAGTAGACGTTACAGAATGGTATTGATGTTACTGTGTTATTGTGACGGGGGAACATTTGCAGGAACATTTGTGACGGGGGAACATTTGCAGAGGGGAGAGGTGGTGCAGTTGCTTTAGCAGACAGTTTGAGGGTCAAATGGAGTTTTTTACTACTTTCCATTGTTTCAATATTTTTCAAAAACCTCAAAAATGGAGTTAGGTGGTTTCCTATCGACAGCAACGAATTGGGTTGTGGTTTTTAATATTGTGTTCTATAACAACAAACAAATATATGCCGCCCTAGGCAATTGCCTAGTTCGCCTAATGGGGGTCCGGGTCTGCGATTTCCATATCCCGATTCCCTATGGTTCAATTCCCCTGCAGGGGAACATTCATTATCTGATGGCTGGCTGTGCTGTGTGTGGTTTTGGAAGGTGTTCGCCTAAGCTTGGAAGGCGAAAGCTATGCAGCATTCACGCACGCACGCACGCACGCACGCACGCACGCACGCACGCACGCACGCACGCACGCACGCACGCACGCACGCACGCACGCACGCACGCACGCACGCACGCGAGATGCTATCCATCTCCAGAGGAAGGATGACTTGAAACCTTTGAAAAAGCCAATTTAAAAATGTGGTCCTGTAACCCTCCTTCCCAGTCTTTACATGCGGCCGCACATCTTTCTTTTCCTCTGCCTTGTCATCGTGTCATCTCCCTCTCTCCTATCTTCCATCTTTCTTCTATCTCTTCTTCTCTGGTCCCTCTCTTCCTCTCCTCCAGCAGCTGTCGCCACACCCCATTCTCTTTTTCTAAATCTCCCTCTCACTCTTTTCTTCTCTTGCTTCCCCTGAAGGTATAAACAGATTCATCCATCATATACTGCACCTGGCTGCTTATGGATGCAGAGCAATAGCTAAACCTTTTGCCTTCTTCCTCTACCGCTCACAGTGCTTTCACTCATATATCCATTTAAACTTTGACAGGTCCTTACACCTAATGGCCACAAGGCCATTACAATGAATCCTTGAATTTGAGTTTACCGTATATCTAGATTTGGCCGACAGCAACACAGCACCCAAGTTAAAATAATGAAGAGGCTGAGCCCCAAGACCTTTACAGTGAAAATGTCCACTCACTTCCACACTTTGACCTACTATACTTGAATCACACCTATAAAATCAGTAGCAAAGCAGTGGCTATTTATCTGTTTGATAAACCATTTCTGAAACAAGGTCAGTTACGGTATAATGTGGTCTACACATGGTCTAATTGGCCCAGCTCTAAGCCACAACAACAAGCCACACGTCATACATATTATTTAATTCCTGTGAAAGCCAAAGCCAAAAAGGTCACTAGTGTCACTAGTGTTATTTCTGTATTTCTTCAAAGCTTTAAAGGCCACACAGTTTAGACTTAATTGATTTATATCATATACATGTAGTAATGACTTGATTAATTCCTATCTAGCCACCTGTTAAATACAGCCTGACAGACCTGATGCATGCAAGTACACAAGATAATGGGCAAAAAATCTAACAAACACAAAAAACAATTCTGCTATAGAATAGGCACTTTCATACATGTAACTGTCATGAACTGTGTACTTTTATTGTGTAGTTATGTTCCTAGTGTTTCCTGTCTGCTCTAATGTTTGCTACAGTACCTGTCTTGTCTCACCAGTCTGTAATGGCAATTGTATTTCAAGATTCAAGATTCAAGACTTTATTGCCATGTCAACAGGGTTGATTGGAATTTGTTTCAGTGCACTAAAAACAGACAAAAAGACACATATTCACATCACATATTCAGACAGTAGAACAAGATACAAAAGTACAAACATCATATGAGGGGGACCAATAAATAAGAAGAATGCAAAACGTTACAATTCATGTTGAATAAATAAATAGCAATTCATCGTCGTATTACAAAGCAGCTTCACGCTGTAAAGTGCGAGTGAAAAGAGGGTCAGCATTCAGGAGGCGCACAGCCTCGGGATAAGTGCTGTTCTTAAAGCGGGAGGTATTGCACTTTAGAGATAATTGGTGGGCACAGTGCTTTAAAGTAAAAGCAGAGACCTGGTCTGGGCCTGCTGCTTTCCTGCTGTTTTGTTTAAGGAGGAGGGTTCTTACCTCTTGCTCACTAACTACAAAGGGAGGGGGGGTAGTTTGTTTGTGCTGCTGCACTGGGATGAACATCTCTGGTCGAATCTACAATAGAATTCGTTCAATCTATCAGGTAGGAGGGGGTCATCATCTGGGGATCGGCGACTGCCTTTATACCCTGTGATGGTCTGCATCCCTTGCCAAACACCCTTGGTGTCATTGGCACGTAGCTTGGCTTGCAGACTGTCATTATATTTGGCTTTAGCTTTTTTCACAGCATGCTCAAACTCATATCTGGCTAATTTAAAAGCCTCTTTGTTGCCACTCTTAAAGGCTTAATTTTTCTTTGAGCAGAGGGTTTTAACCTCTTTACTGAACCAAGGTTTGTTATTGCTAAAAACAGTAACAGTCTTAGATGGGATACAGAGAGACTCAGAGAACTTTATGTAGGAGGTGTGTCAGTTGAGTATACTCATCCAGGTCAACGCATGCATCTTGAAAAACAGACCAGTCAGTTAAATCAAGGCTGTGTCCAGTTCAGTCTCAGCCAATCATGTGTTGTTTGTAGTTATGTTTCACCTGTGTGTCTGTGACTATTTAAGCCTTCCTGTGTTCAGTGTTCCCTTGCCAGTTTATAGTTCTTGTTACCAGAGTATTGGACTCGAGACTCGATGACTCGACTCGAGTCCGACTCGAGTCATTGATTTGACGACTTGCAACTCGACTTGGACTTGAGGGTAAAAACTTGAGACTCGACTTGACTTGGAAGACAATGACTCCAGACTCGACTCGACTTGAGACAAGCTGACTCGGACAACTTAAGTAACCGGCCTGTCCGGCAGAGTATTGGACTCGAGACTCGATGACTTGCAACTCGACTTGGACTTGAGGGTAAAAACTTGAGACTCGACTTGACTTGACTTGCCCACAACAGAAAAACTTGAGACTTGCTTGAGACTTGGACCAAATGACTTGCTACTCGACTCGGACTCGGATCGGAGAGACTCGTGCAATTGTCTGCTTGTTACGTTGTGTTCCTTCCCGTGTATATCCCGTGTTAGTTGTTACTAAATACTGGACTTGATCTGCTTGCCTGCCGTGTTCTGCTTCTGGGTTCTCACCTGACACGCATTGTGACATAACTACAAACTTAAGCTGTAATCAAAATATTAATTACCATATTAATTATGCCATATCCCCCAAAAAACTAAATACTAGATGTCTCTATATTCTATACTAGCCAGTGAGACTCTGTGTGACATTTTTCAACCAATTGATTGAATGTCGGATATTTGGAGGCATTGCAGGAAAGCTGCCTTCAGCAGCGCAAGAACTACAAAAGAATCTGAGGACCAATTATACAGAACAAAGATGTTATTAATAACACTAAGGGCCCTATTTTGGGGAAACTGACATTAGTGCAGTCAATAGTGGTATTTTCCAGACTGGGGGTGGAGTAATAAGTAATATTGGAAGAACATTGTATGGGAAGTGCCAAGGTGGCTGAATATAAATGGTAAATGGTGCATTTATATAGCACCTTTATCCAAGGCGCTTTACATAGTACATTACTTTTACCCATTCCCACACAGGAGCAATTAGGGGTTCAGCGTCTTGCTCAAGGACACTTCGACACTAACTCGGGATGGGGGAAGAGGGAGAAACAGAACGAACTAGACAAACTGTGACACAGAGAGCATTACGTATTGATTGATAGTGAATGAGTTGTTTTTGCTCTACTGCTATACATTGATACATTTGTTCAAGGTGAGTGCTGGAGACGGGAGTGGATTGGGGCGCCTGAAGGAAAAGGTAAACAGGTTGACTAACGATCAATAAGCTGTTGGCCCAACTCCAGGACTAGCAGGAGGATGTATTCCAGCTGTTAGCGGAGAATGACTGAGAATGACTGTCTGTGGCTATGGTGCCCAAAATTGCCTTGTCTAAAAGAAATGTGTAATGGGTACTAAACTCACGGAACAGAACATTAATCTCTCCTTCCTAAGGCTGTTAGTAAGCCCTCATTTATATCAACACCTTTCAGAACAACACAGTAAGTTACAAAGTGCTCTACATCAGTGGATGTGTACTGTCACTGTGCACAGCATGTACTTTTCTCAAGTTCGTATTGCTATTGCTGTGGTCTCTGTTCCAGCATGCCGGCATTCCATTTCGACATATTGCCATTCTGTTCCTACACAATTCCACGTGCTGGAGATGTGTAAGAATCAGAAGATTTTGCACGCACTTGTACTGTATGAGTCCCTCAAAGTATAGTAATACAGGACATAAACTACAACATGCACACATGCTCGCACACAGGTTGCAGCAAGCATTTGTCAGAGGCTGTGGCATGTGATGTGTAACAGAGGTAACGTCTGCTGTCGACTTGACTCAAGCACACAGATCAGCTCATTTCACAGCTTAGGCCTATACTGCCCTCGTGGACTCACCCCAATATAGTGTCAGTGTGTGAGCGCGTGTGTGAAGCCTATACTATGTATATGTTTTGTTTATGAGCATTAGCACACACATATCACATTTGTTCGCTTGTGTGTGACTATGTTTGTGTATAGGAGGATGTATTGCATATCTGTATATCTGAAAGATATATAGATAATGCAGAAAGATATCTGAAAGATGTGCATGATATTATCATGCACATCTTTCAGTCTAACAGCGTGCAGATCGATGTGTGAGTTTGTGTACACTGAACTGGTCTGATTCACAAGGCTCGAAGACTAATAATTAATATTGCTCTTTTTCCACTTTTTGCAGAACCAATTGGGTCCGTGGCCAGCTCTGTGACCTTAAATATACCATATGCTGCTGAGACACTCATCACTCCTCTGCCAGCTGTTGGCTCAGCCAGTGGGTGAAAAGAAAGTTCAAATTCACCACATCATGTTATCCTCCTTCTCCCAACCATCTAATTTATCCATCTGTTAGTTTGTTCGTTCGTTTGTTCGTTCGCTCATTCATTCATTCATTCATTCATTCATTCATTCATTCATTCATTCATTCATTCATGTGTAGTGCACTGGTGCATGGTAAATGGTGCTTACATAGATGGTGCTTTACATATATGGTGCATTACATTCACCCATTCACACACCAATGGCAGGGGAAACCATGCAAGGCACCAAAATCGGGAGCAATTAGTGGTTCAGTGTCTTGCTCAAGGACACTTCGACACTAACTCTGGGGGAGCCCGGGATCAAAGTGGGAACCTTTGCGGTTCCCATCCATCCATTCTACCGGCTACACTACCCCTGAGCCACCAGTACAGTACATACAGTACTGTGCACTCTTAACTCATCCATCCATCCATACCCATCTATATCATTATCTACCCATCTATCCTCTCATTCACATAACTATCTGTCTGTGTCCCACATGGATATCTCTGTATCTGCCAGTCTGCCTGTGTCTGAAGAGTGCAAACTGACTGTGAAAAGTGGAGTGGTTAAGTAATCAATTTGCAGGTGTGGGGTTGCCATGGCAATCAATTGGCTGAGGCAGAGAGTGGAAATTGCACAGGTGAGGGGACTTTGGCTCATTAGGCCCACTGGCAGAGTCTGACCAGAGCCATAATGAGATACGTAGTGTTGTCAGTGAAGCTTATGAGTAGGCAGCGGAAGAGGAGACATGTTAGTTTTATTGTCCCTGTCAGCTCATTTGCACTGGTTCCCACTCAGTCATCACGGGGGAGATTTTAATCAGTCAGCGACCAATACAGATGCTGAGAGCCCACAGAGATGTCACACTGAATAAAAAGTGAATCACAGTTTATCAAACTGGTTTGCATGCGTGCATGGGGGCGCGTGTGTGTGTGTGTGTGTGTGTGTGTGTGTGTGAGTCCAGGTACTGTACGTTTACCATCTCTAAAACACTATAATGTCAGTTGTCAACAGCCAAATTGTGCTGGTTTTCACCACAATTAAAATAAGCCTAAAACAATGTTTTGAAAGTTGTAGACACCAAGCCCTAAAATGATTGTCCCCCATCCGGGTTTGTAAATACATCAAAGATGCGAATATAATCCATTTCATCCAATGGATGCCTTGGCCTGGAAGAGAGGTCATCAGGTGGTCTCCAACCTTCTTAGAGTGTTTCAACCCTCAACCACTACACTCTCCAGTTGGCGGGTCAGCAGTGATTGGCCAAGTCACTGCCCCTCTCCTCCAGGCTTCCAGCTATAGAAAAGTCCACGGAGGGGCGCCCCGCGCGCAGCCATCACCGAGGCGCAACCAGCACCGGGAGAGAACAACAGGCTATGGTTCAAAACCTGCCGGCCAGGTGCAGCAAACCAGTGCTGACCACACCCCAGCGACCGCCGCGCCCAGGGCACCCCCCTGCAGACCCGCCCACTGTCCTTTCTCTCCTGCCAGAACTGACAGGAAGCTCTCTCTGCCTTGTGTGTTCTTGGGGGATAGCAGGCACTGAGAGGTATCTAGGACTATGGTTTGCCTCCTGCCTAGTGTCCTCCTACGTCTCACCAGACTGTTCGTCTGTGCGGTGTCCGTCCTTGTCCACACTTGGCCTTACTCTGGTGTATTTGAGTCAAGGGAGCCTTCTCTGCGTCTGTGTCTAATACAGTGCCTTAACGTCCTGACGTTACTCGCTCATCACCTGGTTCGCGGAAGTAATTTCTCTATGGAGAATAACATCGGGTCATCTTAAAATCGTCTCATAATATAAGAATTGTGGCCCAAAAATAAACTGTCTCTGTGATATTGTTGGGGAGGTGTCTCTGTATCATGAGATACAGAGTAGTGTAGCGTACGTTGTAGCGTTTTCTCACAGTCAGTTGATTCTTCATATCCATATATGAGTGAAATCGCCGGGATGATTTGTTTATTTTTTATCTTATATGAGGTGATCTAAGATCCCCCTATGGCGATTATAATTAGGATTGTCCCGATCCGATCACGTGATAGGACATCGGGGCCGATCATGCCATTTTCAAATGATCGGAATCGGATCGGGAGCAAAAAAACGTGATCGGGACATCCCTAGTGTCAATATTATATCCACATCATGATTAGACTGGATATTGTCTGTAATTTTGGATATTTTGGATATTGTACTATTGTGATATGGTATAAGTCCTATAAAAATGTATATAAATATCGGATCGGGAAAAATCGGTATCGTCAGATACTCAAAATCAAATGATCGGAATCGGATCGGGAGCAAAATAACGTGATCGGGACATCCCTAATTATACTACAAATAAAACAATGACAGGAACCCGTGGACTCTAGCGATATTGACGTCAGACTTTGGTGCTCTATGAAGACACCCACGTGTATACAGTACATGTGCATGTGTGCGTGCATGTCCCATGGTTTAAGGAGTTGAAAATGGTCACCCTATATGAGTAGGCTAATTGAACGCAACCCTGGAACAAATGTTCCAAAGCGAGTAAGCCACAATGCAATGTCCCTGGATGATTTCAACACCACAATATGTATACTGTATACAGTACTATACGATGATGTAATGCGTGTGTAAGAGTATGCAGATCAACGTGTGAGTTTGTGCACTCTGAACTGAAACTGACCTGTTTTACCACCAGGCTAGAAGGCATAATTATTCCTCTTTTGCAGAACCAAGTGAGGCAGCAGAAGCCAGCTCTGTGACCTTACATAAACCATATGCTGACATGCACATTTATCACTGCTCTGTTAGCTGCTGGCCCAGCCGGTGGGAGAAAAGAATGTTCGAATTCACCACCTATCGCTCTGTTCATTAATTCATTCATTCATTCATGCATTCACTCATTCACTCATTACTTCATGTGTGCTGCACTGCTGAGACAAATACAGAGACATGTACTACACTCCAACTCCCCCTGCCCACCCACCCATCCATCCATCCATCCACCCACCCACCCACCCACCCATCCATCCATCCATCCATCCATCCATCCATCCATCCATCCATCCATTCACCCACCCACCCATCCATCCATCCACCCACCCACCCACCCATCCATCCATCCATCCATCCATCCATCCATCCATCCATCCATTCACCCACCCACCCATCCATCCATCCATCCACCCACCCACCCATCCATCCATCCATCCATCCACCCACCCACCCACCCATCCATCCATCCATCCATCCATCCATTCACCCACCCACCCATCCATCCATCCACCCACCCACCCATCCATCCATCCATCCACCCATCCATCCATCCATCCATCCACCCACCCACCCACCCATCCATCCACCCACCCACCCACCCATCCATCCACCCATCCATCCACCCACCCATCCATCCATCCATCCATCCATCCATCCACTATCTTCTCAATCACATAATAATAAATATAATAAATTCACAGTGTTGTCAGTGAGCCTTATAAGCAAGCAACAGAAGAGGGGGCACGTTTGTTTTATTGTCCCTGTCAGGTCATTTGGACAGAATCCCTGTCATCATGGGGGAGATTTTAATCTTTTTTAAGCCGATACAGAGGCTGAGAGCCCACAGAGGTGTCAAACTGAATAAAGATTAATCACGGGTTATCAAATTGGTTTGTGTGCAGTGTATGGTTTTTCATAGGGAGTGTGGGGTGATAATAACAATGACATTGTTTGGTTTCTGGCATCCAAACCTAACCAAGCGACACTCCGGAGAGGCCTCACAGCTCATCAGGACACCTGACTGCAAAATTAGATATTGATTGTCTCTCCAACTCTGATGTTATCTCCCTTTTTAACAGCCCACGGGTTGCTTCCTTTCACCAATCACCACACTCTCATTCTCTGCCCGCCTCTCTCTGCTAAAATGCAGCAAGAATACCAAACATTAAACACCTTCCGTTTTGTAAGTGGTAGAATGACAAACCCACTGAAGACCTTTCCATTCTAATGAAGGTGGTGTAGGCGAGCTGAGCAGGTGACCCATGCCAGCAGGGATAAGTGGTGTGGAGGTTAGTACTTAGGAGGGACAGAGTGGCATTTCAACGCACCGATATTCCGACTGCAAGGCTTTTGCGTGCGGTTAGCGTTAGGGACATGGTTAGCAATGAGCAATGAACACTAAGGATTTATCTGTCAAGTCCTAATATTGAGTTAATCTGTCTTGACTTGAGAGTCGAGGCCATAGTATACTTGATCATGGGTAGATTGCCCCCTCTTTCTGTGTGTGTATCATCTCTTCACCGAAAATAGTCTATCGATCTAAGCCAAGGGTTCCCAACCTTTATATTACCACGGACCGACTGGAATTTGTTTCAGTGCACTAAAAACAGACAAGATACAAAAGTACAAACATCATATGAGGGGGACCAATAAATAAGAAGAATGCAAAACGTTACAATTCATGTTGAATAAATAAATAGCAATTCATCGCAGTTCGTCGAATTACAAAGCAGCTTCACGCTGTAAAGTGCGAGTGAAAAGAGGGTCAGCATTCAGGAGGCGAACAGCCTCGGGATAAGTGCTGTTCTTAAAGCGGGAGGTATTGCACTTTAGAGACCGCAGTCTCTTACCCGAGGGCAGGGGTGCGAAAAGAGAGCAGGCAGGATGGGAGGGGTCGGCAATCACCTTCTGCATCCTACGCTTAGAGCGTATGGTATAGATAGAGGAGACGGATGGGAGGTTGAGGCCAATGATTTTTGACGCTGTGCGTACCACTCTTTCCAGCTGTTTCCTCTCTAAGACGGTGGTGTTTCCATACCACACTGAGACTGAGAAGACGAGGACACTCTCCACAGTGGCTCTGTAGAAGTGAACCAACGCCTCCCCCAGTCACACCGAACTTCTTTAAGAGTCGTAGGAAGTGAAGCCTCTGGTGGGCTTTACTCAAGATGTTACTAGTGTTAACTTCCCATTTCAGGGAGCAGCATATAGTGGTGCCAAGGAATTTAAAACTGTCGACCCTTTCGACAGGCTGGTCATCGATAACCAGGGATGGGGGCATAATCTCCTTTTTCCGGAAATTAAAGATCATTTCTTTGGTCTTTGGTGATTTAGGATAAGGTTATTCGAAGTGCACCAGTCTACGAGGGCTGCCACCTCTGCCCTGTAGGCTGATTCGTCACCATTTTTAATATAACCAACGACAGTTGGTTATCTGCATATTTAAAAAATGAAACAAATTGAGAATGTGAAATAAAGTAATTGGTATAAAGTGCGAAGAGGAGGGCTGAGAGAACACAGCCCTGGGGGGGGCCAGTGTTAAGAGTCATGGTTTGAGAAAGCATGTTGCCTATCTTTACCACTTGCTTCCGGTTTGATAGAAAGTCTAAAATCCAGAGACAAAGAGAGTGATTGATACCCATGGCCAAGAGTTTATCGAATAGTTTGATGGGCATAATAGTATTAAACGCAGAACTGAAATCAATAAATAAAACTCTAACATATGTGGCAGGGGCCTCCAGGTGCTGTAGGATACTGTGGAGGCACAGAGACACAGCATCCTCCACAGACCTATTAGCTCGATAGGCGAACTGAAAGTTATCCATCTCAACATTGGACAGGTGATTACAGACAATGCGTTCAAATATTTTCATCACGACAGAAGTCAAGGCGACAGGCCTGTAGCCATTCATGCTAACAGCATTGGGCTTCTTAGGGACAGGGATAACCACAGCGGATTTAAAACAAGCAGGGACTCTGCATTTTGCATTTTAACTGCATAGACCAGTTAAAAATACCAGCAAAGACAGGAGATAATTGGTGGGCACAGTGCTTTAAAGTAAAAGCAGAGACCTGGTCTGGGCCTGCTGCTTTCCTGCTGTTTTGTTTAAGGGTTTAAGGGTTCTTACCTCTTGCTCACTAACTACAAAGGGAGGGGGGGTAGTTTGTTCTATACTAACTGCTGCTGCACTGGGATGGACATCACTGGGCATGTCGAATCTACAATAGAATTCGTTCAATCTATCAGGTAGGAGGGGGTCATCATCTGGGGCTCGGCGGCTGCCTTTATACCCTGTGATGGTCTGCATCCCTTGCCAAACCCAAACACCCTTGGTGTCATTGGCACGTAGCTTGGCTTGCAGACTGTCATTATATTTGGCTTTAGCTTTTTTCACAGCATGCTCAAACTCATATCTGGCTAATTTAAAAGCCTCTTTGTTGCCACTCTTAAAGGCTTCGTTTTTCTTTGAGCAGAGGGTTTTAACCTCTTTACTGAACCAAGGTTTGTTATTGCTAAAAACAGTCTTAGATGGGATACAGAGAGACTCAGAGAACTTTATGTAGGAGGTAACTGTGTCAGTATACTCATCCAGGTCAACGCATGCATCTTGAAAAACAGACCAGTCGGTTAAATCAAGGCAGGCACTCAGGCTATCAGCAGCCTGAGGGGACCATTGACGATCTGGAAAACTTGGGATTCCCTTCTCGCGTACCAGTGGGATATGTCCCGCGTACCAGTGGGACATGTCCCTCGTACCAGTGGGACATGTCCCGCGTACCAGTGGGACAAGTCCCGCGTACCAGTGGGACAAGTCCCGCGTACCAGTGGGACATGTCCCACTGGTACGCGGGACATGTCCCACTGGTACACGGGACACGTGTACCTAACCCTAACCCATACCAGTGGGACATGTCCCGCGTACCAGTGGGACATGTCCCGCGTACCAGTGGGACATGTCCCGCGTACCACGTACAGTACCAGTAGTTGGGAACCTCTGATCTAGGCTATAAGATACACATGCCACATTGTGAATGTAGATTGGCTTGTCGATCTGTTATTTTTGCTGCCCCACAAAAGGGATGTTAGGGATCATGTGGTTAAATAGTGATAATATTGACTCAAAGTATTCTATAATAAACTTGGTATAGAACACCGAAGTCTGACATCACTGCCGCTAGAGGGCGCTATTCCCTGTTACACAGTTATTTTTTGTATTCATGGAAATCCCGTAGGTAAATCTAAATGAAATGTCACTCAATACAATAAATGGCACAAAGTGACATACGTCAGGCACACCTTGACACGCACGCACGCACGCACGCACGCACGCACGCACGCACGCACGCACGCACGCACGCACGCACGCACGCTCTCTCTCTCTCTCTCTCTCTCTCTCTCTCTCTCTCTCTCTCTCTCACCCTACCTCTCTCTCTCTGCCTACCCCTATCTTTTTTTTTGCTTCTGTGTCTGATGTTTCTGACTTCCTTTTCCACAAGCCCATGCATTTCCCTCCTTCTAATCACGTTCTCTCCCTGCATTTCACTTTTATTCTGCCCCTCATTCCTATTCCCTGACTTTTCCCCTTATTACCCCCCCCGTTAGCTCTCTCTCTCTCTCCCCCTCTGTGTTCAAAGCGATAAGGCTCTGTACAGGCCAGCTGGTTCTTCAAACCAATGTATGAAGGCTTGTCAGTGTGTGTGTGTGTGTGTGTGTGTGTGTGTGTGTGTGTGTGTGTGTGTGTGTTAGGATTTAATCAGTTAAACCCTTGCATGTAATGGGCTGTCAAGCATGATTCCTCATGCTTGTAGGCACGCACGCACGCACGCACGCACGCACGCACGCACGCACGCACACACGCACGCACACCACGCACGCACGCACGCACACCACGCACTCACACACCGTAAAGCATACGTTTGCACACACACTAATGTGCACTCATGCTCATATCAAACACATCCACAAACATTTGCTATAAGCACATACTGTATGTACTGTACATACAGTACATGCATCCAACTGTATGCGTGTGCGCACAGCACTGCACGCACACGCATGCACGTGCATACAGTAGATACTGTATAAGGTTAGGGTTGGCCACGTTGTGTCATTAACATTAGCAAATGTTGGTCCTAAACGTCTTGGGTAGTTCAGTGTGACAAAGTCAAGGACAGTCAACTACGAGCCTAGCTTCTATGAGCTGCCGCCAATGAAATCGAGTTAAGAAACGATCATGAGATAAACATTTATTGATCCAAATGGGAAATCAATGTGGCATAGCAGCAGTAAGATCGAGTGAAACACAGCCTGGGTACTTAACTGTGGTAAAAGTAAAGAGATAAGAATTATATAAAAAAATTATCTGAAAATGGTTCAGTTAAAATATGTACATTCTGTTAATAAAGTATACATGTAGCTACAATCTATCACCAGTGATTAAGCATGAATGTAGACCCATTGCCAAATATGAATGGTTATATGCAGATAACAGTGGAACAGCATGGGTATAGCCAGACAACCCAATGGACAGAGAGAGGCATCACCCCAGATGAATGTCTTGCGACTGGCCATGACCAATCTTGGGCCGTCTGGAAAACCTTGAACCGTCTGCGGGTCGGCGAAGGACGCTGCAAGGCATCCATGAAAAAATGGAAACTAACTTTTTCTGATGCATGTGTGTGTGGCGAACCACAAACAATGGACCACATCATGAGATGTATCTCTGCTCCACAATGTACTGGAGATGACCTGGCAGAACCAAATGCCGACCACTGGAAAGACGTGATATAGAGGATGGCCAGACACGACGAAGAAGAAGTGGATATGAGATGTACAGTATGCACAGTGTCAGGCCGGCCTTCATCAGTGAGTATCTGCTGGATAATATAGGTATAGGTCTTTCAACAGTGAATATGAGTATAGTCTATACATCGACAATGAACTAGTGAGTGAATATAAGGGAGTCTGAAGCCTGCAGGGTGTTGGACTTGGCCTGCCTGACCCAGTGGGCTGCTGCTCACCTGGTAGAGCCTGGTGGTAGATGGCTGCTGCTCACCTGGTAGAGCCTGGTGGTAGATGGCTGCTGCTCACCTGGTAGAGCCTGGTGGTAGATGGCTGCTGCTCACCTGGTAGAGCCTGGTGGTAGATGGCTGCTGCTCACCTGGTAGAGCCTGGTGGTAGATGGCTGCTGCTCACCTGGTAGAGCCTGGTGGTAGATGGCTGCTGCTCACCTGGTAGAGCCTGGTGGTAGATGGCTGCTGCTCACCTGGTAGAGCCTGGTGGTAGATGGCTGCTGCTCACCTGGTAGAGCCTGGTGGTAGATGGCTGCTCCTCACCTGGTAGAGCCTGGTGGTAGATGGCTGCTCCTCACCTGGTAGAGCCTGGTGGTAGATGGCTGCTGCTGGCCTGGTGAAGTCTGGGGCAGCAGGCTAATGCTGGGGTCTGGGCCTCATCCAGATAGTAGTTGGAGTTCGGGCTCAATCAAAATGTATGTCTCGACTTCCCCTTTTAGTCCAACATAATTACTTGCATGTCATAATAATAAGGGAAAATTAGCTTAAATTATGGAAAATCTGGAATAAAAATGCTTACCACTAGCTTTCTTCACAGATGTGTTCATAAAGGTGTCTACTATCACAGAAGAAATTGTTCCAAGCCAACTCCCTTGGGAAACTTTATGGGAGCCAATAAAAGTTGGGGTACACGGAGGCTAACAGCAGGACATTTTAAAATTGGCCAATATCAGCTTGTGAGGTGTGTAAATAGGGTTTTATTTGGGGTGCTGAATCCGTTCCAACCATTCAATTTCAGTAAAAATGACTTCTGGCCATAAAATTGGCCATGCCTGCTTTTATAAGTCCCAGACATGCTAGTGTAATTACTAATAATCCATTTTATGCATATCTCAATGGATAGCACGCCATAGAGGGGTGAGAGGGATTGGTCAGAATAGTGTCCAACCTCCAACATTTGTAGGTGGCATATTCTGTACCTGAAGCACAATGTACTTCAGAGGTGTAGTAAGTGAAGAGGAAAGGTGGCAGCATGGTTCCTTGGGGGGGGGAGCTGGTGTTGCTCACCATCGCATCTGACAGGCTGCCCTGCAGTCTGGTGCATGCAGTGAGGTCTGCTGGTGAAGTGATGGATGGATGGATGGATGGATGGATGGATGGATGGATGGATGGATGGATGGATGGATGGATGGATGGATGGATGGGCGTGCAGGTGGCTGGACACATAAAGAGAGTGACAGACAGACAGACAGACAGACAGACAGGCAGGCAGGCAGGCAGGCAGGCAGGCAGGCAGGCAGGCAGGCAGGAAGGCAGGCAGGCAGGCAGGCAGGCAGGCAGGCAGGCAGGCAGGCAGGCAGGTGTTACTGTACTCCAGTCCAGTCATAACCTGCTGTCACATCCCAGTTAGCTCTGGTCCACATAGCGTTAAGGACTTCATCCCAGTGCACTCCATCTTAATCTCTCTCTCTCTCCACTTCCCTCCTGTCTGGACAGAAAGACGTTGAAACGAGGTAGCTGTCACCACAGATGAAGGATATGTCTTCATCTTCCTCAGTTCCGAGGCCAAACGCATAAAACACAGAAACACAGACGGACACAGGGGAGTAATGTCCCTCGTCTTCAGTACCCCCCCACACTGTCATCATTCTATCTCAATCTTCTCGCTCTCTCTTTCTCTTTCTCATTAAGCCAGTCACTTTTAGGTGACACCTATCCCCATTCCCCACCCATCCATCCCAACTAACCCATGCATCCTATACCTCTATCATCCAGGATTCACTCCCCTCTCTTTCTCTCTCTATTATTTTCCATCAGATCCCATTTTGCCGCCCTGTCTATATATCTGTCCTCTGTCCACCGCACCTGGGGGGACACTTCTATGTTTCTGCCCCCAACCTCTGGAATGATCTCCCCAATCTTCTCAGAGTTGCCCCCTCCCTCCTCTCCTTCAAAACCTCACTAGTCAAAACCCACCTCTTCAAGATAGCCTTCCCCAGCTGAGGTCTGGTTAAGAATTAAGATGTTCCCCCATCCCTTGCTTATTATAGCCTCTTATGTTTTTAACCTAGCACTGATATTTTACTTGCCTTGCTTTGTTTGTTGTTTTCTTGAATTACGTTGTTCCTAGTGTCTTATGTAAAGCGCTTTGGGTACTTAGAAAAGCGCTATATAAATCTGAGCTATTATTACATTTGAGTAACAAGAACTATATAAATCTGAGCTATTATTACATTTGAGTAACAAGATGTACTTGGAACAACAAGTACAATAATTCAAATTCAACCCATTAAAAACCATGAGGCGATTAAAGCAAGCAAGCAATTAATAAAAACAGCATGTCCTTAAAATTGTCACGGTCTGTCTGTCCACAGACCATGTCCCCACCATGGCCACTCCCACATTCATTTCCACCACACTGCAGTCCCATTTTCACACCTGTCTTCTCCTATAAAACTCGACTCAGTGCAAACAAATTGTCAGTTCATAAGTTTGTTGTCGTGGATGTCACCTGCTTGTGCATGTTACCAGCTCCTGTTTAGACTATACTTTGTCTTCCTCGACTTCCTGATTCCTGCCTGCAACTCCTGTAAGATTTGACTCTTTCTTCATTAAATACTTTGAGATCAGTCCTTGTTTGTTGTGACTTTGCATTTGGGTTCAACTCACTCTATCTGCATCCATGACAGTATGAAATGACCATAAAAATTAACCCAGCAGAGTTACAGCTTTTCAAGAAGAATGTTGTGGATTTCGATATTGTGGTTGATCAGCTCATTGCCTCTCCTCCTAACCTGCATGCTGAACTTCCGAGACAGATTTCAACCCAGCAGCAGTGGTTCAAAGAGAAGCCATGGGTTAGCCATTTTGTTCCTCGCTTGAATGTTGTCTGTGGGAGGCTTAAAGACTTTGAGACCAGCTTGCTTCATGCTTCCCAGCCAGCTTCCCGCTCCTTGAGGCTTGGAGTAGTGAGCTTTCAACACACTAATCCTGATGAAAACCAGCAGAAGATTCAATACATGCATGGATTTGTTTTCCTACTTTCGCAGCAAGGCAAAAAATCCTGTTTATTCAGAACCACTTCACGTCCCAGATCCTTATATGGGCACCCGCCTGGCTCTGGGAGGCCCCTGTAGTGCCAACAAACAGGGAAATGTCTCCCTGGGTCGCCTAGCTACCAAGCCCACCCGGCCGTATTCCCACCACCAGTGTCATCGACTGATAGGACTGTTGACAGTGCAGAGGGCGCAGGCAGGACATCTAGGGAGATGGTTCACCACCACCTGTGAACACTAATACAATCAACCAGCTCATATAAAACTGGACTCAGTGCACATTGACATCAGTTCATAAGTTTGTTGTCGTGGATGTCACCTGCTTGTGCATGTTACCAGCTCCTGTTTAGAATATATATACTTTGTCTTCCTCGACTTCCTGATTCCTGCCTGCAACTCCTGTAAGATTTGACTCTTTCTTCATTAAATACTTTGAGATCAGTCCTTGTTTGTTGTAAGTTGTGACTTTTGGGTCTGCATTTGGGTTCAACTCACTCTGTCTGCATCCATGACAAAAATGCTCAAAAGGAGGTTGATACAGACTAAAATCCTCAGTGTGAGTGTAGAAATGTAGCCACATTTGTTGCATTTGTAGCCTACACACTCCGAGCCCTTTGGGCACAAAGCTTTGCACTAGGCGCAAATGGGTTGTATTAAGTCTCTCAATTCGTCATGGGTGCGTATTGGGCATACCATGAATGAAATCAATCAGAGCATTGTCCTACTCCCTTTAAGATGTGCTTGAACCATGGTGCATTGTTATTTAAATGGCGGATTCGACAATTTGGAGGGAGGAGATGCAAACAATTTTCTGCTGAGGAAAAGAGAAAGCGTGTCTGAGCATTACTAATGTGATATTATTTCAGGAGATGGGGGAAACTGGACGAAAAGAGAGCTGAGCCAGAAGGCAAAGATCTCTGTCTACCAAGCAATCTTCATTCCTACTCTCAACTATGGTCATGAAGTGTCATGGCCGTGGTCATGGCCGAAAGAATAGGGTCGAAGATACAAGCGGCCAAAATGAGTTTTCTCAGTCAGACGGGTGCGGGGCTGGCATCTCCCTTAGATGCGAGAGAGATTCAGAGTAGAGTCACTGCTTCGAAAGAAGCCAGCTTAGGTGGTTCGGGCATCTAGGATGCACGCCCCACTGGAATTTGGGTGCGTGCGTGCGTGCGTGCGTGCGTGCGTGCGTGCGTGCGTGCGTGCGTGCGTGCGTGTGAAGGAAGGAAGGAAGTCCTGATTATGGAGGTGGGCTGTGTCTTTGATTTGTACATAGACCAGGCATTCCAAGATAAACAATCAGAGCATTCTCCTACTTTAAGATGTGCTTGAACCATGGTGCATTGTTATTTTAAATGGAGGTTTCGACAATTTGGAGGGAGGAGATGCAAACAATTTTCTGCCGAGGAAAAGATATTCGAGAGATGACTTCCGCACACCCGGTTCAATTTGATAGCAGGTGCGTATAGGTCCTGGCAGAACAGCAAACGTTTTAAGGAAGGAGGAGAGACCCGCACACCGCCACTTGCTGGTTCAAGAAGTTTATTTAGTTAAGAGTCGTAGCAACGTTTCGGCCTTTCGGCCTGCATGCCTGATGAAGGCCGAAAGGTCTCTTAACTAAATAAACGTCTTGAACCATCAAGTGGCGGTGTGCGGGTCTCTGCTCCTTCCTTAAAACGTTTGCTGAGGAAAAGAGAAAGCGTGTCTGAGCATTACTAATGTGATACTATTTCAGGAGATGGGGGAAACTGGACGAAAAGAGAGCTGAGCCAGAAGGCAAAGATCTCTGTCTACCGAGCAATGTTCATTCCTACTCTCAACTATTTGGTCATGAAGTGTGGGTCATGGCCCGAAAGAATAGGGTCGAAGATACAAACGGCCAAAATGAGTTTTCTCAGACGGGTGCGGGCTGGCATCTCCCTTAGAGATAGGGTGAGAAGTTCAGTCATATGAGAGAGACTCAGAGTAGAGTCACTGCTTCGAAAGAAGCCAGCTTAGGTGGTTCGGGCATCTAGGATGCCTCTCAAGGGTCTCCCTAGGGAGGTCCTCGATGCACGCCCCACTGGAAGGAGACCCCCAGACAGACCAAGGATGAGATGGAAGAATTATATTTCCAAAATCTGCCGGGAACGTCTCGGGATCCCCCAGAATGAAGTTACTAATGTTGATGTGGAGTAGCCTGATTATCAGACTGTAGCTTTCTTGAAGCTTCAGTCTGACATTGTCTCCTGTCTGAGCGATTTCAAGGGGGAGGGGATTAGAATTTCCCTTAACCAGTAGCCATTGGTGTTGTTTTTCCCTCCTTCCTCTGTGTGTTGCGCTGCGTGATGACGCTGAAAACGGGACTCGGCGCTGATTGGTTGTTTGTTAGACCCACCCCCACCACCGATTCTCATTGGATAATACATTTTTGTACCGAAGAAATTATAGGTTCACAGTGCAACACCAGACCAAGAGACGCAGTCCACTCAGAGAGTGGGCGGGGTCTTTGGGCTGGATCCAGGCTAGATGTGGAGAGGAAAGGAGCTCTATGGTGGAGCTGTTGCCCCCGCGACCTGACTACGGATAAGCGGTTGAAGATGAATGGATGGATGGGTGGGGGAACCTTTTTGGCTTGGGAAGAATCACGCTTTCCTTCTGTAATGTCACATACAATATCTGTGATATCTTGACATATCAAATTCAAATAACCACATGCACCACATGCACATTCTCATGTTCTTTATTCAACCCACATATGACAGAGGCGTTGGATCCTGTGCGTCATTGCATCGGAACTGCAAAATGGATATTGACGACTGTTGCTGCTGTAGCAGAGACAGAAAATACTATAGCTTCACAACATTCTTATACAAGACAAGAGTTTTTTCAAGACGGTCAAATAAAGGCATCTTTTTTTCTATCCCCTTTAAGCCCTTTTCTCTCTCCCTCTCTCCTCACTCCTCGTCTCGGTACAAAGAAAAGGAGCACTCGCTCAATACAATATAAATCTGTCCCAGATGTCAATGCTGAGAACCTCATAAAGGTCATGCCATTTTGACGAGTTGAGTATTGAGTTGAATGTGGATGGAGTTTGATTGCAAGCAGTTTGTGTGATTGTGAATCTACCTTCATAGACACTAGACAGTAGACAGTACACGTATATTAATCTTAATAATGTGCTACCTAAATAGTAGGCTTACTATTTAGTATTATTTGTCTAAGTAGCTTAGGGCTACTTAGTGTGTGCGTGTGTGTGTGTGCGTGCGTGCGTGCGTGCGTGCGTGCGTGCGTGCGTGCGTGCGTGCGTGCGTGCGTGCGTGCGTGCGTGGAGGAAGGAAGTCCTGATTTTGGAGGTGGGCTATATGTCTTTGATTTGTACATGGACCAGGCATTCCAAGATGCATTCTTCTAAGTACCAACCATTACTTGGAATCATGTACAAGAAGGCTCACAAAGACAAGATAGTGTTTCACCTTGGTCAAGGTATTCTGCTGACAGAATGTCCCTGGAGACAACAGTGACACAAGATAGAGAAGACAGAGACAATAGGGGGGGGTGGGGGGGGGGGGGGTTAAAGAGGATGGAACAGGGCAAGAAAGGGAGTCAGATAGTCATACAGAGATAGAATCAATATGAAGAATGCGTGATAGGTCAAAGGGTTTTAGCAGAGAGAGAGAGAGAGAGAGAGAGAGAGAGAGAGAGATAAAGAAGTTGTTAAGCTGCTAAGTGACATCTGTAAGTTCACAGAGCACATATCTCTGCCAGTTCGGGTGGCATACCCTCGTCTGTGTAAGTCTTGGTTTGTAGCCGCAAGGACATGAGGAAATAACGTTTCTATGAAATACAGATAATCTTTTGCAGCCCCATATGGTCAGAAGTGAAAGCACTAGTTGTGCTCCACTGAGGTCTCATTGTGCGATTCCAATTTTGGGTTGAGTTTATGATATGTTTAATTATTTTTATTTTTATTTTTTCCTTTGGTAAAATATGGATCCTCTGCAAAAGTTGGAAGCCAATTGCAGTGGTACAGAATATCAAAATGAGACAATCAGCAGCAAAAAGTGTGTTTTGAAGAAAACCCCAAATGGCTGAAAATGTAATTAGGCATAACTGGAGAGAAACAATGAATCAGGGAATCAGGGAATCAGGCCTGCCTGATTGTTTGTTGTTTCCCACTGGTAAAAAGATGAACTTACTCCACACATATCTCAGAGGCTCTCCCATTCATCTTCCTTTGAAGATTTTTCATTAAAATACCAATTCAGCTTTCACTTAAATTCCATCCATTACTACCTTTGGAAGGTCTCTCTCTCTTGTTGCAGTCATTTTCAGTGCTGTGCACATTATTCATTTATTTTATTTCCAGGTGGTAAAATACAAAACAAAAGCCTTTTTTGTTTTTTTTTTACAAACTGGATCTTTTGAGAATTGCAATTTGTCCTGTTCATGTCCACCTTGACGCTTGACGCCAGGTTGGAGCTGGAATCCACACCGGCACACAGCCCACAACACCTCTGGCCTTGCTCTAATTGGAAAAATGGAAAATCGGTTTTGCATAATAGGTCTGGCGGATTGAAGAATTGAACACAGTTGCGCAGGCTGGTTTTCTGTTAGTGTGATTTACTACCCTGTCCAGGGGATGTGCACAGCCACACACACACACACACACACACGCAGACGCACGCGCACACGCACACACACACACACACACACACACACACACACACACACACACACACACACACACACACACACACACACACACACACACACGCATGACGCATGCACAAACATGCATGCACACAGTGTTGTAGTAGTATAGTAACCAAAGCTTTGTGTTGTTGGTGCGTTAAATGCTAAATGACCGTGAATTATTTAGAGATGAGACCTACAGTCTGTTCACTGTAGGGAAAACCAGAAAAATCCATATCCATAATGTTCTGTGTGCATGTTCATGTGTTCTGTGTGCGTGTGTGTGTGCGTGCGTGTGTGTGTGCGTGCGTGCGTGTTATCATATAGCACAGTCACTGCACTGGCCATGTTGACACATTGAAATTTCAATTCACCTCCAGATGAGTATTTGTTTGACTAGAACTCACAAGGCAGACAACAGGGAGGTCTTCTGCCGTGTTCATTTGCACTCGCATTTGTGTGCCTGTGCATGTTTGTCCAATCTTCAGTGCAGTGGTGTAAAGTAACTAAGTACATTTACATATACTACACTTAATTACAATTTTGAGGTATTTGTACTTATTATTTCCAATTTCCAATACTTTTACTTCCACTCCATTACATCTCAGAGGCAAATATTGTAATTTTACTCCACTAGAATTATTTTTAAACTTTAGTTACTAGTTACTTTGTAGACTTTGATTATTATTACCAAACATACATTGACCACTTCAGCCCAACATTTCGACCATTTGAAAATAGCCGATCTACAAGTTTACAATGCGTCGCGATGTGACACATTGTGAGCTTGTATTCTTTTTATTTGAAAATTCTGCACAATGAGTACTTTTAGTTTTGGTACTTTAAGTACATTTTCATGTCGATACTTTTGTAACTTTTGTTACTCAATTAGGGCCTACATTTACATGAGTATTTCTATATTGCAGTATTGAAGAACGAAAAAAGAACGAAAGAACGAAAATATACATTGCATGGATGCACCTGGGACGTATCCTCAGTGATGTATCTCAAGGTCATTGGGGTTTCGGGTCTCGCGAACATCATACCCCTCGCTCGGGTGACCCAGCTGGGGTGATCAAGTCCAGACTTACGTCCCACTAGCTCGATCAGACCCACAAGGGAAAGACCAGGAATACACAATCCGTTGGAACCACTCCGGAAGTACTCTGCCGGTACTGGGAGGCACCATTCTGGTATGTGGAGGGACTAGGCTCTGTGGGTTGACTCCTGTCCGGGCCCCTCCTAGCTCCTACGTCTCACTAGGTCCACTCCTGCTCTCACCAGGTGCAGCCAGGACCTGTGCGTTGCACCAGACTCCCAGCACCAGGCACTTCATTCAGTAGTGGTGGATTCTTTAGCCGCAATAGTTCTGCAGGCTCCACCTGGGCAACGGTGGTACTGCAGGCTCCGCTTGCGGCTCGAATGGCCCTCCTGAAGGCCTCACTGAAGGTTTTTTGGGCTTCTTCCTCACAGAGGATGCAGGCTGGGGCGCAAACCCATACTGCTCCCGGGGTGCCATCTACAGTCCGGCTGTCACCCGTCTCTCCGGTGGTCACCAGACTATTGATACTTTTACTTAAGTAAAACATTTGTGTACTTTTTTCCACCACCGGTTCAGTGTCTCTGTGTTTGTTTGTGGTACACAAAAAGTGTGCACTGGACAGAGGTCCAAGTGCACTGGACAGAGGTCCAAGTGCACTGTGAACCTCTGCAAAACTCAGATCAATGAAAGTTATCTCAGAAAAGGTCAGACGGACATTAAACTTTGCAGTAATATAAATTCAGGGTCGAGACCTACGAAATTAGTTGTGGAGCAAAGCACAACAATTCAATACATGCTCGCAGAAACGTTGCTGAGATGGGCACACTAAAAGAGGAATAAAAGGTGTGTCTTCTAGTTAAAGCACGTATGTTGGTATGATGAAAGAAAATATTTGAGACTGAGGAAGAGAATTGAAAATTATTTAAGCTTTAAATAAATACAAATACACCTTTATTGACATTATTTTATTAAGTCAAACGGTATGAATAAACCAAAAACGGACACAATTAAAGTAGATCAGTGGTTCTCAAAGTGGGGTCCGCTACCCCCCAGGGGTCCTTGAGCAGTTTACGAGTCTGTAACTCAGAGAGTGCACACTCTCTGAGTTTATAGTTTATAGTTTATAGGAGAAAAGAAAATATCAGATGGGGGTCCGTAGCCTAATACATATCAAAATGGGGGTCCTTAAAATGAAAAGGTTTGAGAGCCACTGCTATAGATGGTCATTGAAAGTCAATGCTAGTGGGGGGAAAACTGTCTCCACACAAAGTGAATGACGATTTCAGTACCATGGAGAGTTCCGCAGAACTCTCCACCAAAAGAGCAAACAATCTTCCTGTAGGCCTTCCTATTTTTAACCTATGAATTAATTTGTACAATGTATTTTTCTAAGATTTATGAATGTATGTATATATTTCACATTTGTTAAAAAATATATCAAAATGCTGTTGGCCAGATTTGAATTATTATTACAAAACATGCATTAACCACTTCTGCCCTAACTTTGGCTATTTGTGTTTCTACAGTACATTGCTCTATTGATACTTAAGTAAAACATGCATTAACCACTTCTGCCCTAACTTTGGCTATTTGTGTTTCTACAGTACATTGCTCTATTGATACTTAAGTAAAGAAATGAAGTATTTTTTCCACCACTGTCTTACAGTCACTGATCTGACGTCACACAGCCACGGGCAGATGGCCGGGGACCTCTGCACTATACTGGGGTGGGGATGCGCATCTGCGCGTGTGTGAACAGCTTGGACAGCGTGGAGTGTGTGTGTGTGTATGAATGTGGAGGTTTGTGAGGACTAATGAGCAGCATGTTTTCAGGTGTGCACACGCACGCACGCACGCACGCACGCACGCACGCACGCACGCACGCACGCACGCACGCACGCACGCACGCACGCACGCACGCACGCACGCACGCACACAATTTAATGACTTCATTATAATTCCTTTTTCCAGCATCCGGCCTAATCCTGCCTGCTCTCGCATCCACACAAAAACAAGCATCCAGCTTGGGTAGAATGTATTTATGTCCAATGCTACGGCTGTCATTTACGCTTGGCTGCATGATACCCTCCTCTTAGGCTGAGTTGTTATACTCCACACTGAGTCCACGAGTGTTGTTTCTGCCAGCCTGAGGGACCAGCTGTGCTGCATGCCCACCAATATGCAGTGTAAATCAAAAGTTATGCTTTTCTGACTTTCCGGATAGAATTCAACAAACCCCTCTGTGTGTGCTGTGTGTACTGCCTGTACGTCAGCACAAATTGCCACCGTTAGGCAACAAGAGAGAAAGAGATCGAGGGGTATATTAACACAGGTTAACACAGGTTAATCCGGTACGCAGCGTTGGCTGGGGTGGGTTTATTTATTTATTTCCCAGTGAGGCAATAAATGTACATTTCTGTGTTTATCTATAGGTAGGACATTTCCCATGATACATATAGATGGCATCCTACCCTGTACATGTGGATAGATAATAATACATATATTATGACCTTGTTACCCCTACCTAGCAGATCTATAACCGCTGGAGATTAACACATATGTACACATATCCAGCAGCAAGACACCAAAACTGACGAATGCACCAGCCCGTTGGAAAATGTACACATTTTAATCAGTTTGATATGACAACGTGATCAAATGCAACCAGTGAACCTCTGCGACAACTATTTTACAGAAGAAAACAAAGATGCAGTGTCCTTTAAATTAGCCCTGTCCTTCACAGCTGGCTTACCGGAGACTGGAGTTTAACGCTCATAATAAATGCTATATAATATCCTTTTAAGACCTGAGACCGATTCTACAAAATGTCTTCTAAATCCTAACATTGTTCTGAGAAACTATGTTGCTATAGCAGTGGCTGCTCAAAAGTTTTCATGCCAAAGTTATATGTATTTGGCAGCCAATCCCCATCTCAAAATATGTTACCGGGACCCCCGAAGCGAGAACAAAAAATCACTTTAGGAAATATCTACAAGCCCAATAGTGACGCCTATGAGCTTGCATATCTGCTATTGAGTGGTGCAAACCACTCCAATAACCAGCTTTGTCTGTATCTATGTATCTATGTATGTGTGTACCTGTACGTGGCCCCACGTACAGGTGAGCATGGTTGCTATGGTTAGTGTGTGACGTCACTGCACCACTCAGTTCACACGGGTGTGATGTTTTTAGTATAACATAATAGTTAAATTGGTTCAAATCTAAAATGACCAACATATGCTTTCCCGGTTTTAATGGGATATATATCCCCCTCCAGTAGGAGGATTTATTTATACGAGCCATGGATCCCTTCAGCCTGTCCCGGCAGACCATGGGTTAGGATTTCATGGCTGAGTGGAAAACCACATTATGGCTGTGTTCCTCTCTATACGCATGCCACCACTCAGCCTCTGTGACTCCCAAAGTCAATTAGAGCACACGTCTATAAAAAGACATGCATGCAGAGAGAGATTTGTTCGCATGTGACAAGTCAAGTGGCTGAGGAATTAGTTTTCCTTCAATTTTCTCCCCCTATGGCCCTATGCAGGCCAAATAAATAAAGTGTCTATTCACATCAGTGGGGGGATCAAATGGTGTGTGTGTGTGTGTGTGTGTGTGTGTGTGTGTGTGTGTGTGTGTGTGTGTGTGTGTGTGTGTGTGTGTGTGTGTGTGTGTGTGTGTGTGTGTGTGTGTGTGTGTGTGTGTGTGATAACCAAATCGCATATCACTGAGTGGTCTTCATTGTTTTACATTCAGACAATGGATGAACGAAACAGACTAACACACACACACACACACACACACACACACACACACACACACACACACACACACACACACACACACACACACACACACACACACACACACACACACACACACACACACACACACACACACACACTTGATGATCATCCAAACATCATCACCTGCACCAGCACCCATGCCCAAAATTGCATTTGTTCTTCTTTTCAGAGAAGCTGTGGATAGGTGCACCAACTGTAAACAAACAACAAACAACCATCACATAAAATGTGGAGGTTAATGGACCTTAGTATGAAGGTCTCTCCATTTTCAACACAATTCTACAGAGGCTTGGATTAAGTGCATTGGGGAGTAGGAGAAAGGCTGCCTGTGTGTGTGTGTGTGTGTGTGTGTGTGTGTGTGTGTGTGTGTGTGTGCGTGCGTGCGTGCGTGCGTGCGTGCGTGCGTGTCCATTGATTCCAGTAGTTTTCCACAACATGTACACTATGTACAGTGTCACAGGGCAGCCCGTGCCCTATACACACACGCGCTCTGATTAAGGACATTGCAGTTAAAGACATTGAAGTTTTGCATTAAGTATTTTGAGTTCTTTATTTTGGATTTTTGGCCAGTATTATTTTTGCTGTTGGATATCGTTTCACTGTGAATATCTGCACTTAGTGGAGCAGATTACTGAAACGATCGTTCACTTGATCATACAAGCACCAAATTTGGCACACAAGTGCTTCAGAACCTACTCTCTCAGAAAAGTACGTTGTCCACTTGAAAAAATAAAATGGCCACCATTTTTCAAGATGGCCGCCTTTCAAAATGGTTTTAAACAGTGTTTGAACTATGGTTTGATTGAATAATCTTATTGTGATGGCCTATACATCAGAATGTATGTTTCTGAGTATGATAAATCCAATTCTGCATTTAGCAAATCAAAATTATTGAATATTATGATGATACAATGGGAATTAAACGAAAAGCTGGGGCAGATTAAGTCAGTATTCCATAAGAATCTTTCACTTGGTGGTACAAGCACCAAATTTGGCACACATGATGTCCAGGATGTATTTCTATGAAAAGCACCTTATCCAGCTGAAAATCCAAGATGGCTGCCAGTATTCAAGATGGCCGCCTCGTCAAATGCAAGAAAACAAAACAAAGGTTTTCGAAGTAGGATTCAAATGTGTTAATGATCCAAACATCAAAATGAAAGTATTCTGACTGTAAGAACTTAATGGTGTTGGAATTGAATTCCAATATGGCCGCCAGTTTGCAAGATGCAGTTATTACGTGACTCAAAATTAGCGTTTTCGGAAGCTGTACGATTGTTGAAGGGCAACATCATTATTTTGTTGATCATGCATTGAAATGCTGTGATCAAGCCCTATTGGTTTGTAATTTTGTATATAAGAGTGATGTCAAAGCACAACCAGGACACACTGGTGACATCACTGCTGTGAGACTCTGCATGGGGTTCAGTGTCGGCTTGTAGCATAGCTGTAGTTGTGGTTTACTAACTGTTACTCACTGTAGTTTGTTGTATACTTTAGTGTCCTAAATGCTAATTAGCCCCTGTATGTATATATCTCCACTAGAAGTTTAGTTAGTTGTAGTATTGTAGTTAGATAGCCGCACCTGAATTGACAAGATGTGCCAGCGTGGGAGAGCTGAGACGAGGGTAACGGGGCTTCAGTTACCTGGATGGTGTACAGATCGCACAGGACTTAAATGGCACTGGATGAACGGTCGGGCTAGGTGTAGGGCACCAGATGCTTGAACCTAGATCAAGGTTCAAGGTTGGACTTTATTGTTACATCTTATGTACAGGTATATAAGAGTAAAACTTATTTTTGTTTGGCTTCCTTACAGACAATGCAGCGGCATAGATAGCATAATATTCAAACAACAAAAAACACAGCAAGCACAGCAAAACAAAGGGATAGAATAAAGAGTGCTAGAAAAATATTAACATATGTACATGTTTCCCTGTAGTAGCAAAGTTAGGTAAACTCGCCCTGGTTCTTATCAGTTCGTTCATGTATCTGATTGTTTGGGGAAAGAAGCTTATTTGCAGTCTATTTCCAGTGGCTTCGAGACTGCGAAAACGTTTTCCATGTGGCAGCATCTCAAACAGTCTGCGGTTGGGATGGCTTGGGTCCCTCATAATTCCACGACGAGCTTTGCTGACACAACGATCGTCATACAGGGCTTCGATGGGGGGGAGATCACATCCGCTGCACTGCACTCTTTGAATTTTTGCGTGTCCTTCACCAGGATCATTCTGAATTTCAGCTGCTCTCTTAGTGGAACGCTGGAGTTTCAGTTGCTAAACATTTGCCCGACAATTTTGGTGATACTTTGTACTGTTTTGCCTCAATGTATCCTCACTGCCACCTCCATCATCCAATCTGGATGAGTCTAACATGATGGGCAACAGGTGTATTGCCTGAAATACAGGGAGACTTCAACTCCTCTTTCGTATCTGTTTGACACTTCCAATCAGTTTTAGTAGCGGAACATCTTGTGTTATACAGTTAAAGGCCGGGGGCTATATCCTTTTACCACCCAACCGTACAAACATCAAAGCACATTGAAATATGGGATGCATCTACGTTCAAGCATCTGGTGCCCTACACCTAGCCCGACCGTTCATCCAGTGCAAGTCCTGTGCGATCTGTACACCATCCAGGTAACTGAATCCCTGTTACCCTTGTCTCAGCTCTCCCACGCTGACACATCCTGTCAATTCAGGTGCGGCTATCAACTAAAATGCTACAACTAACTAAACTTCTATTTGAGGTATACAGGGGCTTATTAGATAGCATTTAGGACACTAAAGTATACTACAAACTACAGTGAGTACATGACTACAACAGTTAGTAAACCACAACTACAGCTACGTTACAAGCCGACACTGAACCCCATGCGGAGTCTCACAGCAGTGATGTCACCAGTGTGTCCTGGTTGTGCTTTGACATCACTCTTATATACAAAATTACAAACCAATAGAGCTTGATCACAGCATTTCAATGAATGGTGATGTTGCCCTTCAACAATATCTGTGATCAGACGGCTTCCGAAAACGCAAATTTTGAGTTGCGTAATAGCCCCCACCTTGAAAACTGGCGGCCATATTGGAATTAAATTGACACCATCAGAATACATTCATTTTGATGTTTGAATCAATGTGTGGATCACACATTTCTGTTCACTAAAGTTCTACTTATTAATTTGACGAGGTGGCCATCTTGAAAACTGGTCGGCCATCTTGGATTTTCAGCTGGAAAACATACTTTTCCTAGAAAGTACATCCTGGACATCAAATGTGCCAAATCTGGTGCTTGTACCACCACATGAAGGATTATTATGGAATATGGACTTAATCTGCCCCACTTTATCGTTTAATTCCCATTGTATCATCATATTAAATAATTTTGATGTTCTAAATGCAGAATTGGATTTCTCATACTCAGAAACATATATTTTGATGTATAGGCCATCAAAATAGGATTTTATAGCTCAATATAACTCAAACACTGTTTAAAACCACCTGGAATGGCGACCATCTTGAAAGATGGTGTCCATTTTGTTTTTTCAAGTGGACAACGTACTTTTCTGAGAGAGTAGGTTCCGAAGCACTTGTGTGCCAATTTTGGTGCTTGTATGATCAAGTGAACGATTCTTATGATATATTGACTTAATCTGCTCCACTAACTGGAGCTGGAGTTTGGAGAAATAAAATCCACAAAAAAGCATCGCTGACTGTTTTTGGAGCCTTGGCCCTCGGGCAACTTTACATACAGTATGTACAGTATGTGCACGTTGGCGTTGCTTAGCTTTTCTTTTCATTCTCCATGTGCCTCTTGGACCTCTTGGACGTGCCATACACATATCCTTCCGTGTCACCTTACCTCCTTCCCTGTCACCTTATCTCATTTGCCTCAACCTATCAGACCAGGCCAGTCATGAATTTCTCCACACCTGGTTCTCATAAGATCAGATGTGTTTGTGCTATTCATATTTCCTGCCCCTTTGTTTGTGAGTGAGGATGCTTCCTTTGTTGTTAATTTCAATAATCTGCACCCAGTTTGACCACACCAGTTCTTGGAGTTGAGCGTGCCTATAGCCTTTGAAGTGACATGCTATTTATCGTGCCATTCTGCTTGTTTGCTGCCATATTGTGCCAGTGTATTACCCGTGCCAGATCAGTGGCCTTGTGGTTGAGTGTCCGCCCTGGGACTGGGAGGCTGGGGTTCAATCCCCAGTCGGGTCATACCAAAGACTCTAAAAAATGGGACCCAGTACCTCCCTGCTTGGCACTCAGCATCAAGGGTTGGATTGGGGGTAAGTCCCTGCGACATACTAGCGTCATGTCCAGGGGGTGTACTTGTACATCAAGCTGCCTCACGCTACAGAAACAGGAGATAGGCTCCTGCGCTATGGGCCTCTTGGCTCGGCAAGGCTACTTAATTATTACCCGTGCCAGTGTTGTTGTCTGTTTTATGATTACCTGGTGTGAACTTGTGACTCTTGCCTGTGCTTCGACTTTCAATTCTGGCTGCTGTCCTGGAGAACCTACAGTTACGACCCTGCCTGTTTAAATTATTTGACCATGCGCTGTCTCTTTCTGTTTATGGTTTCGAACTCTGTCTGTTAATCCCGACTATGTATTCGCCTGCTGTCTCTGAATCTTTTAAATCTAATTTACTGTGGATTATGACTGGGTTTATTTGGTGTTGGCCCTGCCTGTTCAGAAGTTCTGTTAATAAAATCTGCTTATCTGTTCCTCCTATAGTCTCTGCTTTTGAGTCCAATTTCATTATCTCCTCTGCAGGAACAACCATTGTGAAGCTTTTCTTACTGTATATGTACTATCACATTGATTACCATATCCCTCAAAGCTGAACAATACATTTTCAGCCAGTCTTGATGTAGATGCAAACAAACCACACAATGAACTGTATAATGTCCACATGGCTGCAGGAGAAAGCAATCTTATTCAAAGCTGCAATTTATGATAAACATGTGGGAAATACAATACAAATACACTCTCCTGTGTGCTAAACTTTTACCAGGTTCTATGGCTTGTCTATCCAGCACCACCACATGCATTCAACGGACTACGGTAGCCAAAACACATGGCTTGGATCAGTGGAACTAACGTATAGTATACCTTCACTTCCTATTTATCAGTAACACACGTTTTATTTTATTTTCTCGTCCTTCCGTCCGTCTGTTACCAGCTAATCTCCGGCACCGTTAACCCGGTCGATGCCAAACTTTGCACACACACTCCCTGGATGCCAACGATGAACCTCTACTCCACATTTTCCAGAACGCCCTGTTATAGCGCCACCATGAGGCAGCTTTTCACATTTTTTACCTAAAACTGCACTGATCTGCGTGAAACGTTGCATGCACACTCCCTAGAGGCCAAGGACAAACCTTTGACCTGCATTTTCCGCATCTGCCTTTTATAGCGCCACCAGGAGGCCGACTTTTGTAAAACACATTTTTTGATATTACTCCTCCAGATTCTGTCCAAAAATCGCTGTGTCACAAATCGTTACACAGTATCTCTATGGTCATGTGCTCAAGTCGGATCTGTCCGATATTTCATATTCCATCCTAATTGGCTATAATTGGCTTTCACAGTTTGCAAGATTGCCCCGTTTTGAACAAAAGCCTCAAATCAAGGTCAAGGTCAAGGTAAACTTTATTGTCCACAAGGGAAATTTGTCTTGGGCTTTCACCCCAGCTACAGCCACACATAAAACATCAATGACAAACAAAAATACATTACAGAGGAAGACACAACATTACACAATTGCACACGTGATGTGGATAATCTAACCTCACACAGTTACCGCTGTTTCAGAGCCTCGTTCAACATCTTAGTTGATGCTGGTACAAACGATTTTTTTAATCTGATGTACTTCCACTTTGGTTCTTTGTATCTTCTCCCAGAGGGCAGAAGTACAAACTCGCCATTTAAAACATGGGTAACATCATTGACGATTTTTTGAGCCTGTTTTAATGTAGCCTGCTCATAAATAGACTGCAGAGAGGGGAGTTGTCTTACCCCTATGATCTTCCCTGCAGTCTGCACCAATCTGAACAATTTGGACCTCAGTTGCACTGAGAGATTACCGAACCAAACTGTGATGCCAAACCTGACCAGGCTTTCCAAGACTGCTCGATAGAACACTAACATGAATCTTTGGTCAACACCATGAACCCTGAGACGCCGAAGGAAGTGCAGTCTTTGCTGAACGCAGCATGCAATTTACCTGAAATCTTTCACACATTTTATTACTAGGCTGAGGAATATATCCCACCCTTTTCACATTGGCCTGTTATAGCGCCACCAACAGGTTGATTTTTGCAAAACACATTTTTGGTACAAAATGCCTCAAATCATCCAATTGCCATCAAAGGCACCCTTTTCACATTGGCCTATTATAGCGCCACCAGGAGGCCACAACCTGACCTGCCCTGGTGGAGACCTGTGCCCCGAGGGGCACTTTTTCTAGTTTAACCTATTTTTCACCCCTTTGTCAATTATCTAATGTGATCCTGGGCTCTACACACCCTCCGCCAACCTAGTCCCCATATATGGGGGACATGGGGAGAGCAACGGACTTGAATGATAATGATAAGGATAATGATAATGAACTTTATTTATATAGCACCTTTCAGAGCAAGGCTCCAAAGTGCTGTACAGTACAAGGTTAAAAAAAAACAAAAAAAACAGAAACAACATATAGCAAGTCACAATCAAGAGCAGTTTAAAAGCGAGAAACACAAAGGGAAAAAAGACAAAAATATCAACAGTTGAAAATGTACAGTCTCCTATATAAAGGGTAAAACATTCTATGTAGAGGTGAGTCTTTAAAAGTGACTTGAACACAGGCACAGATGGTGCTAGCCTTACATGCACCGGTAGAGCATTCCACAATCTGGGCGCCCGGGCGGCAAAAGCCCGATCACCTCTGGTGACTAGGTTCGTCCTAGGGACCTCAAGTAGGGCCCTCTCCGATGATCTGAGGATGCGTTCAGATCTAGGTGGGGACAGCATTTCGAAGATGTAGGTAGGGGCCAGGTCATTTAGGGCTTTATATGTAAAGAGTAGAATTTTGAAATCGCATCTGGCACTCACAGGCAGCCAGTGCAGAGTGGCAAGTCATGGCAAGAGTGAACTCATGCTTCCTTCATGCCTGAGTGTCCAAGTTGCTCCTTTACACCTGACAGGGGGGAGTTTCCCTGGTTGGACGTAGCGCGTGGAAGGAACACGTTATTCCAACCAGTTCCTTTCCCCTCCATCAGGCGCCCCAGCTGGCCAGCGGGAGGCAGTTTAGAGACCAGGATTACTGCATGTTTTTTGTGAGGGTACCTACCCTAGGGGACACGGGGAGAACATGCAAACTCCACACAGAAAGGCCTGTTCGCCAACCCTGCCTCGGGTATGGGCACTGATGCCGCGGAGGAGGGAACACGCCGCCAGCACCCACAGCGTCCCCAGCGGGAATCGAACCCAGGACCTTCTAGCTGTGAGGCGACAGCACTACCAACTGTGCCACCGTGCCCCTGGTAACACACGTTTTTAAATGAATACATATTATAGATAATTGTTTTAATAGGAACATTATAATATCAACAATGTTTTGCGAATAAGGGGCCCACTTCAATTCTCACTGCACACCAGTGGGGCCCAGCCCACAGGATGCCTTAATATCAGGGCGTCGCAATGCGGCTATGAATATTGCATGTTGCCGACTGTGTGTTTTGGTTCAACTTGTGTGCTTGGGTGCATGATAAAACAGAGGATCAGTTAAATAATAGATGATGTCAGCGTTTATCCAATTACAGCTCAAATAAATTTGCCGTGTGTAAATCCTAACAGGTCTGCTTGGGATGGATGCCTTTTCCATTCAGAGGTCATGGTCATGGATGGAAAAAAGCGGAAAAACAGAACGAGAACAGACAGACAGACAGACAGACAGACAGACAGACAGACAGACAGACAGACAGTATCCATGGTACACAAGCTAACAAGTGCTTGGTAATTTCATTGATTGTCTTGGATGCAAAAAGTTGCATGTTTGATCCCTAGTGACCCTAAAAGCAGCTTCCACATGACCAAAATTGATTGTTACAGAAGAAGAATAAGAAGAGAGAGAAGTCAGTGCCGTCAGCGGTTTAATTATTATTGGCAGCTATGGCTGAATCCTTATCTTCCTCCACACAACGCTTTCCTTCCTCATGAATGTTTAAGTTCGAAGTCTTGTGTAAAGGGAAGTACAGGTGAAAGTTCAAATGATTTGGTGTGCTACGCCAGGCGTATCGTTGCTGTTGAGTCTGCCATTTTTAAGTTTGTAGTGTTTTTTTGTTTTTTTTTGCTTTGCAATGCTCTTTTTCTGCAACATCCTACTTCACGCTCAGTTATACACTCACTCACACCTGGGATATGACCAGTATACGGCACATCAACGGTATTGAGGGATGGGTGAGTATTGCTCATTCAGTTCCCGGGCTCAGATTCTTCTGGCCTGAGTCGAATAATAGACCCAGGAACCACAAGCTTTAACTATTAGGCCCCCCATTTCACAATGAGGGGCAGTCTGGGGGTCCTTTTGGCATGGAAATGTTTGGGAAGCCGTAGTCTTTGCCACTGAACACCCATAACTTATAAACATAAGGGGAACACAAATAGTATAGGGAAAACTAAGAGCACTGGCCAGGTTCTCCCAATGCACCTATGTAATTGGAACCCCAATGCTCAGCCTACAGGACCTGTGGAAGACACAGACAGACAACACAAGCCCTGGCAGGCCCGATTACAGGGGCTGTGACACTCCTTTCTCATACCCATCCATCATTCCTTACATATGATGTCCTTCCTTCTGTCCATCCATCCATCCATCCATCCATCCATCCATCCATCCATCCCTCCCTCCCTCCCTCCCTCCCTCCCTCCCTCCCTCCCTCCCTTCCTTCCTTCCTTCCTTCCTTCCTTCTCCTTCCTTCCTTCCGTCCTTCCTTCCTTCCTTCCGTCCTTCCTTCCTTCCTTCCTTCCTTGACCAATTATTTGTTTACAATCATTGAGACTGGACGACACACAGGTGACTGTTTCATGTGATCAATTCCCAACAGATGTTGTTTTGGGGAGCACTGTTTTCACCGTTTCAGTTCATTCAACCACCTAGGGAGATACAGTACATACTAGGGAGATACTGTACTTCATCGCGCAATGGCATTGCAAAAACAGCTTACAAACTCACATTGCGTCGCGGATGCGACCGTTGTGAGCTTAGAGCTCTGCTATATTGTCGTCTGTGCTCTGCGCGAGAAACAGGCTCTGCTGCAGCTGCCGTGATCATGAGCACTCCCTCCGGTCAAAAGACAGAGACTGTATGGTTTTGAGGACAACTGACGATATTCAGACTGCGGACATCTTGCCAGCAAGGTGCTAACTAGGTGCAACATCCCATTGACATCCCATTCATCCAAACAGAAAAGTCCTATCTGATTGTATTAAACAACGTCAAACTCACCAACATTGGAGCTGTATACGGAAAGCTTGAATTATCCTCTTTCAATCTGTAAAGTTTTTGTTTCATAAAAATCCACCGTAGACATGAGCTAATTCCTGTCAAGAAATTCTGTGCAGGTTATTTTTTAAATAAGTGTCAGTCTGTCAGAGTTTGGGAGTGCTCGTTGTATAGCATATCACTCAACAGCCCTGCGTACCACCTGTTTTGAATTTGCACATATTGTAATGCAGGAGGCAGCAGGAGGTTGCTTTTCTCAAAACGAGTGCTTCCAAACTCCAATACAATACCAAAAATAATCACCTGCAAGGAATTTCTTGACAGGAAGTAGCTCATAACAAGTCTACAGTGGATTTTTATGAAACAAACACTTGAAACAAACAGATACAACAAATAGAAAGAGGATAATTCAAGCTTTTTGCACAGCTGCAATGTTGGTGAGTTTGATGCTATTTAATACAATCAGATAGGACTTTTCTGTTTGGATGAATGGGCTGTCAATGGGAAGTTGCACCTAGTTTATAGCACCTTGCTGGCAAGATGGTCATGGTCTGAATATCGTCAATTATTGTTTACACACAACAGAAACCAAGGAGTATTATATTTCAAGGACGAGAGATCACAATAACAATCTTACTCCTCCACACTGGGAGAAAAACAGCATCTGAAAGTTTGATGCTGAATTTTTTACACGTGAGTGCAGTGACCACTTTTTCATTGCATCTTATGACTGGTGCGGTTCATGTGCTGCCGGCCTGCGTGCGCATACTGGTGCTCATCAGTGCTGGTATAACCAGCAGTCAGTCGCGTCAAGAGGCGTCAAGAAAATGCCTAGCCCATCTCTTCTGGGTTTTTAAACAGCTGGTGGATGTAAATGACGCTCATGCGTGGCTTCAACTTGCAAAAAACTGGAAACGCTTTGCTACAAGTTGAAGCCGCGCACTAGCGTCATGTCCATCCACCAGCTGTTTAAAAACCCGGAAGCTAGGTGTTTTCTTGAGGCGACTGTCCAGCAGCGACGTTATCTGTTAAGGCGTCTATACCAATCTACTTTATGTTCTTTCTTCCTTCCCTTTGTTCCTGCCTCCATGTTGTGATCATCAAACCTCATAGATGTGATCATGTGACCAGTATGTTACTGCATCTCCTCAATCCACTCATTGCTATTCTGTACACTGCAGAGGGGATGTGCACAATGGCTGTCACCCGTTGTGTATATAAGTGTGTGTGTGTGTGTGTGTGTGTGTGCGTGCGTGCGTGCGTGCGTGCGTGCGTGCGTGCGTGCGTGCGTGCGTGCGTGCGTGCGTGGGGGCATGTGTGGGGGCATGTGTGTGTTTGTGCACGCGCGTGTATGTGTGATAGAAGTGGGCTCTGGAGTGGGCTTGATGCATGTCTATGACAGTGCAGTATAGTATGTCTGCACAATGGCTGTCCCCGTTGTGCATATATAAAGTGTGCGTGCGTGCGTGCGTGCGTGCGTGCCTGCCTGCCTGCCTGCCTGCCTGCCTGCCTGCCTGCCTGCCTGCCTGCCTGCCTGCCTGCCTGCCTGTCTGCCTGCGTGCGTGCGTGCGTGCGTGCGTGAGTGAGTGAGTGCGTGCGTGCGTGCGTTGTACCAATGTGCTGAACGAAGCAATTTGTCTCGTCTGTTGTCACTGAAGTCCATTAAGGCACCACCTTCTGTGCCTGCTGTATGTGTGTGTGTGTGTGTGTGTGTGTGTGTGTGTGTGTGTGTGTGTGTGTGTGTGTGTGTGTGTGTGTGTGTGTGTGTGTGTGTGTGTGTGTGTGTGTGTGTGTGTGTGTGTGTGACGTGTGTGTGTGTAGTGTTATGAACAGGTCTCTCTCTCTCCCTCCCTCTCTCTCTCTCTCTCTCTCTCTCTCTCTCTCTCTCATATTCTCCTTATCTCCCTGGAAAGAAGAATACGTTTGTTCTTAGACATACTGTAAACTGCAGCAATAATATCTTTGCATTTCCTACGCTGTGGACAAGAAGCTACATTTGTCCAATTTGGCTCCCAGGGCTGAAAAAAGAGCACCTGTTAAGCAAATACTGTGCTTCAGGATAACAGACTGGGACCTACGGTATTTGAGAGGGTGCTACGGGTGTACTGGTACAACAATTCGGCCACGCATGGCCTTCAGCAGGTGCAATAATGTGTGACCTCACCACCCTTATTTAACTGTGGCTCCACAAGATGTGACTACTGTGACATACGGAGATGGGGCAGAAGTACGTTACTTTTAAAACCAAAATGGACATATGGGTATCACACATGGAGGTGGGTGCTGGGCTAGAGAGACTTCAGTTTACAGTCACAGATGGATACTTTTATCTGACACAATTTGTGATATTCCACCACATTGACGTACATTTTTTTGGGGATATATGATTATTTTTCAATTGCTTCCTGTATCCATTTGTCAGGGTATATTATACGTAGTGTAACTTACTCAGCATTTCTTTTCGATAGTCCTTGAAGGCATATCCTCTGTGCTGCATATCCTGCTCATGTGTTGTTGTGAAATGTGAATCACAGACAGTTGAATAAGGACGCACTGGCCGAAACGTTGTATACCAACAAAGAAGAAGAAGAAAATAAAAAACTTGTATGAGCTGTTGTGAGGACTTTTATTCTTTTAAACCAGTGATTTTCAACCAGTGGTCTGGGGACCACCAGTGGTATAGATCTTTTTTAACTCTTGAGAGCGTAAAATGAAAACAAATGGACCCTTAATTACGGCAGGGGTTCTCAACATTTTTGGCCGGGGACCCCCGGAAATGCTTTGGCAATGTCTCGGGTCCCCCGCCCCGCCCCCTCCCGACCCCCAATATAAATTGACTACTATAATAACCTTAATAATAGAGACAATACATCATAAATAAATACTGAAACCAGATATAATCATTAGGGAAGGTGTATGCATGTACTATGTGTACTATATGTAAACTCTTCATTTTTTAAAAAAATAATAATAATTTGGGGACCCCCCAAAATAACTTGGCGCCCCCCGAGGGGTCGCGACCCACGGGTTGAGAACCCCTGCCTTACGGGTCCATTTGGTTTCATTTTATGCTCTCAAGAGTTAAATTATTGTTAAACTGCATAATCTGCATTACTGACTTTACAAGACGTCTACACAATTAGAGAATGTAGAAGAATTGTTATTTTGATCAACATTTGCCTGTTATCGTACCAAATACAGCATGGAATCTTATTCAACGACAACAAAATATTCTAAGACACGTTTTGGGCCTGAGAGGCCAAAAGTCATGAAATGGTGGTCCGGCCGTGGCTTAAATGCAGAATAACTAATGGCAATGACATGAAAACAAAAGGGTTGATGCCTAGAAAGTAGAAAAACGATCAGTGAATTGGTAGACACTCCTTGTACTGAGCAGGCTGTCTCTTTAAAATTCCCCAGTAGCCACGCCCCCTCCCCCCTAAACACAGTCACACACCTGCTGCAAACCGCTGCAAACAGACAGACACACAGCGCCTTGTAAAAGAGTAAAAACAACTAATGCAACTTTACACCTCATGGAAGTTGAGTGGAGTAGTCTGGGTTGTTTAGGAAGTGAAAACTGCTCAGTCACAACTTAAGTGTGTGACAGACAGTTTATATTCTGCAGGTGAGTTAGCTACCTGTCCTATGCTAAGCATTAATGTGCGCGTGTGTCATGTGTGTGTGGGAGGGAGGGAGAGGGAGAGGGAGGGTGAAATCAGAGTAAAGAGAGTGGCGACACGCTTTGATCTCGCCGCAAAGCGGGGCGCTATCATGGGCTATAGTTCCAAACATTGGAACTTTCAGCACTTCTGCATTCCATTGTTACAATGGGAGTCAATGCTAGTGTCGCCACCCTCCTACTAGATTACTCTGGGTGAAATAAAAATGAACAAACATACAGGTGCTTACAGTGCTGTGTGCATGGGTCCCATGTAAGTTTAGAGACACAATGTTTTCTTTGGGGTGTCACAGCACCAAATCCTTGTATGAAACTTCATTCTTAAAAGGAATATGCCTTAATACATTATATTTGCCCTCTACAACTAAAATAAAAAAATAAAAACACCTTAAATATTTTATTTCTTTCATAAAGAGATTATCTTTCACTCAATAGGAACTGCTGCTGTCGCAAGTTGATGATGTCATATGTCCATGTATAGCCCTATGGAATGTATGGAATGCACATGTTAATAAAAACACCTCAATACTTCTTCCTATGGATAATATGAGCATTAATGCAACATTTTAAATATTTTTGAGTGGTGCAAACCACTCCAATAACCAGCTTTGTCTGTATTTATGTATGTGTGTACCTGTACGTGGGGCCATGTACAGGTGAGCTATGGTTAGTGTGTGACGTCACTGCACCACTCAGTTCACATCAAGGGGGCAGGCAGACTTTCCAGCGTTGAAGCTCTGGGTCCTAGTGGTAGGAGGAGGGACTACAGGCGGACCCGTGGATTCATGACCGGGAAACCCCGTGCAGCTGGGCTTTAACGTTGAGCGCTCGGTTGCCCTACGTCACTCAGGACCTCAAAGTTGAGGGAGCCGTTCCTATTGAGTGAAAGATTCTCTATTTATGAAAGAAATAAAATGATTAAGGTGTTTTAATTAGCCAGGGATCCTTTTACTGTTTACCAATGATAGTTTAATTGAAAGTGAACTTGAACCAAGTGTTACAACCTGAATTACACATCTAGATTTCTATCTCTAAATGTATTTCAAGGCATATACAATTTACAATTTAGGCATTTAGCAGACGCTCTTAATCCAGAGCAAAAGCATGGGAATACATCACATATATAAAATGCATTTATCATGAAACATGCGTAAGCTAAGAACATAACTAGAACATATCTATATAATGACACTATACATATAAACTATACATATATACTATACTATGCTATACATATGTACTATGATGTGCTATGACTACAAACAATGCAATTATTGTGCTGTCTACATGACATGCTATAAGTCTGTTTCAAATGCTATCTAAGTCTAAAAGTGCTATCTAAGGGGGTAGGATAAGTGCTATGGGCCATGATGGAGTCTGAAAAGGTGGGTCTTCAGACTACGGCGGAAGATTGGGAGTGATGCTGCAGTTCTGATTGCAACGGGGAGTGCATTCCACAGTTTTGGGGCCAGAAGGGAGAAGAGTTTGGGACGTGTGGAGCGTTGTCCCGGCGTTTTTAGTGAGGGTACCCCCAGCTTTCCTGCGTTGGCTGATCTGAGTATGTGCGGGAGGGTTTGTAGGGTTCAATCATGCTTGCAAGATATGGGGGAGCCATGCCTTTGGTTGCTTTGAATGCCAGCATCAGAGTTTGTATTCTGTGCGGGCAGCGACCGACATATAGTCCAGGCATGTCCAAGTCCCCACAGCTTCCTTCCTAAAATGTATTATTTATCTGATATAAAACTTTAAACTAACATTACGTATATACTGTAGGCCTACACCTATACGTATACTAGGCATGTATGTTGTGACAGGATATAATAGGCCATATGTACTGTTGTTTCTAACCGGAAGGATGCACAGTGCACTATACATACAGTATACAGGCTGTGTACTGTATGTTTGTTGTTGCTAGTGAAGTATAAATCTTCTACCAAAAAGGACTTTCAAACTAGGAAGGGTATGGCCTGGTCAGCCTGCAATGACATGCATAAGATCTGGTCATCCCAACTTAGTAAGAGGTTCAAAGTAAAAAATATTTAGGACGACCGTCGAGCTGATTCTACTCTCTGGCTCCGAGACATGGACACTTTGAAAGAAATTAGAGAAATGGCTGGATGGCACTTAACACCCGCCTTCTAATGAAGAATGAATCTCTCTTGAAGAGCCACCCATCAACTTCTCTAATATACGGCAACCTTCCCTGTGTTTATTCACTAGTCCGATCCAGTAGAACAGTTTGCCGGCCACTGCTACAGAGCTGATCATGAGGTTATATCTTCCCTTCTTCTCTGGAATGCTGCCTCAGAGCAGACCAGAGGTAGAAAAATGTCGTTCCCTGATGTCATCGCTAGGGACACATGCATCAGTAAGTAGGAACTGGGGTGGGGATGCATGGCAATGAAGGACCGGGAAGTCTGGCGTGGCATTGTGAAATGTCATTTCACAATGCATTGTCGAAAAATGATGATGTTGCTAGTGAGTTGTGACAGGATACATGTCATGCAGTGGTATGTGGCTTTTGGTCAGCTCACATTCTTACTTTCTACCTTACTTACTTACTTGCTCAAAGCTTATATGTTGTCTCTCTCAACCTGCTCCACAGGTACATGAGCCAGGGTGATGACCCGCAAGCTCAGCTTCTTCTCAGCCCTGAGTCCGTTCTCCTGTGACATGCTGTGAATGCTGAACGCTAGAGCCTGCCCTAAATCCCCGACCACTGCACTATACACCAGAATGCTATGTGCAGTACTAAACATCCAAGGCTGAGTGAGAGGATGGCAGACAGGAAAATGAGACTGGTCGATGCCATTGATACTGGGACAAAGGTATGCAAGTATGCAAGTATGTATGCAGGATGGAGATGACTGGAGACGCTGCTGGAGGGTTCATCATGAACCAGAGAGAGCCGGAGGCTAGTCTATATCCATGGGTTCCAACGTTTGACCCTGGCATCGCTTACACAACTGAGGAAGTCAAGTAGAAGACGGCTCAAGGTAGGGGGGGAGGGGGGGCTTTATGCCCTCCTATGCCCAGCTTTGTGTGTTTGTACCACGGAATGTGATGATTTGATTGGCTGAGCACGGAATGTGATGATATATGATGATGTATGATGATAGTGCCACTCACTTCACACTTTGTTGCTGCTGCTGCTGTGTGTATACTAGTGTGATTCAAGATGATACTATTGCTGTCATTTTGGGACCCAATGAATGTTCAGCAACTGTTTCTGGCTCTGGAATTGAATGCTGATGTGAATCTACAGTTTGTATGGTGTGTTGTATCTGCGGTTGAAGGTGTTGAGTTGTAAGTAGGGAACAGTATATGTGTATGTGGCTCTTGATCACTTCAATCCTATGAGTCTATTTGCCATTTCCTTTTGATTCAAGCTAGAGGTTTTGGGCTTTATAACAGCCATCAATTCCAAATGTTAATTTTAAATTGAAGACTGATATAGGTTATGGTAGGCCTATGTGTACATGTGTTGTTGTTGCTGAGGTTCGTTGTGAGTTGTTGTGACAGGGTGGCTGTATTGGTTCATGACTAGCATGGTGGCAATTAATTCTTCTGTCTGTCTGTCTGTCTGTCTGTCTGTCTGTCTGTCTGTCTGCAATGTCATGGAATCAGTGAAATAGGGCCTCCCTTTCACCATTAAAGAGTGCTGTCTCTTTCTTTTCCTAACTACCTGTACATGCTCCTATACCCACGGTCCAGACGGCATTAAGGTACATTCACTGAACAGAACTACCTGTACATGCTCCTATACCCACGGTCCAGACGGCATTAAGGTACATTCACTGAACAGAATATGGTATGATCATTACTGATGCATCTGTGAAATTACCACATAGGGTGATAATAGCATGTTGCTGATTTAGTCAGTTTTGCCTTTGTTTTGGAGAGAAATCCTCCCCAGAAGGTGATGATGCTTTGTATGTGATGCTTTGTATGAAGCTTTTAGCAAACAGGGTGACTGAGCAGTGAGTGATCAACTTAACCTATAAGGTACCCATGATTTTTCCCAGGTGTTGGTAATATGATAGACTGAAGTGACCAATGTCGGCTGTGAATAAATTAATGTGTTGCTTATATTCTGTAGGCCTACATTTAGGGATTATTTTGATTCAAGCACCGAGACGTTTTGAGTGTGTGGGACATCAGAAGCAACTGAAAAATATGTGTGCCCTTGATAATGTATTTTATAAATGTGGGCTCAAATAAAGAAATGTAAATCTGTGAGAGTTGAGTGAGTGAGTGTGAGAAAGACACATACGTTTGTAGCACTGCTTTCTACCATCTGTCTCTCGTCTCTCTCTCTCTCTCTACCTCTCTGCATCGCTTGTGTGTGCATCGACTAGCTTCATGCATAATAGTTGTGTAGTCCTAGTTGTGTCCTATTATGTGACTGGTTAAATCAGCCTAGGATGGATGAGGTCGGAAGTAGACCCGACTCCCCTGAGGGAGATGGCACCCTCCGACCACCCACCTGCTGGTCACTAATGCATCCTGCCACCTTCCCACCCACCATGATGACAATTATGTTCACTGGAGTGGAGCGCCACACCAATCTGGAGACTGCTGCTAGGAGGGCTGTCTGTGTGTGATCTGATCATTATTATTGTGTACACCATGGGCACACCTGTAATTAATGGTGATGATTCTCTGTAGTAGCAGCTATCAGCTGTCTTCTTCTTCCTGTCATGTCATGTACCGTCTCATTATTTCTATCCTGCCTGGCAGCTCATTGTCCTTGTACCATCTTTCTCTATGAAACATACTGCAATATGCCTGTGCACCACAATCATATCAAGACATTTTTACTAGTTTTTATTAGTCAATAGATTGTGCTTTAAAATGCAATCACTGTTCAAATCGTTTTTTTGTTTTTGTTTTCATTCCCACAAGGTGAACCACCCCTCCTCAGAACACATCTGCTTGCATGGGATCATTCGATAATGAGGTTTGCGACAAACCTGCAATAATGCCTGTAAAGATTAGATACAATTTATTCCATAATATCAATTGATGAAAAAGGGATTGCAATTATAATAATCTCATATGACCTTGAGTTCAGTCACGAAGCAGACAAACAACACGAGCACAAGTCTCTGATATGTCTCCTGCTAATGCAACAACAATTACACCATTGTGATTAAAAATGTGACAGCGCCCCTCTGTGACCTGACCTTTAAATTACATCTAAATTACATCTCAGGTTGGGGTTTGCCTTATGAAGAAAGCAACACTCCATCCAGTCCCTGATCTGCTTCCCTAATTGGTTATCAGGCATATGGCCCAAGGCATTGTGTTTCATCACTAGATGATATGAGTTAATAGAAATACATTTCTTAGCTTATCTTAGGTCAGCAGCGGCCTGGATGTTAGAGATGTGGGCTTGGATGAGTTTTCTGGACACAGAAGTGGACGGAAACAGATTTAAGATTGAACAGGGTTTAAACAAAAACCCTGGTAAACAAATCAAATATGCCGCAGGCAAAAGGGAGGTCAAAATCCAACACAACATGATCTCATGTCCCAACATTTTATTTACCTGCCATAGTGTCAACCCCTTACCCCTGTGTCGGATCGGTGGTTAGACTGGTATATTCACCGATACCGATATGACCCGATATGACAAATAAGGGCCGATACTTTCCCGATACCGGTACAGTATCGGGACATCTCTAGTTTGGGATATAGTGCTAGTAATGGTCTGACATCATGTTACCACATGAACACCAGACTCAGCCGCAGAAGTGGTGGTGCACTTTCTGAGTGAAACGCTGGTTGTGGCCAGGAGGAGGAAGGCTGGTTGTGGCCAGGAGGAGGAAGGCTGGTTGTGGCCAGTAGGAGGAAGGCAGGTTGTGGCCAGGAGGAGGAAGGCTGCAAGTTTTGATGAGAGTGTAAGTGACAAGAGAACAATTTAGGCATTTAGCAGACGCTCTTAATCCAGAGCGACTTACATTAAGCAATAACAAAAGCATATATAAAGCATATAAAAAACATATATAAAAAGTCGTTATCATGAATCATGCGTAAACTAAGAACGTAACAGTGGAGTATCTATGTAAACTATACATACTATACTATATTATACATGTGTACCAGGGGCGCCTAACTTTGTTTCCAGGTGGGGGAGCACAGATTTGGACTCGCGCGCGCGCCAAAATGCGCGTGCATGTGCCTCGTGCACGCGCGTTTTCGCGCATTTTCACACGGAAAAGTGGCTTTTACTTTCCCTCTCCACACGCAAGTTATATGAACAAACTGACAAAATGCATCATAAAAAGGCATAGGCCTATTTAGGCTACACATGACATTGGCAAGGCGCCGATATCAAAACAAAACATATAAATTATAGCCCTATTATACAACAGACGAGCTGACAGCGCAGCGCGCTTGGGCTCGGCGACCCGGGTGTTGTATCGTCATCATTCATCATAGATCCCTCCCCGTCAGAATCTAATATCTAACATTAAATTGCAGCAGCATTCAGCAGTTCAGTTGGCACGGCGGCCATAGTAATTAGTAATATAGTATACTTAGTAACTAAGTATACTATATTATTTCTCACTGCAATAGTGACTATTAGAGAAATAATATAGTTAAATTGTAAATGCTTTACCTTAAACCCCAAATGTGCTCTTGCGCTCCGGGGTGGTTAATTCCCTCATCATGGCATTTACTGTATATCCAACGTGAGTTACGTGTCCAGAATGTCATTATGTAGGCTACGTGAGATGGACACTGCTGCTTGTGCTGCTGCTGCTGTTGTTGTTTTTATTATTGTCCTCCTTCTCCGACGACAACGGACTCAACGTTAGCACTCGTTCCCTGCTGAACACTGCTGCTGGTGCTCATGAAGGCCAAGGGTTCATGAACTAGACTTGATTTGGGCTTGGACCCACTCATTCTCTTCTGAGCCATGTTGACAACAACAACACACACATTCAGGCTGACCGGAGAAATTCAAATCCGTGCGCCCCGTGCGTAAAGGTAACCGGAAATAGCGTCAGCAGCAGAGGCTCTGCTGCTGACGCTATTTCCGGTTACCTAATAAAAACGTCTGGGTTTCCGAGGCTACTGCTCTGCTGCAGAGCAGTAGCCTCGGAAACCCAGGCGTTTTTATTTCCAGGGAGAAAAAGCAGAGCAGAGACGATGATAAAACCCCCCCCCCAAAAAGTCACACAAATGTAGTTTAAGAATACTATTTATTTTATCCTCCAACCAGTCCACTTTTTATTTATATAAATAATAACGTGACATTATATCTTTTTTTTGGTAGGCTACTGCACATTCATGTCATGAATAATAATTTAAGAAATCATAGCAGATTATATGAGTTAAAAAACTAGAAAAAGTGCCCTTCTGGGCACAGGTCTCCACCAGGAGGATAGGAGTGTGTGTGATGTTTGGCAAAATGTTTAGGAGTGATATAAACATGTTTGTTTGTTTTCTGCAACAATTTTCTTCATTGTGTTGAGGAAATGCAGAGTCAGATCACTCATAGCATCTCTGAGGGTAGAATTCTGGATGAGCAGGACATGTGCAGCATTTTGTACAAAACGGGCCACTCCTGAAGACTTTGGAAGGCAATCTTAGCCAATCAGTGTAGAATCTGAGAAATCAAACAGACTCGTCTTGATCACATGACTACAGAGATCATGTATACCGATTTGCATGTGATTTGGATGAAATCTGTGCGACTAATATAAACAATGTGTTTTGCAGAAATCGGCCTCATGGTGGCGCTATAACCGGCAGATGTGGAGGGATGCAGGGAAAATGTTTTTCCATGCCTCTAGGGAGTGCGCATACAAAGTTGTACACAGAACGATGCAGTTATAGGTAAAAACAGGAATTGCCCTGTTATAGCGCCACCATGAGGCTGGTTTGGAAAATAAATTGTGTCATGTCGTCCTCAGCCTAGTGGAAATGTGCGTGTATAATTTCACGGAAATTGCACACTGTGTTTGTGATTTGTGGCATTTTGTTCGAAACGGACCAATCATGTGAGCTTTGGAAGCGAATCTTAGCCAATCAGGAAGGAAGATGGGAAATGGTGCAGATCCGTGTTGATCACATGACTATGGAGATAGTGTATACCGAATTGTGTGATGTATGGATAAAATGTGTACGAGTAATCTACAGAAACGTGTTTTGCCTAAATCGGCCTCATGGTGGCGCTATAACAGGCTGTTGAGGAATATTTGGGGCAGAGGTTCGTTGTTGGCATCCAGGGAGTGTGTGTGCAAAGTTTGGCATGGATCGGGCCAACGGTGCCGGAGATTAGCTGGTAACAGACGGACGGAAGGAAGGAAGGAAGGACGGACGGAAGGAAGGACGGACGGACGCACACACACACACACGGACGGAGTGCAAAACATACTCTCTCCCCATGCCTTCGGCCTGGTGGAGACAAAAAGGATCTCAATTCCACAGCTGTGGAAAAAACTTCCAGCTGTAGTACAGTCATGGCCGGCCTGTAGATGGCCACCAAAAAAAAGAAAAAGCTTATTCTGGTATTTCACACAGGTGTTGCCAAATAACTAATTAACTTGCCAGTCAGATGCGGATGCGCATATGACATATCTAGGTCATATCAATTTAATCAGCAGAGCAGTGCTGCTTCTCTCTCTGAGTCTGCACACACTGACTGACCAGCTAAAATGTATGCCTACTTTAAAACATAATATGACAAACCTTGGATTAATTATTCTGAAAACTAGCAGCAAGCACAAAGTAAGTGATTCACACAGGTGGGCAAGCCGGGCATTATTGGATGCAATGCGCGAATTAGTAGCCTATTTATTTTTTAACACGCAGCATCCCTCTCTCTCTCCCCGCGCTCACACACACATAGACAAACACCCTCTCCTCCTCTCTCTCTCTCTCTCTCTCTCTCTCTCTCGCTGTCGCGACCCCACTTTTTAATCTGGTGTCGCAGCTGCTCCGTTTGCTCCATGGCTCAGGCGCGCCTGATGTGTACTATAAATTGCTATGACTACATAAAATGCAATTCTAGTGCTGTCTACGTAACAAGCTATAAGTCTGTTTAAAATACTATCTAAGTCTACATAAAGTGCTATCTAAGGGGCTAGGCTAGGGCAAGTGCTACGGGCCACGGTGGAGTCTGAAGAGGTGGGTTTTCAGACTCACCTGGCTGTTTGAACCTGTTTTGCGACAAGATAAGATGGGAATAACCCCTAGTGAACATTTGTGGATTTTAAGACGGAATTCACCTGATGCTGAATTTGATACGAGCAATTATAATAAAACTGGAAGTTCAGGTCAGGTCAGAGAAGCAGATGTCCTTAGAAAGGGTGGTGCGAGTGGAGAATTCAATCCATAAAATGCAGTGCATACTGCAGAGCATGGCTTTATAGTCTACTCTAGCATGTAAAAGTAGGGAGAGTGAACCCCAGCTCTGAGAGCAGAGAGTATGCAGTGTAGGTAGACTTTATCAGGTGCAGGGGTGAAAAAGAAAACTCTGGTAGTAAATTTATAGTTGAATTGTGAAAAGCAACTAACTCTAGACCATGAAGAAAATGTGGTTTGAGATAAAATGGTTAAAAACTGAAGATCAGGAAAGCATTGATGCTAGTGTTTAGTATTGGACACACATGGTTCAGTGTGTGAGGGTGTAAGCTGTTGAAAATGTAGGGATACAATCTGTGAAAGCTGGGCAGATCAGGGATAATGGATTTACTGATCTGCTACAGAACTCCTAGAATTTGAAGCTAAATAAATTGTCAGCCAGATATGAATGAATGAAATTGTTATAGGCATATGGTAAGTCTGTGTTATAAACTGAATGAGATGACTGGATAGGAGAACAACCTTAGTTTAATATGTGGGCACTTGGCAGTTGCATGTGAGAAATGCTATGGCATACATGGATATGGATACAGTTCATAAGGAGCTACTATAGCCTTCACAAGGCTTGAGCTGGGATAGCCATTATCTGCAAATCATTCTCCCTGAAATATCCCCCAAACCCAAGGAGGGTAAGCAGTGGCATACCTGTGAATAAAACAAGTCCATGTTTCTGAACAAAGCACTGCTTACCACGTTTGCAAATGGGCTGTTGCCCTTTGCAGTTTTGTCTTTTGTTAGCATCAAGCAAGATATTGATTCCTGCAAAACTTCTGCTGAGAAATGAACTCCATACAACCTTCCCTAGAATTTTTGTTGCTCTCAGGCTTTTTCTCAGACTTCCTGTATCAAATTGTGAGGTAGAGATGACAGTTCCACAACTGAATATGGACTCTCACTCGTCTAACAACAATGAGTTAGAAAAGGCTTTTAGCAAAATCTGAGCTGGTGAGGGAGCTGAATTTTGAGTACTAAAACAATTGAAAATGTCAAGAAACTGCATTAAGCAGTAGTGTTGTGATTGTGTGTTACTGGACATTTTGTGTGTGTGCGTGTGCGTGTGCGTGTGCGTGTGTGTGTGTGTGTGTGTGTGTGTGTGTGTGTGTGTGTGTGTGTGTGTGTGTGTGATCGTAACAGCCCTTTCGGTATAGTGAAGCAGAGATGACTGATGACAGGGGACTTTGGGGGTACAAAGAGGTGGCCTTCCCTTCAGAAACCAAGCCCCTGAAGATTGTGTGTGCGCTGTGTGTGTGTGTGTGTGTGTGTGTGTGTGTGTGCGCGCGCGCGCTGTGTGTGTTGTGCGTGTGCATTTTTCAGTTTACAGAGTACTACAGCCTTGGGTACTGGACCTCTGAGGCAGTCCTTCAGTTGGATCTTAACTTCCCCTTAGTTTCCACTCTGCAGATTGTTGGAAATCCTTCGGTCCAGAGAAGTGCTGAGCTCTACCAGACTGGATAGTGTTCTGGTAATCATACAGCGATTAAACATGCCCAAGTTTTCTGGATCAGACATTTGACATGAAGGAATAGCTTCAGCTCCCAATGGCCAACAATGCACACTCGCACATGCACGCACGCACAATGATTAAAATGCGATTCATTGATGGGTACAAATTATTTTGGCTACGGGAGAAATGTTGTCAGATTATAATTCACCCACAAAACACAGGCATGCACGCACAACAGACATGCTCACGTACTGTACCACCAGCATACAGTATGTCCTTGAAACAGCTATCAAGGTCATCCATCAGACACACACACACACACACACACACACACACACACACACACACACACACACACACACACACACACACACACACACACACACACACACACACACACACACACACACACACACACACACTCTTCAGGGGCTTGGTTTCTGAAGGGAAGGCCACCTCTTTGTACCCCCAAAGTCCCCTGTCATCCTTCTTCATCTCTGCTTCACTATACCGAAAGGGCTGTTACGATCACGCAATATTTGAATTGTCAGATGCTACAAATAATTGTGATTAACAATATAATTGTGTTTTTCCATTGAACATTTGAAGATAACGTGATTTTTAAGGCAAAAGTTGCACGGTACAGATTTTACAAATAACTTAAATAGGCCATTTATTTAATAATTTTTTACTCAGAATATAATAAACCACAGTGTCAATCTACTAGCTGCTATTTCCACAATTTCTCAAGATGGAAATGATTATGAGGACTATGCACAATAATTGCAATTATGTCAAATAATTGCGATGAAACCATTATGTAATAATTGTGACAGGCTTATATACCGATCTCTTCCTCCATGTCTCTCATTGCCTTCTCTTTCCCACTGTCATCTTCCACCCCTCTTTTTCTCCTATTGGCCTACCAGCCGTTCTCTCTCTCTCTCTCTCTCTCTCTCTCTCTCTCTCTCTCTCTCTCTCTCTCTCTCTCTCTCTCTCTCTCTCTCTCTCTCTCTCTCTCTCTCTCTCTCTCTCTCTCTCCCCTCATCTATTATACATTTGAAAAGGTGTACCCAACCCAGGAAAAGGGACCCAAAGTCACCAGCTACTATACGTCACTGACACGCTGCAACACACACTGCACACACACTGCAACAACACACTAACACGTCACAGACTTACCCTCCGCGTCGATCCACGGCTATCTCCTCATGTCGCGCCGCACGCCCACACTCAACACCACCCGCGTCAAAATTGCCATTGCACTGCCACTAAAGCCGGCTCCCGTCCAGACTCACAAACAATATCAATATCAATAATAAACACAAACACGCCACAAGCACCGACACCCCCGCACGCACTCACACACGGGCCACGGAACACTGCTGCCAGGTCTATGCAAACAAGCCCAGAAAACAACACGCTCCTCACACACACTACAACACGCTTAAAACTCGCGGACCTGGCAACACTGCATCCTTTTTTCCCATTGGCTACTGTGCTAATTTGTTGCCACGTCTATGAAAACAAGCACAGAAAAAATGCCATTCAACACGCTACTTACACACACACTACCACTCGCTTACAATACGCAGACCTGTCAAAGGACCTGGCAACACTACATTCCCTCTCCCATTTGCTCAAAGCCCACCACGTGACCCACGAGAGTTGTTAACATCGCCAAAGTAGGAGGGGAAGTAGGTTTCCTCTGGGTACCAGCCCATGTGGGGGTGGAAGGGAATGAAATGGCAGATAGGGCAGCAAAAAAGTCGCTAGGTAGGGAAATAGACATAAATGTAGCAATAGGAGCATACGAGTGCAGATCGATCATCAAAAGGGAAATAACAGCAGGCTGGCAGGAACAGTGGGAAAGGGGAAAGACACCTGGCGTGGTACAAACGGGACGAACCGAGGCGCATATATGGATAAGAACAACAACACACACACACACACGCGCGCTCGCGCGCCAACAACGCGCTGCAACACAAAACCGCTGCGTACAACGCACGTGTGTGTGTGTGTGTGTGTGTGTGTGTGTGTGTGTGTGTGTGGGTGTGTGTGCGCTGTGGGGGAATTTTGGATCGCCTCGCGATGCAGCTGAAATGGCACGCACACACACGCCACCAAACGCTAATAATACAAAATAAGAACACAACACTAATAACAAGTTAACAACTATAATATCAACTGTACAGAGTACAGTACATCACAATATTAATCCATGTAATAATAATAATAATAATCATAATAAATAAGAACACAACACTAATAACAACTATAATATCAACAGTACAGAGAACAGTACATCACAATATTAATCCATGTAATAATAATAATAATAAAAAATAATAACACAACACTAATAACAACTATAATATCAACAGTACAGAGTACAGTACAGTACATCAGAATATTAATCCATGTCATAATAATAATAATACAAAATAATAACACAACACTGTCCTGCGCCTTGCCATGCTCGCTTTCATACGCAAATACACAAAAACAAACAAGGCCACTCAGCCAGCTTGGCAACTTTGCGCTTTCCAAGCAAATGCATAAATGAAAACATCATGGGTTGCCATTGCCTTCTTCCCATTTGCGTATCGCATGGCGTTAGGATGAGCGGGCCGAAGGCCCGCGAAATTCTAGTTGTCTACAAGTGTGTGCTCTCTCTCCCACAGCCAACGCGCTGCCCAGGCTACAACACACCGACTACTAGACAGATGCACATCATGATTAGCATGCAACATAACTGCTATTTATTTACTGAGGTTAGAATGCACTTTTGTTCTGATCACTCGTCAATTCACTCTTGTGGTGGTTTTTCCTCTCTATGGTTCCATAAGGATATGGATAAGGATTTAATTGAGAACTGTTTTGAATTTTTCTAACAGCGAATAGTGTTTTTGGTGAACATTTACAAACCTGACTCCGTTTAATTTCATCCACGGCCCTTTTCCATTGCAGGAAGGTACATTGTGGTGAAAATGTGAAAGCTGAGTAGTTTTAATAAAGACGTCTGACGTTACTTTACCATTGCAGGTTACTACGCATCAAACTAGTCAAATGAAAATGGCGTTGAATGTGGGCGGAGTTAAGCCCAACTTTTAACTGTAGCTTCACTGTGCCCGTCCGTGCACTATGGTACCACATGAGCACATGGCAGAGTGAATGTTTAGAGAGGGGAGGGAGATACTATAGCCACAGGGTGTGGAGGGGGAGAACATGCAGGAAGAGAGTGATGAAAGCCTGTTTCATGGTTGAAGTACACCGCCCCCATGATGTGTGCTAGCTAAAATGTTCACACTCCCCCATATTCACTCGCCGATAATCTCCATCACCAGAAGTGTTGTTGTGGTGAAAATAGACAGGAAACCACCCCCGAAAAGTCCAACAAAATTGATTTACTGTTGGCCCTTGAAGAAGCCCTCAAATAAGTTGCTTTAAAGGTGCAAAGAAAGAGCAAAGTAGCCTATAAATAGTACAATAAGGTGACAGGGTGAATTATTGCGGCCGGAGGTCGCAGTTAACTATGAAACTTTGCGGGTTTTTTTACACCTAACCCACATTCCCCGTCACTCTCCCCGTCACTCACCCCAGGCAAGTCCCCCAGGCAAGCCCCAGGTGCCCAGGTCATCGTGACATCACGTGACATCACCCCCCATATATATGGTGCCCATGTCATTGTGATTTATTGGTCAAAGTTCATCCCATGCCAGAGACTCGCCCAGCAGTTTAACGTCACCCAGGCAGATGCGTGCACACGCCCATCTGCCCCAGCAGGCATATTAAATAGGATCGATAAGGACTGTTATTCAAAGGTTAGCTTAGGGCTCACTTCAGTGGTGTCCAATTAGAACTTAAACCGGGATGTTTAACAGAGGTAATTGGAACGGTGGTCTTGGTGAAGCTATGCAAGGTACTGTATCTGGGTTGTAAAGCCAGATACCTCGGAGCATAGGAGTCGTATAAGGTACGAAGGGGTCTGGGTTGTAAGGCCAGATAACTTGGTTCGTACTGTACGTGTTGAGGTGTTCTTGATCTTGGATCTTGTGTCTTGAGTGTGGTGTCTTGAGTCCCGCTGCCACCCTTAGATCTCCATATATGGAGCTGACCTGTTCTGACATTCCATATCTTGATCTGACCTCATCACACCCTGTACACTCAAGATACGCTCCATATATGGCCAGAGCTTCTCGCCCTCAGGCGTCTTACTGGTCTTCTGTTGTTTCTCAGAATTGTGGAATTAATAAGAAATGTATTTCCATTACTTTTGGATGTCTGCAGTATAATAGTACACAGCATTTCTCCCTTTGTTTCACACACAAATACATGCATGGTCCTAATAGAAGCTCAATTAGTGATTGCATTTACTATGAAAACCTGCATATCGCGCCCGTCACGCCCTGTGACGTCCGTCACGCCTCGTGACACGCTCCATATATGGCAAATACATAATTAATTGGATATTGATCTGACCTCATCAAACCCTGTGCACTCAACATTCACTCCATATATGGCCAGTACTGAATTCATTCCATATGTTGATCTGACCTCATCATACCCTTAGATCTCCATATATGGAGCTGACCTGTTCTGCGGACATTCCATATGTTCCATATTCTCATTATGGTCAACGTCTGTGTGGGAATTCAGAGCCATTGGGTGCAGCCAGTGAATAGTAGCGACAGTGTTTCGTACAGACATTCATACAGACATTCCCTTAATTCTGCGATAGATAACATAAATGGAAGCTCTGGTAGATCTTGAAATAATGGTCTACTCCTTTGATTTATGTAACATGGATAATTTGTGACTGCTGCATTGAGTTACAAAAAACAATAAGTTATGCAATTTGTCATTAATCGATTAAGTGACTGTTTCAAGCCATTGGCATAAATGACATGAAACAGAGTAGAAACTGACTTAGAGTGGAACATAGGGGGGGGGGGGGGGGGGTTAGAGAGAGAGAGAGAGAGAGAGAGAGAGCGAGAGAGAGAGACAGACAGAGAGAGAGAGAAACAGAGGGGGGGAGGGAAGAACATCTGGAGTGCTCACTCTTGTCACTGTTCCCTGGTGTGGAACTCTTTGAAGTTGAAGCCCAGAGCTTAGACGTACAGTATTACAGTATACAGTATGTGTTGAAATCCACTCAAAAACTGTATTTGGACACACGATTTGGAAAGTGTAGGCCTATACTCTAGCAGAGTATAACAGACAGCTAACAGACAACACGTTGCACTGAGTTGAAACACGCACATTTACACTCAATGGAAATAACCTCAAGCTTGTTTGTATAAAATAATATTATATATTATATATTATATATAATATATAAAAACCTCAATCTCATTTCCATTTGCCCTGCCCTTGCAAGAGCCTGCATACAGCCCTGGTGTTGAGTAGAGTTTATGTTTTCTCTTTGGAGAAAATGTTATAATTTCCACTGTTATGTTTCCAAGTTTGAAGGCAACAATATGATCAACACTTTGAGCTAATGTTGAATAGTCTTTATAGTCACAAATGATGTCTATAACTTATACTAATGGCCTGTGGAATACAAGTCTTATTTCCAAACCCTGTTTGCTATAATTTCTGGTTCAAGCTTACAGTAGCTTGCAATTGCCAAAAGGATATTGCGTGTGACATGACATTACATAAGTCTGAGGTCTGGCCTGGTACTCTCTCACTCACACACACACACACGCACACGCACACGCACACACACACACACACACACACACACACACACACACACACACACACACACACACACACACACACACACACACACACACACACCTACCCCTAATGGTGTCTAATGGTTTTATAAGTAAATAAATATAAGTGGTCCATTGTTACCATTAAACTGCATATCCATCAGAACTCACTCAGGGACCCTGGACACATTACAACTGATTAGTAAATAACACTCACCACACACGTGCGCATGCACGAGTATACTGTACACACAAAGATACATGCACGCTAGTGCAAACACACACACACACAGACACAGACACGTGCATATGCATGCACAAGGCACATTCGCACACAGATTCATTAAACAAATACTAACTAATTAAGACAAACCATTTGGAACAATGTTTCCCTCTTTTCTAGAAAACCTAATCACCAAATTATACACTTAAACTATATTCACAGAACATATTACACCCCTCACAAACTATTTAATATGCAACAAAGACAAATTGTGCTCATGTAATTAAATGGGCACTTAACTGCACATGATGTGGGAATGCCTGGGCGTCTCAGATATTTTAGAGGAGGGTAAAACTATATCTAACTAACACATGTTTGCTATTCTTAATTATACTTCCCCCTGGAAGATTTAACAGCAGCAAAAATAAAGGTTAGATGGCGCCATTGTGGTGTGGTGTGTCTGACAGGACGATAAGGTAAACTGGCATAAATTAAATGTAGAGCTTAAAATCCTAGGCTTACTTTTTTTTGTCTTGTCCTATCTTGTGATTGGACATGAAAAAAGTAGCCAAGTAAATAAATAATCGCAAAAATGATAAAGGATAAATACTGTATCTCTTGTCAAGATATTACATCAAGACATGCACATTTCTGAGGGACACTAGTCCCTCCAACGTCTGGCTTTCACTCGTGATGTCATGTGGCACTGGCAGCCAAGTCTACTGACTTTGAATGTTCAAATTATGAGCATGGCTGTATTAAGGGAACAGGAGATGACGTTTACAGTACCTGTGATGCTTCGTGGCAGAAAAGAGAACTGCCTAATTTAATTTAATGAGGCAGTCTTCTCACTTCTGGAGCGTGATCGCTCCGCGAGCAGCACATAAAGCGGTCCACAGCGCTGATAAGGGGTAAACGTCTGAGGTTTTCACCACCAACTATAATTACAAAGAAGAAAAACAACAAAAAAAGTGTTGTAACCTGCCGTTTTTTTCTTCTTTGTAATTATTTGTTTGGTCCAAAATATTGTTTGTGTTGTCATGAGTTGTCACGACTCGAGTTGGCTTTGTCCGCGGCGTAACCATCTTTAAATAAATACTTTAAGAAATGTCTATGAGGAAAATGCATTGGGTTTCATTTCCTGGTCCAGGGTAGAGCGACGCTCTATAGCAGCCATGCAGTGCCACATGCAGGTAGCTTCAGTATTTGACCAGGTGGGAAGCATCCGGTTTCCAAAGTTAAGCCAATTAACTTAATGACCTCTAATGGTCATAATGGTGTGACTCCACTGGCTGCAAAAATAATTCTTATTATTATATTGAAGCCAAAGAGAACCTCACTTGATTTATTACATTAATAGAAAAAAATATACTTCTATTGCATGATGTTAAATTAACTCTGTAAGTATGGTACCATTTAGAGGAAAATAGATGATAAATCAGGGTAGTGTGGCTATGTTGTGATATTGCTACCGTGGACCACCATCGAAATCAGGAGGCGTATAGCCCGTATAGCATTGCATATCTCCATAAGTACAGTATATAATGCACAGTATATACAGTACCACCTGCTGCTATGCTCGCGCACCTTTATACCTTATCTCAGGTTTGTGTGTAAATATATAATTACTTTTACTTTGTTGCTTTTTCTTGATCTCCTTTCCCCTTGTTCCCCTTCTTCTTCCCTTTTTTTACTATGGAAAAAACAATGCAATGGGAACTATGCACCCAGTCTTTTACTTTGTAAATCTGTGATGTGACAATAAATCTGATTCTGATTCTCTACTTTCTCATCCAAATATGAACAAACCATGCATTGTCCATTCTTTTTTATGGTCTGTCCTTGGTGAGAAATCACGGATTAATATGATACTGAAAAACTAAAAAACGGCAACACAAAAAACAAAACTGGATAAAATAAGGATGCATGCAATCTCAGTGAATGGCTGACACTACAGAAAGGAACTAAGTAATGGTTTCTCTTTCATCGTGTTCTGTCTTTGTCATTTATTGAAACAAAGACAAAAAGAGAGTGATGAATTGAAATGATGCCATCCACCACTGTGGCTAATAAGAAAAATGTATTCCCTCATACTAGCTAAACTGGACAACGTTCTTAATATGACCCTTGGCACAGATCAGCATAAAGAATGTTCTGGTATGCCTTCTTGATATGAGTGAAGCAAGTTTACTGCGAAGCTGGTGCTTGACCAATGACTATGACCTCAAATTTGTGATCATTCGGTTTTAAACAATTTATATAATCTAAAAAGGCAGGAAATTATCTATTTGGCGTTATTAGATTAGAAATAGAATAATAGAATAATCCACATACCAGTGATGAGGAATCAGTAAGAGCTTCTAACACAATGGAAAAGGTTCTGTTGGACAGCTGTTCCACTTCTTAAACAATCTCATTCCACACATTTCCCTCTAAATTCAATGATAGATTACAGTCACGCACGCACACGCACACGCACACGCACACGCACACGCACACGCACACGCACACACACTATTTAAGCAAATGGGAGCTGATGTGCAGCTAATTATAGTCATGTTTTAATTGCTTTTTGGCATTCTTAGCAGAGTTCAGCCTTGCAGACAGACTTCCCTGGCAATCCTTCCTGGATGTGGCTTCACACTACCAATTTGTTCAACTGTTCCGGTAGTGCGTGCGTGCGTGCGTGCGTGCGTGCGTGCGTGCGTGCGTGCGTGCGTGGGAAGACAGTCTGTTTGCCGAGTAGCAGGTCTACTAAACTCGCAGTGCTAAGTGTTTAGCAGTCAAGTTCACCCATACATACTCTACGTATCACCCCCCACCTCTCTCTCTCTCTCTCTCTCTCTCTCTCTCTCTCTCTCTCTCTCTCTCTCTCTCTCTCTCTCTCCCCCCTCACTCTAACTCCTCTGTCCACTCAGAGAGAGAAAGTACCATATGGGGTTTCTTGGTAAACAGGTGTGCGGCTCTGAATCAAAGGAAAGGAGAGAAAAGGCACGCAGGGGAGAGAGGAGAGTAATGATGGAACAACGAGAGAGAAGGTGCAAAAGTGAAGAGGATGTGAGATGAGTGTGGGATGGCTATGAGGACACAACAAACCTCTTAGTTATAGTACCTGACAGCTATAGCTTTGTTTAGATGGTGAAGAAGAAACTGTGATGGAACTGAGGGAAACAAAAACATCGTCCGTGTGAGGTATTGCTAAAATAGACTCTCAGACAATCAAATCTACTGTATATCTACTGTCAATATTTAATAGGCTTTGCACAGTACAGTACATGTATATCTTATCATTCCACAAAGGCTGTGCATGTGTACTCATCATAATAGCACATGGATATAAGAAGTAGTTGATTCACTCAAATATAAAATATTTTAATTGTCTGTCTGTCCGTCCGTCCATCCGTATAACACGTTCTTCTCAAACATCAGGAAAAGGCTGAATTGTGATCAAAGCTCTTTCCCTAGATCTGGGCAGAGAGAGCGATTGATTCAATTACGTTTTATGGGATCGATAGACATGCCTGAAACAACTGAAACCAATTGGATTGCCCCAAAAAGCACAAACCCCAACCAATCTATCTGCTAGACCGCAAAGTACAGCAGCTACAGTAAGTCGCTCTAATGGTTACGGTTTTCAATTAGAGTGCCCTTAGACCGCTGGGGTGCAGCTCTGCACACAAATTAAAATACATTTGTTTGTTTGACGATTTGAAATAAAAGTGACTTGATATATCACTAGCATACTACTTGAACCCTTAAGTAAGTAAGTCTTGCCGAGCCATGCATGAGGCCCGCATATAGGGCAGGAGCCTATCTCCTGTTTCTGTAGCATGAGGCAGCTTGATGTACAAGTACACCCCCTGGACATGACGCGAGTATGACGCAGGGATTTACCCCCAATCCAACCCTTGATGCTGAGTGCCAAGCAGGGAGGCACTGGGTCCCATTTTTAGAGTCTGGTATGACCCGTCACCCGGCCCAGGGATCGAACCCCGACCTCCCAGTCTCAGGGCGACACTACAAAGCTGTATTGTCTTGACTGTTGTAGCCTAGATGTTCATTAGCTAATTTTTTTTCTTAAGATTTGTTTATTGACAATGTACACATTATCAGCGTCAGATCACTTTACAGAATCACTTTTTTTTAAAGACATACTGAAAAACTAAAAAACGGCAACACAAAAAACAAAACTGGATAAAATAAGGATGCATGCAATCTCAGTGAATGGCTGACACTACAGAAAGGAACTAAGTAATGGTTTCTCTTTCATCGTGTTCTGTCTTTGTCATTTATTGAAACAAAGACAAAAAGAGAGTGATGAATTGAAATGAGAATGTGGCAAAACAAACACAAAGTTGACAGACACTAAGCAGCAGGTGGTGAAATAGAAAATCACAGTATGTGTTAATTTAACACATTTTGATGGGGTGTCCACAGAAAATGTTTTTTAGCTGCCAGGCAGCTCCTTTCTGCCATTTCTACAGTAGAGACACACCAGGAGTTCATCTCTTCTTCATCTCTTCTCCTCATTTTTGAGCTCTCTTCAGCTAGCGTTTTTGTGGCTGAGAGCATTTTTGTGGCAGAAACTAGTTTGGAAACGCTCTAAACATTCATATAATTAATAAGCACTGCCTGGACCACATTTTGTACAAAAGAAAATGGTCCACATACAATGCAAGCATTCGGTGATTTGGAAACCCCCTTGTCCGCCCCGGTAACAAGATGTGCACATGCACGCACTACAGTGGGGGGGGGGGGGACACGCAACAGGCCAAAAAAACCTTTCGTTTTTGGCCACCTAGCCAAAAACGAAAGGTTTTTTTTACCCCAGGGGTTAACTGGGGACAGGGAGGAACTCCTTATATGGTCAGCACACTCTATAGTAGGGAAGGTTATCACAACAAAACAAAAAAAGAAGTGATATTTGAATTAAGTGAAAGCACTGAATATACTGTACCTTTAAAATTTTGGTCCTAGTGACTACATATCCACACCATATCAAAAATGGTCTCAACCTCAGGTCAAATGCTTGTCTACGGTGTGTAGTACCAGCATTCAAATCCGAGGGGGGTAAAAAATGTCTGGCCTTCTTTGGCCCAGCTCAGTGGATACCAGCTCAGTGGCCTTGTGGTTAGAGTGTCCGCCCTGAGACTGGGAGGTTGGGGTTCAATCCCCGGCCAGGTCATACCAAAGACTCTAAAAATGGGACCCAGTGCCTCCCTGCTTGGCACTCAGCATCAAGGGTTGGATTGGGGGTAAGTCCCTGCGACATACTAGCGTCATGTCCAGGGGGTGTACTTGTACATCAAGCTGCCACACGCTACAGAAACAGGAGATAGGCTCCTGCCCTATGGGCCTCATGGCTCGGCAAGGCTACTTCTTTGGCCCTTGGTCGTGGAACGACCTACAGTCCAGAGTCCAGACTAAAATTGGCTTTGAAAGTTCCCTTGAGAAGTTTCAAAAGGATCATCTTAGATGTACAGTCCAACATCTGCACATGTTTGGATATGTACTAGCCTATGTTCATGCCTATATATTTATTATTTCGGTTTAGATTTTGTATATTGTGTATTTTGCCCTGCTACTAAAAGATTAGGACTTTGGTGATTTCTTGTATTTATTTCATAGGTACTTTGAGGTGTATTTTTGTTTTATTTGCGACATATGTGACATTTATGATGTAGTATTGAAGTGTCATTTTATTTCTGCCTCTTGGCCAGTTCCCACTTGTAAAAGAGATGCAGTCTCAATGTGTTTTACTGGTTAAATAAAGGTAAAAAAAAACACATTATGAGCTTATCTCAAAAAGATCGGCTGCTTTCAACTTTTCAAAGTGCTCCAGTCTACCATAAAAGCAGCCGAGTGCAATGCTTTTAAAAGGAAGCTGCATTCTGAGCGGCTTGCGGCTGGATCCCAGCATGTGCTGTAAATTAATGGGGGGAAAAATGCCATGTACATGTGTGAACAAAAAGCCCTCAAGGTCTTTGGGGACTGCTTTTTGGGAAAAACTGTGATAAAACGGCAGAAAATGCCTAAAGAAACGCAGCAGTCTACATAGACCTTTAGAATTATTTCAAACTCTGGGTTAAATATTGAGTTGAGAGAAGGGAAACAGTGAATTCCAGTCAAACATTTCAATGGACTGAGGGTTGTTTGATTCTGTCAGGACAAGCTGCTTGGATTGTTTTGTTTTGGCATTTGGTGGATTTAATTCAAGCCACATTAAGTAGGATAAGTGCATTGTAGCATAACTGTTGCCCGTGTGAAACAAACACAAATACTGGCTTTGTGTCACAGTCACAACACTGTCTGCATGCATAAACACATTTATACAAATAAACACGCACGCACGCACGCACGCACAGACACACACACACACACACGCACACACACACACGCACACACACACGATATTGTCCCAAGTTGGGCCACCTGCCTATAATCAGTTGGCTTTAACAGAGATGAAGACAGATTGTGTGTGTGTGTGTGTGGGGTCTTTGTAAACCGCAACTCACTACAAAAAGAACAAACAAACAACAAGTTCACTGGGATGCAGTATTTTGAATTCATCATCATAAAGTGTACACACAGCATATTGTAGGTTGGCCCCTGCTTTGACTGTAAAAAAGGATAAAATATGTATAGACTGAAGTGAACTGGATAAATAATAATAATAATAATAATATCTGGGACTTCTATAGCGCTTTTCTAATACCCAAAGACGCTTTACATGTGTGGGGGCCGGGGGGGGGGGGGGGGGGGGGGGGAACAAGAGAAAAAGACAACTTTATTAGAAGAAAGAAAATAAGAATAAAACCAGTAAAACATTACATGTAACAAGTTAAAAACACATCAGCTGGGGAATGCTAGTCTGAACAGGTGGGTTTTTAGTGCGGTTTTGAAGGTGGGGAGTGAGGGGGCATCCCGGATCTGTTTGGGGAGGGCGTTCCAGAGGGTAGAGGCGGCCACAGAGAAGGCCCTGTCGCCCCAGGTTTTGAGCCTGATCTTCTTGGGGACCACAAGGATGCCGGCATCGCTGAACCTGAGGGAGCGGGATGGTGCGTGTGGTTCGAGGAGGGCGGAGCCAGGGGGGGAGCCAGGTTGTGCAGAGACTTGTAGGTGGTGACAAGTACTTTGAAATCAATTCTGTGTTTGATGGGGAGCCAATGGAGGTCACGGAGGACTGGGGTGATATGGTCTCTGGAGCGGGTGGAGGTGAGCAGGCGGGCAGCTGAGTTTTGGACGTATTGTAGTTTGTTGAGGGTTTTTGCAGTGGTGCCATAGAGGATGCTGTTGCAATAGTCCAGTCGGGATGAGATGAAGGCATGAATGAGGGTTTCGGCAGCTGAGGGTGTCAGGGAGGGGCGGAGACGGGCGATGTTTTTGAGGTGAAAGAATGCTGTTTTAGTGATGTGGTTTACGTGGGGGAGGAATGAGAGGGTAGGGTCGAAGATGACACCTAGGTTGCGGATGCGTGTGGAGGTAGTGACAAGGGAGCCGTCGATGGTGAGTGAGAAGTCCTGGGTGGAGCGGGTGAGGGAGTCGGGCCAATGATAATTATTTCAGATTTGCTGCAGTTAAGTTTTGTTGCATCCAGGTTTTTATGTCTGTGAGGCAGGTGGTGAGGGTGGAGTGAGTGGCTGGGGTGATGGATGAGATGGAGAGGTATAGCTGTGTGTCGTCTGCGTAGCAATGAAATTGAAGGCCGTGGTGGCGGAGGATCTGACCAAGGGGGAGGATGTAGATGGTGAAAATCAGGGGGCCGAGCACAGAGCCTTGGGGGACACCATGAGTGACTGGGGCAGTGGAGGAGGTGCAGTTGTTAATTGAAATGAATTGCTGACGGTCAGAGAGGTAAGATTTCATGTAGGAGAGGGCGGTACCGGATAAACCAAGGGAGGAGTGGAGGCGTGAAATGAGGATGGAGTGATTGATTGTGTCGAAGGCAGCACTGAGGTCGAGGAGGATGAGGATGGAGAGGGAACCAGAGTCGGCAGAGCGGAGGATGTCATTGGTAACCTTGAGGAGAGCAGTTTCGGTACTGTGGAGTGAGCGGAAGCCGGATTGGAAGGTTTCATAAAGTTTATTGCTGTCCAGGTGTGATTTTATTTGAGATCCAACTGCTCATTCGAGTATTTTGGAGAGAAAGGGGAGATTGGAGATGGGCCGGTAGTTGTTGGGGGCGTTGGGGTCGAGACCAGGTTTCTTGAGGATGGGAGTGATGGCAGCCAGCTTGAGGGCAGGAGGGACAAAGCCAGTGGACAGGGAGGAGTTTATTAGATTGATGATGAGTGGTGAGAGTGATGGGAGGCAGGCCATGACTACTATGACTAGGGTTGATGGGATAGGGTCAAGGATGCTGGTAGAGGATTTCATCCCTGAAGTTATGGAGGAGAGGTCGGATGTGGTGATTTCTGTGAAGGAGGTGAGTGGATGGTTGGAGAGAAGCAGGGGGGCATGTTCGGGGGCAGGGGGGGAGGGAGGAGAGGAGGTGGCGAGTTCAGAGTGAATAGTGTCGATTTTTGATTGGAAGAATGACAGAAATGATTCACATTTGTGGGCCGCAAACCTCACCTCATGAATGAGGCAGCGATTCAGGCTGGAACCTATACTATACAACAATTTCGGAGTCAAATGCGGAGAACAAATTTCACTGCGGTAACGTGTATGACTAATCGTATGACGCCGTGGTGAGCCACCGCCACCTGAATAGAGAGCAGCAGCGGCGCCACCATCTCACGCACCAGCCACCTCTCGCCACACCTCAGCAGAAGCTCTTAGCCGCTGAGCAGAATCTGCAACTTCAAGAGTGTGACTGCTGCCACCGCCGATGTCTCGGCCTCAAGCTCAACGCCTGCGGCATCTGCGACGTCTGCAGCCGGAACAAGCACGACCTCAGGCGTCTTACTGGTAGTTACATGGTGACTGTGTTTTGTACTACTTTGGTATAGCTTGTGTGGTGCCTTGGAGTACCTTGGAACCAAGCACAGTTGTTTGACTTAAGCAGCTGCAGGGTCAATAGGTGTGTGTTTCAAATGCAGTTTCTGTCTTCTGCCCAGAGGCTTAAGGCTCTTCACAAAGAGAATGCCATATTATTTGTGACCCATAATGCTGCATACACAACTGTGACAACATGCCTTTGTTCTGTGTGTGTGCGCGCGTGTGTGCGTGCGTGAGTGAACCTGCATTAGCTAGTATCTGTATTCGTCTCAGCACTCGTGATTCTTGCGAGTCGGCTAATGGAATTTTATGTTTTATGCCTCTCTCTCCCTCTCTCCCCCTCTATTTCTCTCGCGCTCTCTAACTCGCACATGAACGTCAACACTTGCGCGCACACACACACACACACGCATGCATGCATTCCGTATCTTACAATAAATGCTAATTGTTCATTCTTTTACACCTGTAAACCTATGATGCGACAACAAACCAGAAGTTGAAGTTTCCTTTACTGGCATTTAATTCAAACTGGTGATGACCGAAAAGTTCATCAAGGGCATGGCCTCCTCTTACCTTCAGGACACACTGTTATAAATGCCTTAACTAATTCGCCGCCTAGAACGTCTTTTGACACCTTCTGGTTCTTTGACCCTCGTTGCCGAGATCGTCTTTGGACGTCTTTTATATATATTGATTACGGTTCACAACTCTGTTCTGCTAGCGCCTGTAACACTGTGTGACACGGTGTGATGGAGAAAAAAATAAAAACAGGAAAAAAGTGAAAATTCCGCTGGCTTATGCTGTCTATGGGAACGGAGTTTTTAGAATCCTAATATCTCAAATTCTTCTTCCAGGCTGCGCTTTTGATCAAAACAAGCTCGATTTGGCCCGGGTGGCTAGTGTAGCGGTCCGGTCACCTAGGCTGCCTGATGGCGTGTCGCAGGTTCGACTCCCGATCCCGACGACCTTTGCCTTTGAGATTGTAAATAGAGTATGTCTTTCTTTTCATCTGACAATCTTTCTCTGTCTATCTCTTTTTATCTCTCACCCCCCCACACACACACAAACACACCGCTCCCTGCTCTAGCACCCTCGATCCCTAACTTCATTCCCTTCGTATTACCTTTATCTCCATCTAATCAGTACTAGCTCATGTTATACTGATCTATCTTCTCTATCTGCTCTGCTGCTCACTGATCTGTGTAAGCTCCTTCTAGCTCTCCCTCCGCCTCCACTGTCCTCATTCCACCCAGGTTGCAATAACATGACCCATACCATTGCAGAACCTCAGATCATCTATCCATTAGCACCAAATACAGTGGTAACTCTGTAGAGGTCCTCTGTATACATTCCATGACTGGTACTAGAAGTTAACAACTCCCGTTAAAGTGTTAGGGTTTTTGGTTTTGTCGCATTCCTAAGCCAATAACTTGATGACCGACGGAGTCATTTTTTACTACTCCATTAAACTATAGTCTGTGTCCTACTGCCAATAAGTAAAGTATATACCGGTACCTTCAAAAACTAAAACCCATCACAGTAATGGTTTTCATTCTCTTTGGTAAAATTATATGCTTATTCTGCTAAAAACTCAACTAAAGAAACAATGAATTATTTAATTCAATGAATAATTTCTTACGCGTTGGTCCTCCCTTTTTGTAATGATCTTTGCCATGCCTTAAACTTATAATAAAGGCTTTTTTCACCTCACTGGAACAGAGTGCCTTGGATCCTCTTCTTTATTTTCATGATTTAACCTTGCCAACAAGCACCTGTATTCAGTTCAACAAACAAAGGACCACAGCAGACTTACAATGAGCCTAAATGTAAATCTTAGGACGAGCCTGGTGGCCGGAAGCGTTACTCTAATACATTATCTGCAAAAGGGGTCTCTTTTTTGGGGTGTGAGGATTATATAAATGCTGCTTATCACTAATGTATAACTCTGAATCCACCTTTCATTAACCCCAAATCCTTTCTGCATTACTACTGCAGCCGATTCTTCTTTGATTTCTGCACTGTAATGTGGTATAGAGAAATGCCATGGTTGTGTAACTAAAAATAAAAATGTGTGAACTGAGCGGTGCAACTATACATTTATTGTCATAGTTACTGTACTCTACTGTGCTCTGTACTGTATTGTAGTGTACTGTGCAGGGATCTCCGGAACATCCAGACCCGCAGGAACGCGGCCACGGTGCCGGCTCGGTTCCGGCAAGCCGCCCTGTGTCCGAAACGGTCGAGAAATGACGGAGTTACCATGGTGGGGTCCCCGGGGGGGTCCCCGGAACATCCAGACCCCCAGGAAGGGGCCGGGCGGTCCGGGTCCGGCGAGCTGCTGCACGTCCGAAACGGTCGAGAAATGACAGAGTTACCATGTGGGGGTCCCCGGGGGGGTCCGTGTGGGGGTCCCCGGAACATCCAGAGCCCCAGGAACGGCCCAGGGCTCGTACTGTAGTGTACTCTCTGTGCTGTACTGTACTGGTCACTTTAGGTGTTGCAGCTTTCCGTGCTCGGACATACAGACACAGAGACAGACATAATGGACATATATCCTCATTTAGCTTTAATTCAACAACATCTAGCGAACCTACAACTGTACATGCTTATGGTTCATGGATGGAGCAGAGGTTACATTTCAACCAGTGGCCCTTGAGGGTGTTCCAGGTGGCCCCCAGCTAAATGATGATCTGTATCAATACAGCATGGAATTGTGGACAGAATCTTATCCAACGATAACAAAATATTCTCATCAAATGGTGTCTGTGGCTCAAATGTCGAATAAATAATGGTTCTTGATATGAAATAGGTTGAAAACCACTGGGATGGAGTATGGAATGGAGGGGAATGGATTGATAAAGGGATGAAGAGAAGGATAGATATAAGGAAAGAGGGCAAGAGAGGGAGGTGAAGACACCTGACACACCGAACACATCCACTGTTAAAATATGACTGTTTCCCTCACAAGCACTCGCCTCCTATGCAGTACATCTCTCCTACGGGATACCGGTGTTACAAACCTCATTAACCCTCCCCTCTTCAGTCTCTCTCTCTCTCTCTCTCTCTCTCTCCTCTCCATGCATCTCTTTCTCTCTTCCTATCTTGTCCTTGACTCTGAATCTTTCGACTTCTGGTGCTGACTCACTGCCTGGACACACTCCACTACTCCCCTGTGGGGAGGGGGGGGGGGGGGGGGTGTGTGTGTGTGTGTGTGTGTGTGTGTGTGTGTGTGTGTGTGTGTGTGTGTGTGTGTGTGTGTGTGTGTGTGTGTGTGTGTGTGTGTGTGTGTTTAGGTGCACGCACGCACCTGTTCATGTGTCTATATATAGTGTAAGTGTCAGTGTGCGTGGGTGTGTGGTGTGAATTGGTGTGCAGTATAGTACAGTATACTGTGCCCGTGCATACAAAGTATGGATGGATGTGTGTGCAAGTCTGTGTGTGTATTTCAAGCTTCAAATTTGTGAGTGAGGGGTTGTATAGTCTGTAGATATTCTCTAGACATCATCCCAAAACACGAAGGCACGCACACATAAACAATTAAACACGCACACATGCGCGCACACGCAAGTGCACGCGCATGCACGGACACCTCTCATCCAGAGAGAGAGAGATGCAATATGTTGCATAATTTGAGGTGTCAATCAAGACATCAATTAGGTTTCTTCCAGAAAGGTGTTGTGATTCATTAATGTTAAATTGACAAGCACTGTTTGGCCATGTGCTCCACGCTGTGCCCTTAATTCTACTGCACCATGAAATAAGCCATCTTCAGTAAATGCTCAGATTGTTGTCATTTTTTTTGTACTGAACCATATTCAAAGTCTTTGGTTGGAGACAGAAGCGCTACTATTACCACTACTACTGGCTGTTACTACTGTACAACTACAAAAAAAGAAAGTGAAAGAAAGGGATCAGGACAAAAATAGGACACACACACACACACACACACACACACACACACACACTCACACTCACACTCACACTCACACACACTCATGTGCCTGCGCACGCACACATGCTGCGATCCGTCAGACCTAGACATGTCCTCATTCCACCCACATCTCCTGATTGGTTCAAACTAATTTAAGCTGTTCCACTTAAGCCGTGTAAAGCACAAATTATATCTGGACATAATTACACAATCAATGAAATGTTGGAGAGAGAGAGAGAGAGAGAGCACAGAAGAGAGAGAGAGAGAGCACAGAAGAGAGAGAGAGAGAGAGCACAGAAGAGAGAGAGAGAGAGCACAGAAGAGAGAGAGAGAGAGAGAGAGCACAGAAGAGAGAGAGAGAGCACAGAAGAGAGAGAGAGAGAGCACAGAAGAGAGAGAGAGAGAGCACAGAAGAGAGAGAGAGAGAGGGAGGATGTTTTTCCCGTCTTCTTGTCAAGTCTTTCATGCAAAACCGTGCATGATGATATTTCAAGTTGAAAATTGGTAGAAAATTAATTGCCCCTTGCGCAAATCAACCGTGATATTTGTAATTGGTATACGGTAAACTAAATGATGGATATGTTGGAATGATGGCATAGCTATAGGCATTATAGAGATTAGGCTGATTTGCCTTGCTGGTGTTTATGTTGTGGTTGGGGAAGCCTATTGATCATGGTCTATTTATAATAATGTAAGAAACATCAGCACATACAGTATATGAATGTTGTAAATATTATATCCACATAATTATAATAAAACCTCCATCCATATTATCATTTGGTTTTGACTGACTAATTTTGATTGACATCATCATTATGACAGAATATCAGATACTGTGTAGAGCCACAGGGAAGCGATACCGTTATTAGCTCCTGGCGCTATCCCCTCCAACGCCTGGCTTTTTCTTGTGACGTCATGTAGCAGCCAAGTCTATGGACTTTTTATGTTTGCTTTAAACATGCCTCCTGTGACGTACAAGCCCCCAAGGACGAGTGTGATCTTTTTTATTTTTAAATTTGAAACAACTTAAACTTGTTTAGTTGTAAATGACGTTTAGTTGTAAATGACATGTGTGTTTGTTTGTGTGTATGTTGGATAAAGCATACAATCCAAGCAGCGCAGCAGGTGCTCTGAGGCTTTGATTAGACAGCGGTCTGCTATATAGTGGGGCGGTCATTAACGAGAAACAACACACTGCTGAATTCAGCGATTGACCAATCAGAATCAAGCATTTAACCAAGCCGTGTAATAAACTATTGTAACAACATCCTATCCACTCGCCTGTCATGTGCTTTGTGCGGATGTCATGCCATAAAATCTCACTTTCGTGTTCTGCATTTGCAGGTTGACTGTGAAGGGTGTACGCGTTTGTATACTTTTTATTGTATACAGTAGGTGCATACGGTACATTTGCATATACTTTTTATTAATTACCGATGGTTTAATTGATAGTGGTATGATTATATCCTACTGTACTTCTAATGCCCTGTATCTGTAATTTAAAAAAGGGAACTCTTAACTCTGAGGAAGCCCAGACCATGCACCGGATATCTACAGTAATAATGGTTGACTAACTGACGCTTTGAAAACGCTTTAAAAACAGAAATCAGCCATTGAAATATTTTTCATTGTGTACTTTGAATGATGCTACTACGCAGTGGAATGAATCTACATTTCCTTACTCCCGTAGGCTTTTTGTTAATGGGGAGAGCTTAGTGGGCCACTTCTGAATGGGATGTGGCCCAAGCATTTCCAAGGCATCTCACAAAAGACGAGGAAAAACGCTGAGGCATGATAGAAAGAAAATAACTTCCTGATGGTGCCTGACAAAGAGTCCACAGAGTGTCTACTAGGGCTGTTTGTATTGTATGAAAATATGTCACCCTTCTATAAGTTCCAAGACACAATTTGGGAAGATCATTAGCTGTCAGCAAACATAGCTACAGTAAAATGCTCAGTGACATTTTAACTCCAAAAAATGTACATTCTGTGCACTCTCTGAGTTACAAATAGGCCTACATGAACTCTAGTAAGGATATTACTCTGTAATACTTTGATACCTGGTGTGGATCCGATAGTAGGTTTATTGCGACCGAAGGTCGCATTTACTATGAAATCCTACATCTCGCGTCCGTCCGACCGTCACACCTCCATATATGGTTGCCAATCCATCATGTCTCGTGACATCTCGTGACATCATATCCTACTGTACTTCTAATGCCCTGTATCTGTAATTTAAAAAAGGGAACTCTTAACTCTGAGGAAGCCCAGACCATGCACCGGATATCTACAGTAATAATGGTTGACTAACTGACGCTTTGAAAACGCTTTAAAAACAGAAATCAGCCATTGAAATATTTTTCATTGTGTACTTTGAATGATGCTACTACGCAGTGGAATGAATCTACATTTCCTTACTCCCGTAGGCTTTTTGTTAATGGGGAGAGCTTAGTGGGCCACTTCTGAATGGGATGTGGCCCAAGCATTTCCAAGGCATCTCACAAAAGACGAGGAAAAACGCTGAGGCATGATAGAAAGAAAATAACTTCCTGATGGTGCCTGACAAAGAGTCCACAGAGTGTCTACTAGGGCTGTTTGTATTGTATGAAAATATGTCACCCTTCTATAAGTTCCAAGACACAATTTGGGAAGATCATTAGCTGTCAGCAAACATAGCTACAGTAAAATGCTCAGTGACATTTTAACTCCAAAAAATGTACATTCTGTGCACTCTCTGAGTTACAAATAGGCCTACATGAACTCTAGTAAGGATATTACTCTGTAATACTTTGATACCTGGTGTGGATCCGATAGTAGGTTTATTGCGACCGAAGGTCGCATTTACTATGAAATCCTACATCTCGCGTCCGTCCGACCGTCACACCTCCATATATGGTTGCCAATCCATCATGTCTCGTGACATCTCGTGACATCATGGAGACCCTTAGATCTCCATATGGATCTGACCTTGTGACATCTCATGACATCATGGAGACCCTTATCTGACCTTGTGACATCACGTGACATCATGGAGACCCTTAACGCCTCCATATGGTCACACCTCGTGACACGTCACGCCACCATATATGGCCATCTCCATGTATGAAGATCACGACACTGACATCATCTAACCCTGGATAATCATACATGGAGAAGACTGGATCATCGCCTAGATCTGCATATATGGAGCCGGCCGGCAACTCTTGTTGATCTGACCTCATGGCACCTCATGACACTGAAGACACGATCCATATATGGCCAGTACCGAATTCATTCCATATGTTGATCTGACCTCCCATGCCAAAGCGCCAGCTCTCAGTCTCCCATCTGCCGTCACCCAGGCGGATGTGTGCGCGCAACCTCTCCCTTTAGGACAGTACAGTTCTCAGATACACAGGTATACACACTCACACTCATAGAAGGATACAGTTACATAACAACCAATTGGTGGACAGGGACTTTTACAGTTACGTGGCCATTATCGTGCATTTGGTACCTTAGTGGGTTTGTCAGTTCATCTGAAATTGCACATTTTGACAAAGTGATGTTCGTTTGATGTGTGCACGACATTATTCCATTCTGAAGCATAATATTCAACTGCAAACAGAATGTCACAAATGCATGTCACCAGCTCCACACGTTCCCATAGCGATCACAAATAGCCATCCTGTCTGCCAGTCTGAAATGTCTTTTCTCGGTAATTGGTGGATTGGTGCGGAGGACCCCAGCTGCTCTCTGTGGGGAGTTGGTGTCTCTCTGTGCTATTTGTCCAGGGCAGGAGTCCAATAAAGCTGTCATTGTAACAGACTGTCAGAGTACAGTACTATGTTACAAGATCCACTGTTGACTGCAAAGGCGGGCGGATTCGTCTAAATGGTGATTTATCGAAGTTGTTATTGCATACTGACATTTACTGCACATGCACGCACACAGTCACGCATATACATATGCATATATGTACAGTATGTATGTAATTGTGTACATATACATAATACAGGAGGATCATTGTAGTGGTGATGAAGGGAGTGGTTGCATTTTTTTTTTTTTTAATTTTATCAAGTTTTTATTTATTTATGTAAATCACCAATGCACATAGGTGGCCTAAGGGAGTGGTTTAATGATTGAATGAATGCTTGTACAAAAGCGTGAACATGACGTGCCATAGACACAGACTAACTAGAGTTGTTTCATTGCGAGTTAAAATCCATCCAGGCTTGAAGGGGAAACAGCATCAGGCATCTATTATACCACCACACCACACTACCACCTGACTCATATAACAATGGGCCGCATTGTAAAGCTTTGAGATGCTGGATGATTGGAACGCACGCACGCACGCACGCACGCACGCACGCACGCACGCACACGCGCACGCACACACACACCCAGGGAGACCCCAGGGAGGGACGTAAAGGGATGGGGCAAAACAAAGAGGGTGACAGAGTGAGGGAAGGAGACAAGCAATTTGACACAAAGAGAGCGCATCAGAGAGATGGAGAAAGTGACAGTAACAGAGAGCGAGAGAGAGAGAATGCCGATATACTGTAGATCAGAAGCAACAATCATCTGTTTGTTCTTGGCCAGAAAAACAGCACTGAAACCTCCACAGGAACAATCTGTCAGACTCTAAATCAATGGCCTATAGCACTGAAAATAAGAGTGGGCAATGTGCCTGCGTGCGCGCGTTTTCAATTGTGTTTATTGTCATGATTTGCCACGAGCCGAGTTGGCTTTGTTTGTGGTGTAAACGTCTTTAAATAAATACTTTTTGAAAAGCCTATGGGGAAAATGAATGGGGAATCATTTCCTGGGCCACTCGTCGTTCTGAAAGGGGGGCGCGACTGCGACGCTCTATGACGTCTACCCGATCTCAACCAAACACAGTGAAATAACACGGATTGGCAATTCCATACGTACACTACTACGGAGAGCCACGCCTCCGTCGTAATCAAGTAGTGTAATATGTATGTATTTTTGGTATTTTTTGTCGTGTATGTACAATACATGTTGTGTGTGTATGTGCAGTTTGGGTGTGCCGGCTGTGTGTGTGTGTGTGTGTGTGTGTGTGTGTGTGTGTGTGTGTGTGTGTGTGTGTGTGTGTGTGTGTGTGTGTGTGTGTGTGTGTGTGTGTGTGTGTGTGTGTGTGTGTGTGTGTTACGTCCACAACAGTTCAATGGTCACCTCAATCCATATACCCTCACATTCTGCTCCTCTGTGTTTGAAGGACACTACTGGGACAGTTAAGGCTCATCATACATAGTCTGTATTTTCGGTGGTGGGGTGACCACCGAACTACAACATGACGTCACGAGCCGCGGTGAAGAGCAAACCACCGCCACCGCCCCAGCCCTTCTCTCTGTTTTTACTCACCACCGCTCAACGTTATTTCAGCTCTGGTGGTCAGCTCACTACCGGAAAGGTGGTCACCTCACCACCGAAAATCCAGACTATGAATAGGCCTTTAGAGAATTGAGAGAAGTGTGTAAAGGGACCGCACAGAGGGATGTTTGGCTGTGACCACTGATCAGATTCAGGTGTGTTGATGTGATGAGGTTGAATGCCCCTGAGGAAGAATGCTGTTTCAGGGAGGATGTTTCATTTGATGATATGCAAATTACATGCAATATCTCATACGAGTGAAAATGAATAAAAATTGGAGTCAATTCAGGCGATGTTAAATAAAGGTGTGTAAAAATGGACCCCAATTGATCACACATAGCGGCCATTTTGCTATTAAGTTAAATTGCCTGCATGCCAGATTTATTTCCCCCCTGTCTCGCAATCATTATTTAATTCTCCCAAAACATGGATTTTGTTACCTGCTTTAGTTATGGCCCTGGGATGTGAATAAAGCTTGTTTTGACTAGTAAAAACGCAATCTGGGAAAAGAATCTGAGATAAATTGATTCTAAAAAAATCTGTAGTTAGATGGCTGGCTGACTTTTCACTTCCAGTTATTTCCTGTTTATATTAGCAGACCTCAACTCTCAACTGTTGCATCCGCGACCCAATGTGTGAGCTTGTATGTTAGCTGTTCTCGGTGCTCAATACCGTTGAAGTATTTGGGTGAAGTATTTATGTCTCGCTAGAAGCGTCTCACTCATATAAATGGTCTCCCCAACCAACACATAAGAGGAGGTTGAATGAACAGAGAATCCCGTGCTCCCCAACAGCAGGTTCGGGGAACTCTTGGGAATTGATTTGATTACATGAAACCTGCACCTGCGTGTGCAGTCTCAAAGTTTGTAAACAAAAAATCTGTCTATATCCCAACCTGCAACTATAACGAAGTATAAGTACAGGGATTGCATCTGGATGCTGAAGTTCTAACATAAAAAATGGGCCTCCATCCTCTCAGCTCTCTGACTGCACTGTAACAAGCAAGAACTTTGTTTCCTACGTTGCTAAAGGAGGAAATTATCCTGAAACTGCATTCATGACACTTCTTTGTGGGAAAACGCTCTCAAAGAGCACTTCCGGACGGCTGAAATTCAAAACTGGCCCCTGTAAAAAATTGTCAACCCCACACCTTTTTTTCCCTACTGTACATGGTTTTTGAGCGGTGCCTAACCGCTCCATTACGCAGCTATGCGTGTATGTATGTATGTATGTCTGTCTCTGTGTCTGTATGTCTGAGCATGGACAGCTGCAACACCTCGCCAATACCGCTGGATGGCACTGTTGAGCAGCGACACACACACACACACACACACACACACACACACACACACACACACACACACACACACACACACGCCTCCCTCTGTGTGGTTAGTTGTGCGTCAGAGCAGCAGCAAAATTGTCTTAGGAATGGAACAAAAACAAAACAATTCAAAGAATAAATTACATTTTCTTCCTGTGTTATAATAGCTGAATAGGATGGGCCAGGTCTACACTCATCAGTTATTATGGTGGTACTTGGAGTGCCAGATATTTTCTGTGGTGGTACTTGGTATAAAAATGTTGAGAACCACTGCTTTATATGATGAGTTCCTGTTTTTCATAGAAGTATATTTGTACGTCTTTAAATGTTCTGATGAATTGAAAATGGAGGACCCTGATGTAAATAAGTCTTTACAGTGCTTTTCGTGGTTTCATCCTCGTAGCAGTTTCGGTATTAACTTGTGCTTTCATTTGAAATGTACCCATTCTACTGTACTGTGAATAAAATGTTCAATCAATCAATCATACAGTAGCACATTCTAAGCTACACTGCCTTAAGCTACACTGCCTGCGATAAAATCTATCTACAAAATTTGAATTATATGCATGACAAAGAATTTCAAATTGCTTAGTCTAAAGGCTTCTATATTGTTGTTTCTGTCAGACCTTATTCACAAACTCACCCACACACGGACACATGCACTGCCCCGTGGCTGGGGTTGCTACAGTAATGACATCAAAACATCAGTGCCTCTGCAGTTTCAAAGAAACAAAGTCTCTCTGGGGGAAGATTCAATCTTCTGTTGGAATCAGAATAATTTTTATTCACCCAGAACAACAGTAGCCGCACAGTATAGCTCACGTACTGTATAGTTTCAGCCACTGTACTATACTTCAGGTACACAGGCAAATTGCATGCCAGGGCTACAGTTCTCAACGTTTTTGGCCGGGGACCCCCGGAAATGCTTTGGCAATGTCTCGGGGACCCCGCCCCCTCCCGACTCCCGAAATTGACTGCTACAATAACCTTAAACCATTTTGGGCGGGAACCCCTTTTGGTGTTTTAAGCATTGTTATAATTTAGCTATTGAAAAATAGCAGATCTACAAGCTCATAGCGCGCCACCGAGTGGCGCGCTACGAGCTAGTAGGTCTGCTATTTTTGAAAAATCGTGAAAATAAAATTTAAAAAAAAATCTTTTTTTTTATTTTTTTTATATAATTTGGGGACCCCCTAAAATAATTTGGCGACCCCCCGAGGGGTCGTGACCCACGGGTTGAGAACCCCTGCTCTACTGAGTCCCTTTTATTTACAGAGCCTCTACGACTGGACACCAACAGACTTTTTGGTCTGGTACCACTGCAGTGTGTGAAACTTACAAACACGTCAATTGTGCTGCAGATAAACATTAATTTTACCACCCTCAAACTAGAGGCTTACAAATGTTAGCTTAATCAATAATTCTATCCATACAGTATAAAATAAATTGGTAAATGTAGCATAACTAGGAATTAACAATTACACCGTACACGGTTTAGGGGAGGGAGGGAGGCAGGCAGGCAAGAAAAGAGAAAATGAAAAGCATTTCAGTGTTTGAAATGACACTAACTGATGAGTGAAGAATCCACTTCTGCCATGTGTGACCAGCTGACATTTAGGCCCAAAAGGAAAACTGAGCTGAATTTCTATGCCACCCTGATTAATTAGATCTAGCCAGAGCTATTTATTGTTGCTTTAATATGACATATTATTAACACATTGAGCGTCCTCACCTATAACTTTATGTAGTTTTAAAATATTATGAATTATTATTATGAATATTTGTATTATTATTATTATTATATACATGGTCTACTTGTGTGCAAGCAGAGCGTGCCATGAGGTGTGCTCACCACTGCTGGTACGACCGCTGCTTTGAGCCCCTATAGAGCTCTCTGTCCGGATACGACTGCTCCTCTGAGTCCTAGAGCTCTCTGCTCTCTGTCTGGGTACGACTGCTCCTCTGAGTCCTAGAGCTCTCTGCTGTCTGTCTGGGTACGACTGCTTCTCTGAGTCCTAGAGCTCTCTGCTGTCTGTCTGGGTACGACTGCTTCTCTGAGTCCTAGAGCTCTCTGCTGTCTGTCTGGGTACGACTGCTCCTCTGAGTCCTAGAGCTCTCTGCTGTCTGTCTGGGTACGACTGCTTCTCTGAGTCCTAGAGCTCTCTGCTGTCTACTCTGTCTGGGTACGACTGCTTCTCTGGGTACGACTGCTTCTCTGAGTCCTAGAGCTCTCTGCTGTCTGTCTGGGTACGACTGCTTCTCTGAGTCCTAGAGCTCTCTGCTGTCTGTCTGGGTATGACTGCTTCTCTGAGTCCTAGAGCTCTCTGCTGTCTGTCTGGGCACGACTGCTTCTCTGAGTCCTAGAGCTCTCTGCTGTCTGTCTGGGCACGACTGCTTCTCTGAGTCCTAGAGCTCTCTGCTGTCTGTCTGGGCACGACTGCTTCTCTGAGTCCTAGAGCTCTCTGCTGTCTGTCTGGGTACGACTGCTCCTCTGAGTCCTAGAGCTCTCTGCTGTCTGTCTGGGTACGACTGCTTCTCTGAGTCCTAGAGCTCTCTGCTGTCTGTCTGGGCACGACTGCTTCTCTGAGTCCTAGAGCTCTCTGCTATTCTAAATCCTTTAGACCCGTTATTGACCTTATACCAACCTTGAAACCTACCTGAGTTACGTCACCAATAATGGTGGTCCCTTATTGGCTGTTGGAGGACACTGTACATACATACATACATACATACATACATACATACATGCATACATGCATACATGCATACATGCATACATGCATACATGCATACATACCCACCCAGCCGATCGCAGTACTTGCGCGCTCTGCATGCGTCATTATTATAATAACTAGAAATGCCCTCTCTCGAGGTGCCAACTTGCGCCTTGCACACAGGCCTTGCCATACATGGCCTACTTGTGCGCAAGCAGAGCGCGCAAGTACTGCTACTAACTAATGTCTATTTACAACTGCTGCTCTAAATCCTTTAGACCCGTTATTGACCTTATAACAACCTTGAAACGTACCTTAGTTACGTCACCATCAACAGCCAATAAGGGACCACCATTCTTACCCCGACATACATGCATACATACCCAGCCGATCACCAAACATACCTTAGTTACGTCTTCAAGGATGGTGGTCCATTATTGGCCAACGGACAACACCGACATACGGTGGACAACACCGACATACCCAGCCGATCGCAGTACTTACGCGCTTCGCTTGTGCAAGTAATGAGAGAGAGAGGGGGAGAGAGAGAGAGAGGGGGAGAGAGAGAGAGAGAGAGAGAGAGAGAGAGATGGCGCTTTTATGTGATATTATGTTATGATAGAGGATTTTCAGGTAAGGAGGACAACTCACTGTAACAGGAAAGGATAGATGCTTCTGATGCACACCAGTAGGCTGCAGAGGCTTTCAAAACGATTTCTCTACAAGCTCTGATATTGCTTTTCTCCCCCAGATAGCCTCTTTATCCACCCAGCACATTTCTGAGGTAATACACCATGACTTCTGTAAGGTCATGCCACATATAGGCAGTATCTGATTCCCGGCAGAGTTGCTTTGACTTGAAAATGATGAATAACGGTATTTGGTAGACTATAGTATTCCCACAGACAATTGGTGTAACCAAGTCATTGTTTCTATATCTGAACCCCAACCCCGCCGAGTGTTTCCAGGATTAGACATTATTTTGGAGCAGTCAGTATAGCACTGTAGCCTCACAGTAAGAAGGGCCTGGGACTGGGCCATGGCTCAGTGGTCCAGGTACCTTGGCTGGTAATCCAGTCTGGCAGTGTGCCGCGGGTTCGACTCCCGATCCCGACGGCCTTTACTGCATGTCTTCCCCCCATCTCTCTCCCCATTTCCTGTCAGCCTACTGTCTGTCCCTCCATAAAAAATATAAAAATAAAGGCGAAAGCCACAAAAAAAAAACATAAAAAAAAAAGAAGGGCCTGGGTTTGATTCCCACTGGTGACACTGTGGGCGCCAGGTGTGTGTTCTCTCCTCCACATCATCAGTGCCCATACCCTGGTGAGCTTGGCAATAGGGCCTTTCTGTGTGGAGTTTGCATGTTTTCCCCGTGTCCCCTAGGGTAGGTACCCTCACAAACAACATGCAGTAATCCAGGCCTCTATACTGACTGATGGAGGGGAAAGGAACTGGTTGGAATAAACGTGTTCCTTCCACACGCTACGTCCACCCGGGGAAACTCGCCCCTGTTAGGTGAAAAGACACGGCTTGGACTCCTCATGCATAGAAGAAAGCATGAGGTCAGTCCGTTGCTCTCCCTGGGTTGGCAGAGGGAGTGTTTGATTGATGGAAATATTTATTAACAGTTTGCAGAATTTCAGTACATTTCAAGCACATACTCAATACAAAGGCTGTTAACTGTGAGTGGATGACCCAATTAAGCATTACACTTGTTTACAAGAGGGTCCACCATGTTCAATTCATCAAAACATTTAGAGACGTACAAATAGACACTTCTATATAGACAAAGAACAGAACAGGAATTCATCATAATGGAGGTAAAAAGGGAAAAGAAACATATACAGTGAGGGAAAAAGCGCCCAGGGTTAGATAATTGACACTGGGTGAAAGAAATGGGTTGCAAAAATCGTGGGATAAAAATGTAAGAAAGAGGCCCAGGCGGTGGCGTAACCGTCTGGGCACCCGACTGGTAATCCAGTCGCAGTGTGCCGCGGGTTCGACTCCCGAGCCCGACACGGCCTTTACTGCATGTCTTCCCCCATCTCTCTCCCGTTTCCTGTCAGCCTACTGTCTGTCCCTTCAAAAACCAATAAAAGGCGTAAGCCGCAAAAAAATATCTTTAAAAAAAAAAAAAAAATGTAAGAAAGAAAAGCAAAGAGACGTAGGACAACAAAAGTATAACGTTCGAGAGTTGGAACTTTGTTGCATGGCTTTACTTTTTCTTTTCCCTATTAACTGTCCTCTCCTGATGATGGAAGAATAGACGGACAGACGGACAGACAGACTGAGTGAACCTGAAGTCCACCCTTCTGTATCTCTGGCCGCATAACGGCACCAGGCAAGGATCCACAGCCGTCGATAGCCTTAACACACCCCCCCATCCCCCCAAAAAATAAATGTCATGCATTTCTGTGAACCTTTTGTCCAGGTATATGGTTGTGCTGAGCATGACAGTCTCCCCACGCTCTCTCAGCACTTCCCAGCTTTCACACAGTTGATAAAGTTACCCCCCCCCCCCGCCCCCAACATTCACACCAGAGAGTGGAATCTTTTAATTCCCAACCACACACTGCTCTATCTCTCCACTGTAAATAACTGTGTATCTGACTGGCCTTGACTGAGTGGTTGTTATCTGAACTGCAACTCTCCTCCCATCAACACCACCATGTACTCCATCCAGCAGTGGCGTGCACAGACATTTAGAGGGGCAGGTGCTCAAGTTAAAAAAGGGCACCTTGTGCAGCGCGTGGAACCGGCCGGTTGCCTTAATCTATTTTGGGCGGGAACCCCTTTTGGTGTTAGCATTATGTTATGCTTTAGCTATTGAAAAATAGCAGATCTACAAGCTCATAGCGCGCCACCGAGTGGCGCGCTACGAGCTTGTAGGTCTGCTATTTTTGATTTTTTTTATTTTTTTCAAAAGGGCACATTGCCAAAAGGGCAGGGGGTGCTCTAGCACCCCCTAGTGTCTATCTGTGCACGCCACTGGTTACATACATTGGCTGCCGCTATACCCTCCTTTCTCCAGCCTGTTTCTCTAATCTAATAGTCTCTCCTGAGTCCTGCACCAATATACAGTAGCATGAGTTTTCTAATCTGTCAGCAGGGATTGAGTAAATATCCCAGCTGCAATCACATCCACCTCCCAACACATTTAAATGCATTATTGAGGGGCTCTATAGCTCCTCCCGTCCAGCTTTGAGGGTTAACATTGAATGCCATTGACAATGAATGGTGAATGGTGTAAACACAAACATTGTAGGCGAAGGTGAGGACGCAAATTCTCATTGGCCGGATGAGATGATGTATGATGATGTATGATGATAAGAGTGCCACTCACTTGACACGGCTGTGATTTTTAAAATGATTGTGAGTGTCAATTTAACCCCAGAAAGTTTAAAGTTACACCCGAAAGTTGGAACTCCGGATGTCAATTTCACAGTGTAGCCTACTTTCACGATTTCAGACTTGGAGAGAAACTCAAAAGTGAGGCATTAGGTTGTCAGAGCAGCCAGCTGAGTTTTTAAAGATTGTTTTTGACAGCAAACATGACAATTCTGTACTTTTTTTCTCTCTCTCGCTCCATCTTTTTTTCCTCCCTCATTTCATCTGATAAAGAAAATTACCACTGGCAGGGCGGTGCAGAGTGGAGACTGTGAAGTGGGTTCAAGTAGCCGTGGAGTTTCATACTTTGGAGATTATCTCCACTCAATTTTATGGGCTTTTGCCTAACGTCTAAAAATATGGCGGTAATCTTTCTTGTGTAATTATATTTTGACATGTTTTTTTCAAGAAGCCCTTCTATGATCCTTATGCAGTTCTATTAAGTTTTCACTGGGCCGTGCATATACAGTGATCTGGCTGTCAGGATTCCTGACTCAGGAACATGAAGTTCAGGAACGTTACACAACGTCGTACGTCCAGCACCTGCAGAGAGAGAGAGAGAGAGAGAGAGAGAGAGAGAGAGAGAGAGAGAGAGAGAGAGAGAGAGAGAGAGAGAGAGAGAGAGAGAGAGAGAGAGAGAGAGAGAGAGGCATGGTTCAAGTTAGCAAGTAGCAACCTTGTAATTTATCACCCTCAAGACTCCTCACCTATAAAGTAATGGGAAATGCAACTAGGTGAGACAGAGCGCTACAAAAGGAAATCTCTTTTCATTATGCTTTCCCGTCCCAAGGCAAAACAACACAACCTTTCAACCCCCAATAGCCACATTACATTTGAGCTACAATGTGGTTTTAGTAGCGCTGCATGTGGACTTTTTCTGTCATTTGACTGTAACAGCATTTTGATCCATTTCATAGAATAAAGGCTGAGCACAGAGGGTGTACTTCATTTCGTGCGTGCGTGTGTGTGTGTGTGTGTGTGTGTGTGTGTGTGTGTGTGTGTGTGTGTGTGTGTGTGTGCGCACGTGCGCGTGCTCATGTTGGATGTTTACATGTGTCTGTACAATACGCGTCAAAGAATAAACTGTCCTGACAATAAATGAATGGATGTTATTAAACTGTATACCTCTTGCTGATCAATCTAGATTTGAAAACGAGACAATACAATGGGACACTTTGATGACTCAGCAACACACTGTAGAATCCTCATGGATGAACGGAATACGGATGCATGGGGTTAAGTGATTAAAGTAGGATTAATCATTGTTTAGGTCGTTACACACCGGCAAATTAGCAACGAATAAAGTCAATAAACGATGCGAAATTGCGAAATTTGCCTGCAGATTTTGATGTGTCTGCCTATATACATCTATAGTGCGTATATTATTCACCACTCCTCCCCTCCTGCCACCTGTGGGCTGTCGGTATAAAAAATTAACTTTTTAATTACATAACAGAGATGCAATGACAGTTGAGTTGACCAAAGTTTTGCGGAGCCCGTTGGTGGCTCCTGCTAGCCAGAACCATCTAAGGGCCGATTCATACTCCTATTTTACCGCTGTTTCGGCGCTGTAGTGCCGAAATGATTTCGGCTCGTCAGAAATTTTCAGTAGCACCGAAGAGCCGACTTTAGGACGGTACCCGCCCCCCCGAACCTCAAATGACGTCACATTGTAGGCTCTACAGAGCCGAACCGACTTTTATTCGGAATCGGACCTAAGAGTTGCGATATTGAGGGGGCAGAAAACAGCCCGGTCACGTGGTTCATGTACTCGCGCGAGCCCATAGACTCCCAATGCATTCCGTAAACTTCCGGTTGTCCCTATTTGAAGCCTTCAAATAGGGACAAACCAATAGAAGTCTATGTAGAAGAGCCGCCATTGGACTGGCCCCATGAAGTGAACGGAGTTTGCGTAACTCTGTCTTACTCTATGGCTCTGCTGCTAGCACACACGTGCCCCACCCCCAACAGCTCTGGTGGAGGGTACTGTAGGTTAATGACGTGGAGGAAGTCCCTCCACCTCGCAGAGCTGCTGTCGCTCTGTTCACAATTTTCCCGTTACTAATTTCCCCTTTTCCCTTACTTTCTTATTTCTTACATTAAAAAATAAAACATGATTTATACAGTATATAATAAAATATTTTCAAAAAAGAAAAAGAAAAATCATGAATAATTTTTAAAAATCGTTTATTTTCACAAGGTTGGGTCCCAGGGAGGCTGAGGGAGCACTATATATCACTTTTCTCTTATGGGTCTTTTTGTTTGGGAACCACTGCTGTATACTGTAGTACAAGGAGTTATATAGTCCAGTTGTCCTGCCATGACTCTCACTGTTTAGTCACATAATATCTCTGTGCAGCTATTTCATAAAACATTCATGAAATAGCAGCACCCAGTTAAATGGACATTTAATGTCCATTTAACTGGGTGCTGCTGTGACTCGACATTTGCACTGTTTGCAACGGCGCGTAAAGTGCATGTGGGACGTACTGTGAATAGCCAGTAGCATTTTACAGACATCTGTTTGCGTGTGTGTGCGTGTGTGTGTGTGTGTGTGTGTGTGTGTGTGTGTGTGTGTGTGTGTGTGTGTGTGTGCGTGCGTGCGTGCGTGCGTGAGTTTCTGTTTAAGCTTTTGAAGTATAGTAAATCTGTGTGAGTCAGTGCGTGTGTGTCAGTACGTGTGTGCGCGGCTGCGCGCGCATGTGTTTCTGTTTATACTTTAGAAGTAAATCTGTGTGTAAACAGCTATATATTGTACCTATGTATTGTTCTTTGTTTGTGTGTTTGCACATACAGTATGTAGCCTATAGCCCTAGACTCTAGAGAGTGTGAGAGCAGTGAGGCAGTGTGCAGTCATCAATCTGTTTAAGTGTTACCTTGCGCCCTTTAAAGGGAACGAAAAAGGTACATAAATTTACCTTGGGTCAATGCCTGCTGGCTCTCTATGAATTTCACTGCCAGTGTTTCACTTTGAAAATGTATTCAGCTACTGGAAGTGTGTAGTAACAGTGCCATAGGTTTCCAGGAAGAGAAAAAGCTAATAAGAGCCTGCCTGCTTTCTCAGGAGATAAATTGAATCTTCACCATCAGGTCCAAAATTCATGTCAGATCCTGTGTCTACAGTAGGTGAGACATGGCCTTTGACACGATTTAAATGTCTAGAAGAGCAGGGATAAAATGCAGGAGACAAAATGCAACCACTCCAATAAGGGCCTTTCTCAGCCCCACCCCTCTCCCATTGTTTATATTGTGTTTAGGATCCAAGATGGCCGCAGCACCAGGAGGGGGTGGGGCGGAGGTGAGCGGGTGGGGTCGACATATGCCCTTACTGGGCTGCATTCAAGACACTTGCCTTGTGTTTGACACCTGACTTGTGTCTGAATGTAGCAGTGGCTCAGAGCCTCTGCCTGATGGCCTCAAAAGTCTAATATCTCCCCTGGTCCAGAGGGATATCCCTTTGGTATAGGGGTTAAGATGTTTGACTTTCACGCGGGAGGCCCGAGTTCGAATCCCGGGCGTTACATGTTTGGTTTGATCAAACCATATGGGCTTCCACTGGAAATTCATTGGAACGGCCATTAAACAATAAACACAGACACAAGACAGGTGTCTTGAATTTGTGAATGCAGCCCAGTAAGGGCATATGTCGACCCCACCCGCTCACCTCCGCCCCACCCCCTCCTGGTGCTGTGGCCATCTTGGATCCTAAACACAATATAAATGAGTTATATTGTATTATACAACAGGTCGTTTCGAGGAAGCAATCTGATTGGTTGAAACAGCTTTCTAGCCGTGCTTATATATAAACCACAATAATGGCACGGCTAATCAAAACCAATAATTCAGCCGTGCTTTTCTCTCAGAGCGCAGCAGACTTGGTGGCTATAGGCTAGCTAGTTTCTTGGGACATTTGTGGTCGTAGTGACTACATCTGTCATTGAATTTCTTTTTTCTGCGATTATCTTAGTTTTAAGGGTAACTGTTGTATAATTGAAATATTACACTCAAGGGTGTTCTTTATCATCATGAATGCACTTCTGTGATACCTTTCGGACGATAAAGAACACCCTCTCGTGTAATATTGCTTAATTAACATACTCTACCATACAGATTGGACAGAATAAAATTTTATTCATTAAAAAAACAAGTTACATAGTGCCACTTTAAACATACAAAGTGGTATAAGAGGTGCGTAAGTCATTAACTGCAGACAGATCAAGCTTGTGTGGAAGTGTGATCAATGAAGGGGCTGTTGTAGTGTGTAATCACCCCCTGGACCGATAAGATTGCCACTGGTCAGGTGCTCCCAAATTTTCACCTAATTTGAAATCAATGCTTTACACAAACATTGTCCTAAGTCCTAACACATTGAACATTGAATAACATCGATAAGCGATGAGCGTTTGTCCCATGTTGCATAGCACATAAAGCAAAATTGTTGTATAGCACAGTTTCATGAAGTTTTCACTTCAGCGGCAGTAATTTCACTTCCGTGTTTCCTAATGGCAGGCAGTAGGCTCCAGTAGAGCCTACATGGTGCATGGTCTTGCATGGTCTTGCATGGTCTTGATGAGTAACCTACTGGTGATCATGGGTTGCCCTGAGTGGGTGGGGGGGGGGATGGATTCATCATGTTATGTGTGAATCGATTAGCTCTAGGCTTATGTATAGCTCAATGTCTAGTTTGACTCAGGCCAGGTGTGAGTGCCTCACATCCCCTACCTCACCCACCCACCCAAACAACCACCCAGAAACACGCACGCACGCACGCACGCACGCACGCACACACGCACACACGCACGCACTGTAAGCACACAAATCATTGTGCCCTGGTTTTCTGAAGGTATAGTGTGTGTGTGTGTGTGTGTGTGTGTGTGTGTGTGTGTGTGTGTGTGTGTGTGTGTGTGTGTGTGTGTGTGTGTGTGTGTGTGTGTGTGTGTGTGTGTGTGTGTGCGTGTGCGTGTGTGTTTACACCCCAAACACTCCACTCCTATTCTTGCTGAGTTAACAGATCCCAGAACAGTCCCTCTGGCTTAACTCCCCCCATTCCTTTCCCAGGATATACACCTTTACTGCTAATGGCCTATTTATTAGACTAGCACACGCACGCACGCACGGACATGCTTAAAGAAGTGGATATGGATGAATGGGCATGATAGATTGATCGCTAAACAGTGGCTATTAGATTGAAAGCTAGGCTTTTAGATTTAGTATGGTTTATGACTTATATATATTTCAGTTAACTACCAAATAGTAGCCCAAAGCTAAGACAAGATAACGATTTCACAAACTTCTGAAATACTCCATTTCTAAGCTGTCTGAATGCGGTGCAAGTCTTTAGTGATGTGCACACCTAGGTACGTGTGTGTGTGTGTGTGTGTGTGTGTGTGTGTGTGTGTGTGTGTGTGTGTGTGTGTGTGTGTGTGTGTGTGTGTGTGTGTGTGTGTGTGTGTGTGTGTGTGTGTGTGTGTGTGTGTGTGTGTGTGGGGGGGAGCGCGTGTGTGTGGGAGCGCATGTATTGTTGCTCCTGGGGTGGTGATCCTGAACCTACCCATAATCCTTTTCTTGGCAGTTCCAATCACTGTGGCCCGAGGCAATCTGCACTCACTTTACCTCCCCTGCTGCCTGCTGTACCATAATCTCTCTGTGCATCTCTCTCTCTCTCTCTCTGTTTACCCACCACATGCACAAACTATTGTGATCCTTGACAGCTCATACTGGGACTTGATGGAAGTCCACAGTTATGGATTTGGGTGTGTGTGTGTGGAAGCAGGGGTCATTTGTCTCCTTGACAGAAAGGACAAGACAAATGTATGTTTACAAAAATGGCCACACAAGGTTTCAGACACATTCACTCATTTACTGTACAGAGACATTTCCCTGTATGAAATGGAGGGAGACAGATAGACAGATAACGTGATAATAAATAGCATAAACAAGGGACAGACATGTAGGAAAAGTACCTACCGCTATAGTCAGTTCAACTTCAAATATGATTATTTTGGGTGGGTCAGGGCCATGCAGTAGGAGACACATTTGTATCACGTATTCTTCCAGCACTAGCTCAAGGACACAAATGAACAGCATGCAGCCATGCACTCGGGAATGACGTACGTACAGTATAACACTTTTTTTTGTTTTGTTTTTTTGTTTAATTTTACAGAAGAGAGGGTGGGTTGTTTAATTTATTGGTATCAAATAAACAATAAAAATGTATGTGTATGTCAAAGACTAACGCACACGATTTGCTGAACTGCTGAACGAGCTACCAACCAGCTACCAACCAGAAGTAGCCAAGCATGCTACAAAAGTAAAGAAGCTTGAGTCCAACTGTGATATACGGTAGAATGGAGAAAACAAAGGGACAATATGTGTGAGATACAGTAGGAGGAAGGTGAAATCAGAGAGTCTATTTTGTTCCGGTGTGGAGGTGGTATTGTTTTTACTGGTGAGTCATGTTTGCTGACTTGCAGCAATATGAAAGCATCTTTGTTTATGTTCTCAGTGATATACTGTACACTATACAGTATAATAGATTTGACCTGAATTTGCACCTCATCGTTGTCGTGATAATTCTAAAACGGCAAATATCTCAGGAAGAGAATTCTTTGGCCATTTATTTGCCATCATCTCTCTTCCTGCAATACATATAGCCTCAATATTTTTCATAGAAGACAGTGTATTTGTACAGAGCCTAATCAGCTGTTTTATTGTACCGTATACATGTAGGAATGTGTCAATCAATTATGAAGTTGTGTTTAACGCACGTTCAGGAGCTGAGACCACCCTCTGTTTATCACGGCCACTGCCCATTCTCAATCACTTCAACGCTTGCCTATCTACCACACCTGCGGCCACTCTCCCTTCACAATCACCCATATTCACTGCACCTGCCTCCACTCACAGCCAATCCTTGTTGCAATTACCACAGTATAAATACACCTGCGATCTCTCGACCGACTTGTTAGTGTGGTTAGGGCAACCAGACTATTGTTATTGTTGTCTCCACCAGGCCGAAGGCATGGGGAGAGAGTATGTTTTGCACTCCGTCCGTGTGTGTGTCCGTCCGTCCGTCTGTGAACAGCTAATCTCCGGCACCGTTAACCTGGTCGATGCCAAACTTTGCACACACACTCCCTGGATGCCAACGATGAACCTCTGCCCCACATTTTCCACAATGGCCTGTTATAGCGCCACCATGAGGCAGCTTTTCACATTTTTTACCTAAAACTGCACCGATCTGCGTGAAACGTTGCATGCACACTCCCTAGAGGCCAAGGACAAACCTTTGACCTGCATTTTCCGCATCTGCCTTTTATAGCGCCACCAGGAGGCCGACTTTTGTAAAACACATTTTATTATATTACTCCTCCAGATTCTGTCCAAAAATCTCACAAATCGTTACACAGTATCTCTATAGTCATGTGCTCAAGTCGGATCTGTCCGATATTTCATATTCCATCCTAATTGACTATAATTGGCTTTCAAAGTTTGCAAGATTGCCCCGTTTTGAACAAAAGCCTCAAATCATGAACGCAGCATGCAATTTCCGTGAAATCTTTCACACATTTTCTTACTAGGCTGAGGAATATATCCCACCCTTTTCACATTGGCCTGTTATAGCGCCACCAACAGGTTGATTTTTGCAAAACACATTTTTGGAACAAAATGCAAAATGCCTCAAATCATCCAATTGCCATCAAAGGCGTATGAAGAAATTGCACCCTTTTCACATTGGCATATTATAGCGCCACCAGGAGGCCACAACCTGACCTGCCCTGGTGGAGACCTGTGCCCCGAGGGGCACTTTTTCTAGTTTGTTCTGCTTCACCACAGACCAAACACATGGGTTGTGAGTACTGCACTTGTAGATCGGCTATTTCTGCTATTCATTGCTTCAAGTTCGTCACCCTCCTTCACCCCAACCTCCTCCTTCCTCCTCGATTCTCTGTCTTCTTCTGCTTCTTCTTTCTCTTTCTCTAGAATCCAGGCGGCCAGTAATGGAGCAGAGACAATGTGTGTGTGTGTTCTCCATAGATAAGGTCAACAAACGTTTAATATCTTTAATATCAGGGCATTCATCATGCCTTATCTATACTCTCTCTCTCTCTCTCATGCACACACACACACGCACACGCACTACACACACACGCACTACACACTAGCCATTGCCTTGCTCATACATGTCATGCATTGTGTAGACTGTAGATGATAGGGAGCATAATAGGGAGCATAATGTACATATCCAAAGTGCTTGGTTCATGTGAATACATATCGGGATGTATTGGGATTCAATTAGTAAAATGCATATGTAGGCACAAAAATTGTGGTCACCACTAATCATGTTAGCAAAGCAAGGACAGGAGAGGAAATTCTGTAGCCTTGCGTTTGCATTTCTGAGTGTGATTGGCATGATTGAGTATGCTTGCATATTTTTGTCTACAGTGCGTATGTGTGTGTGCGTGCGTGCGTGCATTTCACTCCTTTATTCCAGCCTTCATGTCCTCATGCTGTTCTATTCAAACGGATCCTTCACATCCTTATGTCAGTGACAACATCTACTGTACATCGAGTCTGAGCTTCGGCCAGTCTCTATGGGTGTCCCGCAGGGCTCAATCTAAGGCTCTGTCCTTTTTACATTATACTGTACATCAATTACATTATTTATTTCTGCTTTAAATGATTGTCATGATACCCACCTTCATGAGACGACACGGTCATATTGTATTGCTGATACAGTCACTAGTAATCTGCAGCTTGCTTTCAATGCTCTACAAGATGCACTGATTAAGCTTAGGCTTGTTTTGAATGCAAGCAAAACAAAGTTCATGGTTTTCACTAGGGCCACCATCCATGAAAATGTAGCCTTCATTTCTCATAATGGCTCTACAATTGAAAGGGTCTTAGAATATTAGTACCTTGGCATTTGGCTTGATGACAAATTGACATTTAAATTTCACATTGACAATCTTGTCACCAAGCTAAGACAAAAAAAATGTTTTTTTAAATAGAAACAAAGCTTGCTTTCCGGCCTCTTTTCTCTCTGTTGCTCCATCCATTTTAAAGCACCTCGACACGGTGTACCATTCTGACCTAAGATGGGTCACAGGTGACAGTTATGGTACCCGTCATTGTACACTCTTTGGGAACGCAGGCTTATCCTCTCTGTCTGAGAGGCGTGATAAGCACTGATATCTATTTATTTTCAAAGCCATCTCAGGAATGAGATACATTACATTTGCTGTTGGATCAGAATCCAAGTACCTATCAGACCCGTTCGAGTGACTTCCTGTCCCTCAAGGTTCCATTTGCTAAGCTAGGCAAAGCAGCATTCTCTAGATTTGACTGGAATGAGCTCCAGAAGTCCTTAAAAAATCAGATCACTGTCTAACTCCTATAGTTCTTAGTATTTTCTTCTGATTTTGTGTTCTGTATTCGGCTACATTGAAATCCTGTCCCTCAATTGTACTGCGAGTTTAAATAAAGGTTATGTTGATGATCGAATTACTAATTATCCTTCAAAAACAAACTTCAAAATGTTGCAAATTTAACAACAGAGGAGCCCTAATGCATAATAAAAAAATATTTAACATAATGCAGTCAGCAATTATTTAACATAATGATTATATGATGTGATCGTACTGCAACTTTACATGATTGCGTCCGCGTAGCTCAGTCGGTAGAACTCTCGCCTTTGGACCAAGTTCATGGGTTCGATCCCGGGCACCGCCAACTCAGCGTATGAGTAGCATGGCTTGGGTAGTACTGGGAGCTGATGGTAGGTGTGGCGCTCCACCTCAGCATCCATCTCCCAGGGGTTTAGCGCATTGTATCAGGAACAGACTCCCACGTGTTACCGGCTGATACCGACAATAAGTCACTCCCGACCTACTTCTTTATAATCTTTTCGGGGCAGCCTTGTGATTATTACCACAACGTTTGATGTTTGAAAATTCACCTATCGATCCTTGACCTTACCTGGGTTGTGACCTTGACCTTTTAAACCCAAAACGTAATAATCTCTTGGGGGAAGCAGGTACTGGAAGAAAAAATAAATTATAAAAATACTGTATGTGCTCACCTGCCTTAATGTCATATGATAGCCAAGTCTAAGGACTTTTTAAATATTTGTGTAGAGCACTTTAACAAATTAACTGCTCCTGGCGGAACTGGCGGAACGTTCCAACAGACAACTGCTTCTGGCATAACGTGCTGCCGTTCACCTCCCTTTATACAGGCTGACTAAAAAGCTTAATAACTCGATATCTACGGAGCTCTCCATGGTTTGGATAAAACGCACGATGTTCGGAGGTCTTTGCTGATTATCCGGTGGTCTAGATGGAAACATTGGCGCTTTCTAGAGCAAGGATGGCTTCATTTTAGCTCACTAGCATTGACGCAATTTATTTAGCATCAAAGATGGACGCCCAAACAGGATGTGAGTCCAGTGTGTGTTACATTACAAACAGCTTGGCAGGCTGCGGTTGGCTCTGCGTCCAGCAGGAGGCAGCAGATGGGTTAAAACAGAGTAGAGCCAGGTCTATAGACTTCTAATGTTTGTTTAGAGCACTTTAAACAAACATTACCAGGCGTTACGATTTACAATTAACCTACCTGTATGCCATGTATTAACCACTAGTCATTTACAGCAGAGTAACTGCTCCGACCACGCTATATACGCTATATAATTAAGTAACTATAACTATACAGGCCTTGGGAAGCCCCGCCCTTTCACCCTACAGGACTTGGGAAGCCCCGCCCTTTCACCCTACAGGCCTTGGGAAGCCCCGCCCTTTCACCCTACAGGACTTGGGAAGCCCCGTCGGGGAGCTTTGAGTGGCAGTTGCCCCAACTGCCAAACACAGCACGTCTTTTCCGGGACTTTCCCAATAATAATGGGTATGTTACTGTTCAAGCCATAGCATGCAACATGTACAGTGCCAAATTGCTACTTAAACAGTTAGGATAAAAGCTTAGCTTGTTTGTCCTTGGTTAAATGCTGATTTGCACTCTTATGGCAAGAGACAAAAAGTTGCTTTAAATTGAATGTGTTGACGAGACTAAAATTTGCAATATGAGCGGATGGTTAGCTTTTTTTTCCTTTTTTAAAGGTCTGTATTCAGGAGTTGCTCATATTCACATTTATTGCATTCGTCCCATGGGGGAGCAATTATCCAGCACAGATGTTTTGTCTGTACACAGAGCACCCAGGGAAGGCCCAGCCCAAACGTCTGTGCTCTGTAATTGCTCCCCTGTTGCAGGTACAGAAAATGTGAATATGAACATCATCCCACAAAGTTTCATGATAATCTAAAACAATTGTCGAAATACTAATACTGTAATTACTAATTACACGTAATTATGTGAACAGACAAACAGAATGACGCAAAAACATAACCCTCGTACAGTTCATACACAGAAAAATAAAAATGTACAATGTGACTGACTGGCTGCTTTAACCACATTGCATCAGTTGCAATGTCACTATTGTACATGTGTACATTGCAATGTCAATGCTGATTTGTATAATATTGAATTTACCCACACTGTTCTGACTGGTCACATCTAGCTAGTGTGTCAGTTTTAATTCAAAGGTGAAAACCATTTGAATCAAGCTGTATGTAAATGACCATGTCACACCTACTGTTGAGGGGCGCTGGAAAGGGTCAGCGAATTCAAGATCCTTGGAGTACACATTGAGAGGAAACGGACACCTGAGGAACACACACACACACACCTGAGGGAAAAAGGCCCAGCATCAGGTTTCGCCAACTGAAGAAGCACGCCCCCACATTCTCAGAAAAACCTACAGCGGGTGGTCCGGTCAGCTGAACGCATTATTGGAGGTGAGCTCCCCTCGCTCCAGGAAGTGTACAAGAAGAGGTACATAGTCAAAGCTCAGCACATCATCAAGGACACGCATCACCCCAGCCCGCGGCCGGGCAAGGCAGCCTACCGTAGTATCAAGGGCCAGGCCACCAGGTTGATGAACAGCTTCCACTCGGCTACCATCTGGCTGTTGAACAAGGCATGACCACCAGCTGCCATCAGACTGACCTTTGACTTTTGCTTTCCTCATGGGTTTATCTAGTGTGGATTATACCAGTATACCTGTAGTACTAGTAAGAGAAATCTATGAAAATCTGGGAACTAAATCGTTACCAAGAAATTTCTTCACCAATGTGTTTCTAAAGGTGTCTAATAACATGTACTAAAAGTTTGAAATTCAACTCCCGTGGGAAAATTGAGTTATTAGCATAATATGTGACCATACCCATAACATCCTATATAAGGCAAAAAAAGCCAAATTTCATCATTCTTTAAGTAGCATGTGACATATGAAACTAGGGTGTTTGCATGATTCTGAATCCATTCCAAGCATTAGTTTTGCACAAAAAACACTCCTTGGGAGGAAAACGCCCACACAAACGTGATGAGGTCAGCACATTTGGTCAACTGGATATGGCCTAATTTAGCCCAAGGAGTGTTTTTTTGTGCAAAACTAATGCTTGGAATGGATTCAGAATCATGAAATCACCCTAGTTTCATATGTCACATGCTACTTAAAGAATGATGAAATTTGGACTTTTTTGCCTTATATAGGATGTTATGGGTATGGTCACATATTATGCTAATAACTCAATTTTCCCACGGGAGTTGAATTTCAAACTTTTAGTACATGTTATTAGACACCTTTAGAAACACATTGGTGAAGAAATTTCTTGGTAACGATTTAGTTCCCAGATTGGTCAAATACCTGATAAAATGCCCTTACTATACCAATGTACCAGTGGTTGAGCTTGACATGTGGTTACTACTCTCTTCCATCAGGTTTACTAATCTCTTAATACAGGATAAAATGCTGGATGTCCCAGCAAGCTAAATATATAAAAAAATGTCCAATACCAAACATAAATAAATAAATGATACGTAGCTTGCAGAGTTAGTTCAGTCAGATATAATCGAGGGGTTAATACGCTGCATTACTATGTGTACACACAGTGTACATGTTATGTGATGTGGCAGTCAGCTGACCAATTGGGCGGGGTATTTAAGCTCATAAGACTGCATTCTTCCTACGTTCCTTCTGCATATGGTTCCTGGTTGTTGTTATGCACCGCTTTCTCCCACCGCCACCCCAGCACCACCGATCTGCTATTTCTGTTCCCCATGAGAGGGATTGTCATTGTATTATCTATCTCCCTGCTCTTAATGTTTAATGATGGCTGTATAATTGTGCAGAGCAGGGAGAAACTGTAGCAGAGTGTGCAAATAATATATGCACACTTGTATTCTCATTCTATAATAAATATTTGTTCAATATATTCGTGAGTTATTTGACTGAAATAGGTTTTTCGTTAAAAAAAAAAGTCTCTCCCCACAGGTTAGTAGCCTGGTTAATAAACCAGACCGAATCAGCCGTTGGCAAAAAAAAGTTGCCTACCAGCGGATTACGGTCTGGCGAGGCTCAGTAGCACGCCTCTTTCCTACAGCAGAGAACAGGTCGGACCAATCGGGACACGGTATGCAATATAGGCGGGCTTTGGTACAGTGACGTTCAATGCTTGAGACCTTTGACTGACAGTAGCTCTGACCAATTGCGTCAAAGAGAAAATGTTCCCCGGGAAATGAAATCCAAGTGGAGCCAGCCCAGACTGATATACCGCGACAGTGTTGTGTGATATTAGTCTGGCTTATTAGCCAGGCTAACAGGTTAGGAGTGTCTATTTCCATTTGCTGACTAAACTTCAGTTGTCAGGGTGAATTATTACTCAGAGCTGAGTATAGTGATCAGTTTCTCTGCTTGCGATTCTGCCAGGGAAAAGTTACTATACAACTATTGATTTTTAACAGAATCCATATTATTTGTTTGACCATGACAGTTCATTTGATGTTTGTCCACAAGAGCAAGTCACCTTTCTCAGCTACAAAATTTAACTCTGACTCTAAAGCATAAAGCAATTCATACTTTGTCGCACGACAGCGTTGCAGCGTAAAAAACTAGCTGACCTACAAGCTCATTAACAATCTGATTGGCCAGCGGCGCGCTCACACAACTGCTTACTGTATCTGTCATTTCAAATGAAAGTTTCTCTAGCGTTTCATACCAAAACCCCACTGGCAGATATCCAGGCATAGCTTATAGGCTTTCTCTCGATCTGCAAATGAAAGATAAGATAACATGTAAAATGTCATACTCATCTATTTATTAATGCACACAATCTCTGTTTGGCTGTGTGTGCCTGTCCCCTGCATCGATTTCAAACTTGACATGGGTATTGCTGTGGAACCCCAGGTGTGATGTGAAGTCGATTGGACCGGCAATTGTCCCCAATCCACAAATCTCTGTATCTGTGTCTGTCTGTATTTATCTCTGTGTATCCCTTTTATCCCTATGGAGATCCGTGATCCCTAGTATTGATGAACACACTGTGTGTCGCACACCCTCGGGTACTCGGCGACACGCATGCACAGAGAGTTACTTGCGGTTTCATTCTTTTCAAATAATAATAATAAATTAATAATTTACATTTGGGGGATATCTTTCACAATAATGAATGTACATGTTCTAGACATTCTAATGATCACAAAAAATATATATATTACTGGCATTTTACTTACTTTTTCAGGGTTAAAGGTTAACACAATCAGTCCCGGGAGTCCTTCAAAATAGGAGCTCTGGGGTACCGGGAAAACATGACTGAGCTTTTACTCAGACTAGGCTCCAGACTTCCCAAAACAAACTGGTCAGGCTGCCACTTGGCCTCACTCCCCGAACCCACCTCACCCCTGCACATTTTGACAGGCTGGAATGGCTTAGGGTAGTGGTTCCCAAACTTTTTCTAATTAGCCTGTGGCCCCCATTTGACAAGATATGCCTGGGACCCATAAGAGAAGATTTTTATGGCTCTAGCAGTGATTCTCAACCCGTTTAATTTCAAGGACCCTCAGTTTGACACACATTAGTCTACGGACCCCCATTTAATGGCATTTCTATCTCTGAGACCCCAATTTATATTGTAAAATATAAATTGGAACAAAATTGGAACAAAATTTTGGTTTTGGTAGTTACAGACCCATAAGGGTCCATTTGGTTCCAAACTATCATTTAACTCCCTCACGGACCCCTGGGGTCAGCACAAACTAAATTAATTTTGCGCCTATGCCACCAAAATGTGGAACGCCCTACCAACAGTCATTAAGTCATTGTGAATCCCTTGACTCCTTCAAAACCGCTCTCAAAGGGCACCTACGGACGACTGCAATTTGAAACTGGCCCCCGTAAAGTTTGAATCCCCTCCCACCCTCTTTTCCCTTTACTGTATATGTTTTTCCATTTTTACCTCCTTAAATGGTGGACCCTATTGTAAACAAGTGTAATGCTTTTTGGTGTTCGTTTCAAATGTACCCATTCTGCATACTGTTATACTTCAATCAATCAATCAATCAATCAATCAATCAATCAATATCAGTTGGATCGGTGGTGCGATGCGAGGTCTGTGTAGTGGCTTGAACTCTAGATGTGAATAATGGGTGAATGGGTTCTAACTTCTAAAGCACTTTGAATGGTCGGAAAGGAAAGTTATACACAATGTGTTGCAGTGTAACGCATTGTGAGCTTATAGTCTGTGACATTATGCCTTTATGGCACATGCATACAATAATAAAGCAGATTATTCATACAAGTATATCGTGACATCATGCAATATCAGAGAATAGCACACACTGCACACACGCAGGCACTCACGTTATGAATCAAGTTGCACATTATGAAATGCATGCATTTCACACAATCAACACAAACAAACACGCATGCGAGAGTGATCACAGCAATCAGTTTTGCTTAGTGCTTTGTACCTTCTGTCATACATAAACATGCATTCATTTTCACAGCTGACAGAATATGTCTGCCTTTCATACATCACACAAAGAGCAGAGCACTAGGGCACATTCACATGCAAGCACTCCAACGCTGCTTGTCTTTGATAGTCAGGCACGCACGGCGCACGCACGCACGCACGCACGCACGCACGCACGCACGCACGCACGCAACCGCTACAAGTGTGCAAACAGACACATGCCACACAGATCAAGAACCACAAGCCGTTAAACATATATTCCCTTCCATCAGTCACATGCACGCACGCACACACACACACACACACACACACACACACACACACACACACACACACACACACACGACACAAACTCACAGTAGCAAGGAGCGAAGCATATATTATTTGATCATATCTCCCTCTCTCTATGGCGGCCTAGACCCTTCTCCCCACCACAACCGCAGCACCACTACAAACAAGAACACAAGCATGCATACAGTAGCCTACACATGCAAGGTGGTGAGCACACATCTGCTTTTGACAGCTAGTATGTGATGTGGTAGCTTACGTAGCTATAGTCCCAACAGATTAACACATGCTATTAACATTAGCTGCACACAGCCACAATGTATCAACACATGACAGCAGACACCAGAGGGAACAACATGTCTCTCTGTTTATCCCTCCCGTTTACATTCATCTGCCTTACATACTGATTGTGAGCGTGCGTGCGTGCGTGCGTGCGTGCGTGCGTGCGTGCGTGCGTGCGTGCGGCATGCCTGTCAACCTTATCGGGTACATTCTATTCACAAGACAGCCACCTAAGGGTCTCTGTGGTATACTGTGCTGCCTACTGTATGAATATGGATGGATGGGTGGATAGATATAGATGCTATTTTGTTTATCTCCCATGTCCTTATTTATTCGCAGAGACAATAAGAAAATAATGTTTAATCACCACTTTAAGTGAACTCATTAACATGACTGTTTCTGAGATACTGCCCCAGTAAATGAAAGGATAGCCCATGCTGGGATTCCCTGGCAGCGTGTGGGGAGAGAGTTGGCTCAGAACACGAAGGTGTGTAGCTGGCATGCATGCCTCAGCAGTGTTGGTACGCAGCCATTCTGTGAACAGTCAAAGGTCACTGATTTCCACTCAGTGTGTTGTTTTCTTCATGCCCAGATAAACTCCAGCGTCTCCTCAGCCATGAATTCTACCAAACCATCCACAGCAACCGTATTTGGTGGCCAGGTTTTGTGCATGTTTGACATTGCAAGTTGGCAAGCGAGGTACTGTGGGTTGCTGTGCCAGTTCAGTGCTGCACGGTGTAACTTTAACTGCACTGATTGGCCAGCTGCCCTCTAACCCCTACAATGTTTGAGAGCTGCACCATTGTGCCACTGTCCCTCTAAAATCATCACTGTAAATGCACCCTTTGAATTTGCTCCATGGGCCTGAAAGAATGACTCCCCCAATTTCCTGGAAATTAACAACATCCAGTATGAGTTCATTCGTAAATTCACTCAGAGGTTATCGGAGCATATACTCTGAGCAATTTCTTGTTGTTTGGAAATTCAAAGCATTCGGTTAAGATACAGCACACTAGACACTGTAGCTAAACAGACGCTTTGTCCATTTCATACATTAACTCATTTGTAAATACATTTTGCATGAAAACCCAACACATCTATACACACGCACGCATTCACGCACGCACACAATTCGCTCGACAAAAAAAAAAATTGGTTTATATCTATAAGTCCACAGAGTGTTGTTACACACTAATAAAAATCACACCCGTGTGAACTGAGTGGTGCAAATCCCCCCCCCACCCCCCTCCTCTCTCTCTCTCTCTCTCTCTCTCTCTCTCATTAGCAGGCAACAGTACATCTCTCTGTCTCTGTTTCTGCCACAACAGCGCCCCTACTGGTACTCATGAGTCACACATGAGTCACACATTAACACGAGTCACATAGGTTAACACGAGTCACATAGGTGGGTGAACACGGACATTGCTATTCGTTGGAGTGGTTGCACCACTCAAAAAAGAGGAAAATACCACTCAACATGCATTAGCCTTCAGCTTTTTAGTTACCCTGTTACATTCCACAAATTACTAGGTACCAGTAGGTTATTTACCAGTTCACCCATGGTACACATAATTATGTACTTACTATATTTACCATACATTGCTTATGTACTTTCTAACTACACTGTAGATTACCATCTACTTTCCTGTTAAATAACTGTAATATAGAGGGTTAACTGCAAACACCCCTGCCTGCCAAATATTGATATTGTTGCTGATGCAATTCAAATAACAATTTAGTTTAAATTAATAATTAAAAAATAACTATTACAGGAGAGTAATTTTCATCTAATGGACCTGAGATCTGTAATGATCCAAAAGTGGTGATACAGAAACAATCAACAACTGCAATATTGGGTTGTTTAATATATTGAGTCCCACATCAGAGTGGAATTCACACTACTGCGCTAAACCAGTTTAGTTCACTGTAGTTTTGGAAAACTCATGCACTACTACAGACTACAGTTATCTATTATATAACATTTGTATCCAATGCACACCACATCAGTGCATCCATTTTTAGATGCAAGACAGACCTGAGTCCCGGGGGTAATTTAACACCAGTAACATAAGACAGCCTCAGGTCAATATCACAGTTAGCCCAGTTTAGTAAGTGCACTGGTTAAATGTGACTGTAGCGAGCCCGAGGCTAGGAACAACGTTAATTAGCTAACACAGTTAGACTTGTGCAAAAACATATAACGCATAAAACCTTCCGTGATTTCATAGGAAGGGACAACACAGTCCTTTGTAAAAATAATAATTACACAATGGACCGAACTTACTTCAATGCTCTATGGCTTTATTCCACAACAGATTTGGTTATTGCGGTTCATCAGGCACCTGATGAAGCGGGATGGCTGCTGCATGTGTGTTTGTGTGTTTCTAACACACTTTTACTCGGGGACTGCTCATAAGTCAGACATCCCGTTAGTCAGACCTGCGTGGCCGGTTAAGAGTAAGACTCACCCGTGCTGCGGTTTAAAAATCACCCGTGGCTCCCGACATGCGTGGTGGGTTACAACTAATCCATGCTGCGGGTTAAAAATCACCCGTGGCTTCCTGTGAGGTTATGGTTAGGTTAGGGTTTGGGATAGTGTTAGTTCAGAATTATATGGAAAGTCGGAATATTGAGAGGTCAGAATAATGACATGGCACCCTTTTACTCCTCGTATTTTCAAGTCTAGATGCCAAGGCTGACGCATTCATTGTTTTGTTAATGGGTGAGCATTTGTGACATTTGAACAAACTGCACTTTAAGATGTATAGTGTCATATTAGGCATTTGACTGGAGTGAAAAATATATATGTTGTATATGTTGCTTACCGTTCCCGGGAGCGGATCAACATTACAGTTGAATGAAGTGTACTCAGGTGCGGAAGAATCAAGGCCAATGTGAATCATGGCCATCAGGGACCAGGCAATCGTATTCGGGAACAGTTCCAATCAATCAGACTCAGTGTGAATCTGCCCTTAGATTAATCAATGTAACAGAGTATGTGCTGTATAAGAAATTCTCCATTGGCTCTATAATTTCTTCCTTTCTAGCTCTTTTCAATACAAGTACTAAGTAATATATTTCCGTACTGCACGTATATAAGCTGGTGCGAGTAGGGACAGGGTCTATATAAGACTAATAGCTGGTGCGAGTAGGGACAGGGTCAAACCCTTAGTGTCAATCCATCATCGGAAGCCCTTGCCAGACCTGATTAACCACAAACCTCAACTGAGGGAACACTGAGGAAGCTCAAAATAATGCCAATAATCGGCCAAAATAATATTAACTAGATTTGTTTTTGTTTAAATACTCAGGTTTTAACACATTAGTGCAATACCTGAATCTCTGCTCACTCCACACTCTGTACTCCAGCTTAACCTGGAAATAGATTTGTCCAAAATGGTAATTTGCTTTTGGAGGAGCCGAGACAGGAGAACGAGTGACCTCTCCAAGCCAAGTGTCAAACATCGAGTGTACTGTAGGCTTCTGCCTGTTCTCATCCTCACCGGAAGTGTCGACTGCCTATGTTTTCTGCATTTGGATAGGAAACCATGACTATGCTGTCTGAGTTCTGCGTGCTCATTTCCTAAAATGTAAACATAACATGCCTGCATGCCTGTGTTGAACAGTTTGAGGGTGAAAGTATCCCACTTGATTAAACTGCAGAGATACTGAAGTGCATTTATATATACATTATGAATAACAGTGATCAAAACTACTGAAAGAACAAATTAAATAATGGGTTGATTTTTACTTATACAATCATACTGTAAATTGTTACAATTTACAATTTAGGCATTTAGCAGACACTCTTAATCCAGAGCGACTTACATTAAGCAAGAACAAAAAAGCATGGGAATACATCACATAAAAAAGCATTTATCATGAAACATGCGTACCGTAAGCTAAGGATGTAACAGTGGAATATCTATATAATGAAACTATACATATAAACTATACATATATACTATACTATGCTATACATATGTACTATGCTGTGCTATGACTACATACAATGCAATTATAGTGCTGTCTACATAACATGCTATAAGTCTGTATCAAATGATATCTAAGTCTACAGAAATGCTATCTAAGGGGGTAGGGTAAGTGCTATGGGCCATGATGGAGTCTGAAAAGGTGGGTTTTCAGACTACGGCGGAAGATTGGGAGTGATGCTGCAGTTCTGACTGCAACGGGAAGTGCATTCCACAGTTTTGGAGCCAGAAGGGAGAAGAGTTTGGGACGTGTGGAGCGTTGTCCTGGCGTTTTTAGTGAGGGTACTTCCAGCTTCCCTGCGTTGGCTGATCTGAGTGCGCGGGGCGGTTTGTAGGGTTCCATCATACTTGCAAGATATGGGGGAGCCATACCTTTGGTTGCTTTGAATGCCAGCATCAGAGTTTTGTATTCTGTGCGGGCAGCGACCGGGAGCCAGTGGAGGGAGCGGAGCAGAGGGGAGACATGTGAGAATTTTGGCTGGTTGAAGACCAAGCGAGCTGCGTCTGCGTGGCATGGCAAACAGCTCACATGAGAAATACAGCATCTATACAACATGAAAGGCAGGAGTAGCGAGTGTGTGAGCAGACAGGAGTGAGGATTTGGAATGTAGCTGTCAGTATAGCCGGCTTGATTCTTCCGGACTTGCATATAATCCTCTCCTCCTCACATTGTTCTCTCTCTTGTGCATGCATGCCTCCCTCCCTTGCTCCTCTCGTCTATCCCTCTCTCCACCCTCCTTTCCTCCCATCTTAAATTTCTCTACCCCTCCTACCTCCTTACACAGGCACACATACATGCACACACACGCACGCACGCACACAGGCAAATATGCTTGATGACAAAAAGATACATGGCCAGGAAGGAAAGGCTTAGACACACAGCATGTACAGTATGTGTTGGATTAGTAATAACAGTGACAGTATGTAGCAGCTGACAATGGGCTGGAGGAGTCATCAGGGAACTTCTAGGTGCCATGTACCCGCGAGTTGAAGTGGAAGTGGGAGGTGTAAAGGTTGAACAGGAAGGGTGACAGCATGGTTCCTTGGGGTGTGTCTGTGTTGCTGACCAGCACATATCTGACAGGCTGCAGTCTGACTGTGACCTACTGGTGAGGTCAGATATTGCCTGGAATTTTCTTGGATTTAAAGACTGTATGTAAGTGATGTGATTTAGCTATAAAAAGTGTGAGATACACATTATTACTGGAGATTAAATATTTTGTTTTGTCCCACAATGTTCTCACCATTTCAATATCAAGATGGTGAAACACAGGACACAAACTACTGCAGGGGGTTCAGGCCATCACTCATCAGTGGATTGAGATGCTGCAAGACTGCAAGGTCTTGACCTTCATGACGTGACGTCAAAGCAACTGGCCTGTAGCCATTGAGAGCGTTGTGGCGTCCCTTCTTTGGCACCAGGACAATGCAGGAGGTCCTCCAGCACTAAAGAACCTTATTCAGCCTCAGGCAGAGCTTGAATTAGGGTAGATTCACACCGAGTCTGATTGAGTCGTGTTCAGAGAATACGATTTCCTGGTCCCCGCTGGCCATGATTCACATTGTTCTTGGTTCTTCCGCACCCGAGTACAAGACATTCAACTGTAATGGAGGCTTTCACATTACATCGATCCGTATCCAAGTACACTTCAATCGGTCCCAAGACTACCTCCATGCGGTCCCGGAAATGGTTGGGTGATCGACTCCGGGGAGCGGTACACAGCATTCACACTATGCCAAGTGGTCCCGAGTGTGCACTCGGGACCATAGTGTGAATCTGTAGTGCTACATTAGGCCTGATCTTGGCATATTGTTTTTTTGTTTTTTTTGTCACTTACATTTTTATAATTTTTTTGAACAAAAAAACTAAGAAAACAATAGCAAGACACATACAGTACAAACAAACATGAAAAAAAAATAAAGTCGACATTGCGTATCAAAATGTGCATGTTACATCACATATTCCTAGGCATTTACTGTTGTTCCTCATTCCCCCATACCCTTATTCTTTCTGTTCAGCCTTAAATGTTGTCCATTTGGACCATTTGTCCTCCATTAGTTCTTCCTGCAGTCTCAGACGGTGTGTCAGTTTCTCCTGCCGCCAATACAATGTTTACCAGATATCTATCCTCTCCATTATCTTTCCCCCCATCAAGTATAAAACATCACACTTCATAGGCACCTCATATCCCAATATCTGATCATGTATCATTTTCCAAAAAACATCCATTTTGGGACATTTCCAAAACACATGAGTGATCCACATTTACATCTCCACAACCTCTCCAACATTGTATCTGTTGCTTTAACTGTTTGCTCTTAATCTTTGGTGTTGTAAAAAATCTGCATAGGTTTTCCAAGAGAATTCCCTCCATATCCGTGAATTGGTAGATGATTGGTGCATTTTCCACATATGTATCCAATCTTTTTCTGTAATTTCTATGTTTAGCTCTGCTTCCCATTTCTTTTTAATATATTCCGTTGAATGACTGATACTCATCAAAATTGTATATATTGCTGATATAATTTGAATCTTTTTCCCCGTGTACAGTATATATTTTTAATAATTTGGACTATACCATTCACTTCCATGGAGGGCCTCCCTTTGATTTCCTTAGTGTAATAATCCCTTAGTTGAAGAAATCATGCTTATTTAGCACTCAAATCTATGAAACTCTCCAATGCCCCATTTTTCTCCAAAACACACCACGCCGTCGTCATTCCTCTATTACTCCATATAGGCATATTGTTTTTTGAGTGGTGCAACCATAGGGTGCAGCCACTCCAATGCCCAGCTATGTCCGTCTCTCCCTATGTCTGTCCCAGGTGACAAAGTGGCGCTGTTGAGCTTCACACTGTGCACAGGTGCATGATGGGAAGCTGACATGTGGCGCTGTTGAGCTTCACACTGCGCACAGCTGCATGATGGGAAGCTGAGTTTTTAACAGCCATTACGTGATTTCGGGTGTGACAGTACAGTGACAGTACAGTAGAGGGACCCCCTGGGGACCCCCACACGGTAACTGTGTCATTTCTCCACCGTTTCGGACGTGGGGCGGCTCGCCGGAAAAGGCCGCCCCCCTGGGTGCGTGCGTCCCTGGAGGTCTGGAACTTCCGGGGGCCCCACATGGAGTTGCACCACTCACTTCACACATGTGTGATTTTTTACTAATGCTTTCAAATTTGAAATTGTCAGTAGTTTGTGTCAGCAGCTTGATAATGACACCTGTGTTAATGCTGGAAGATACGTCAGGGTTAGATGACTGCTGAGGGGTGAACGGTTTAGTTGGATCACTAAATGTAAACGCACTTTCAGGTAACACACACATAATGGCGTTATGGAATGCTAAAAGGTAACATGGTATGCTATCAGTTACCACAAAAATTGTGTTACAGTAACGTGTTACTTTGTAACAAGTTAGTCCCAACAATGGAGGAGCATAATCCTGTTTAACCTATAGAGCTGGGCCTGCTTATGTTTCATGTTGCTGGGATGAATGCCATGTTGCATACAGCAGCGCTGGGCCTGGCTGTTCCATATAGGATCTCTTTCCTGACACTGGTTTGAAGATACATTTTTAATGTCAACACTAATAGCCTCTGCCTGGGCCATGGCTCAGTGGTCCAGGCACCTTGGCTGGTAATCCAGTCTGGCAGTGTGCCCCGACAGCCTTTACTGCATGTCTTCCCCCATCTCTCTCCCCATTTCCTGTCAGCCTACTGTCTGTCCCTCCATAAAAAAATAAAATAAAGGCGAAAGCCACAAAAACAAAAAACAACAAAAAACAAAACACTAATAGCCTCTCTTTTCCATAAATTGTGAGCTTTTTTGGAGACCAGTGAGGCACAACATTTTTGTGAACAATGAAAAAGACATCTGATAGACCGGGAGCACAAAACCATTTTGTTTAAGTGACCACAGTGACCACAGCAGGAAATTAAAGTCTTCTGCATAGATAAGTGTGCATGTGTGAGTGCGTGGGCACGTGCGTGCGTGCGTGCGTGCGTGCGTGGGTGCATGCGTACCTATCACGTATACTTTCCTGCCTGCCTGTGTGTTTGTGTGTGTGCTAACCCATAACCTTTATACAGTAGAACTTTATCCTTGTGTGTCATACATTTACAGTAGCTTAGTACAGCTTAAAAAAAGAGCGGGTTTGCAGGTAGAGTTTATAGCCTATTAGGCATGCATTTCTTTATGAAATGATCCTACTGATCCCATATCATCTGTGCTATAATCTGTGTTATTTTACCACTTTGATGTCAAATACTGGGATCAGTGGCTGCTGTGGTTTCCACCACAGCACATTTCTCTGTAGATATTATTCTGGCTGTGAAGAGTCCTCTGGTCATTTTTGTTTTTCTTGTCCATGCTCTGATGTGTATCCAGTGGTACTTCTAGCAGCTTATCCCACTGGCTGCCCCACAGTGCCCCAGGCACATGCAGGCACATGCAGGCACACAGTACTGACTGGACTGATCTGCCAGCCAGCAGCCACCCTGCACCTGGAGATACACAGTGACACCAACCATGGGAGAGAAGAAAGACAGGAAGACACACGTGCACACACACACGCACGCGTACATGCGCGCACACACACACACACACACACACGCACACACCGTGCATGCACACATGCACACACACTGTCCCTGTCCGTGGGCAGATACTCTGGAGGTCTAAAATCACACTGAGAGAGAAATGGCTGGGCTAGATGCTCCACCACTCACACAGCATGGAGAGGACACACCATCTCTCCCAAGCACGCACGCACGCACGCACGCACGCACGCACGCACGCACGCACGCACAATAACCCACAGTGCACAGATTTTTGCAGAGCATTTTGTGGTGCACTGCACTCTTCAAAGAACCTTTATTGAGCATTAATAGATAATAATACTGTATGTACATGGAATATGACTGAACAGAGCATGGATAACACATGAGTTAGTGTACAGTGTACACATAACATGAAATTACAAACACCATGCACACTGTTTAAGTTACAATTGTGGTATCTTGCGGCTAGGAAAATCAATTCCCAACCAACAGGACCGGGTTTCCAAGGCATCCATCTATGTGGTGTATTTTCACACCCTAAAACTCACTAAACCGTAGTAAACTCTAGAGAGATGAACTAGGCTAACGCAAACTGTAGAGTAGTAAAAAACCTCGTCAAAGCATCAGATCGGATCGGAGAAACGCAGAGAGAGATGAACTGAAGATCCATGTTGACCATTTATTGAAACCAAAGACAAAGGGAGAGAGCGTCCCGCGGCCCTGACCCGCGGGAGCTCCCAGCAGACTGACCGTGGTGGCCAGCCAGCTAACACTGAATGAACTTTACACTGAAAACATGAGACCAAATATACACTTCACAAAACAGTTGAATACAGGAAGGGTGGAGTGAAGATTTACATAGCCATTTGGTTAGCAGACAGCTGTGTGTTTTGATTCACACCTGTGACAGTATAGAACAAAGGCTTAACCCCAGGGTACTTCATGAGAACTCCTATGTGTTTGCTTCTCAAGAGACCCAACTATTCTGACCAGACAATACGTCTCCACTTAACCTGTAGTACCAAAATGTATAGTGTAGTTATTGACAGAATATTGCATAATGGCTATATGGACTATATTTACGATTCCACACAATAAAATGCAGCCATATAAGTGCTTAAATCACTGGAAAACACATAATTTACAGCTAAACAGCTATGTTATAAAAGAAACAAAATAAATAAATAAAAAGGCTTAGTGGGAATTCTGCACAAAACTGACTTTGTGATAGTAAAATGCAGCTAAAGACAAACACAATGCATGTATTGGCATTTGGCACACAGACCTTTTACAGTCTATGACACAGACACACAAATACACACTTAAAGTGGCCATTTCCCCTCCAGTGAGACATGTCAAACTGCTGTTCTGCTCCGAGCCACATGTCATCTTTCCTAACATGAAATGACACCATTTCAATGCTGAACGGAATTAGTCATTATAGAGACAGAAAGAATGTCGGATTGTCGGTGTATGAGAGAACGGAAGCGAGAGAGGAAAAGTCGATGAGGAAAAACAGACAGAATAGTGATGAGAGGGATAGAAACAAGAAGGGAATGGAGGAGAGAAAGAAAAAGACAAGAGAAAGAGAGATCACACCCTGTCTATATGTGTCACTGTGTGACAGATGGACTGGGTGTAGGATGAATTATTTTGACACAATATACACCCTACAGAAAATAACCATGCAGTAAGGACACGTCAGGTTGGTTTATGTTTTGTACGTTGAGAGATACTACATGGGGACAGAGTGTCATTCCGACGCACCGCCATTCCGACTACGTGGCTTCTGCGCGTGGTTAGGGTTAGGGGCAGGGTTTAGGTACCAGGAGGTTAGTTTTGGTCTCAATAGTTCATACGTCACTCATATTCTGAGTTTGCACCGTCAACTCTATAGCATGGCTTGTGTAATTAAGTTGTGCAGTAATTACTGGGAGCTGATGATGGTACAGTAGGTGTTGCGCTCCACCTCAGCAATCCATCCCCCAGGGATCTAGGGCATTGAAAGGAGATAGACACACACTCCTCCTCCGACCTACTGTACGTACTTGATAATTGATATTTATCTGACTTGCATACATTTAGTCCTTCTGTCGGGTATTGATGTGAAATGCACATGATGGTATACATATTTCGGAACCCCTGTCAGGTGATGAGAAGTGGCCTGCTCACTCCTCATGCATTGAAGGAAGCATGAGCATAATATGAAAATAATACAATAATAATTATTATTACTAGAAACAAATCGCTGCAAGCAGCGATAAGGCAGGACCAAGCAGGAAGGCAATAAGAATAATATGCACAAGAAACATGGAAGACTAAACTTGAGAAAACGACCATGGAATTGTGACAGGGTCGGTTTTTTATAGTGGGGGGGCAGGTACGGGTTCTTGAAGACTCATACACAGAGTTGGCGGTGCCCAGATTTGAACCCATGACCTTGTGTTGCAAAGGCAAGAGCTCTACCTACCGAGCGAACAAGCAAAATCATTCAGTGTTTTTGTAGCAAGTTGCGCAGGGATAACTAATAAGGTGGGATTTATGAATTGACTGCGTATAAACCAGAAAATATACCAGATTCAGATGAGGAGCTCAATGAGTGAAAACCAATGAAATGAGTCTGAAACAGGGATTAAAGGTTAACTGAAAAATTATTACACTTCAGAGAAAATAAACAGCTTAAACAAACAAAATGGGGCCCACTTTAAGTTGTTGACTTGAAAAGTCCCAGTTAATTTCCTATTCAGTTCAGGGAAAGCAGTCTCTTTCTCCAATTTGGAGAACCAGATTACCACATTTGTGGGTGAAGGGGGGTTCAGAGTTCCGTGTCGGCTCGCCAGGTCTGGGTACCGTCGGGTACCAGAACCATCCATGCAAGGGAATCCTTTCAGGACACAAAAAACCTGAACTGAAAGGCCAGGTGTCCAAATCAGTCTTTGTTTCAAAATCACTGTTGTACAACATCAAATAATCATGAGTAAAGAACCTGATTTGATCAGGATCAAGTTCTTTATACATGTTTCCCACTAAACAAATCAGTTTCTAGCATTGTTACGGCCCTTTAAACTTGGCTCAACCAAGGGCTAACATAAAAGGACACAAAGTCAGATCAAAAGTTTACAAAGATATTACACATTTATTTAAAATCCTGCATTGCAAAACAGGGACTGATGGACAAGAATACTTACGACCAGCCCATCTGAAACTTAACTAATAACAGCAACAAAAAGGGTACACAACTGTTCAGTTTGGGTGTTTGGGAGACAATGAGCTGCTGGCCACTTCTTATATAGCCTGCAACTAATCAAGAACAGCTGACACAGGGTGTGGCAGCCAGAACTCTCAGGTGATTGACAGGTGAGGCACTTTAGACCAACAGAGGTCAGCAAAGCCACAGGCACTACAACAGAACAAAGTAAAGACAAGATTTCACAAAACGGCAATTTTCATTGGCTCATAAAACCTTCATTCTTTCACTTAAAAAAACGTACTATACTTTCCCATGTCCGTATAGGTCCAAAGTTCATGTGTAGAAGTTTTCGTGCATTTTGATCAAAGATCCTGGGAGGAGATGCATTTTAATTGATTTTCATATAATTCAAAATGGCGGGTGATCTAGAGGTCAGAGGTCAAAAGTAAGAGCACCGTTCTTGTTCGGCATGAGGAGACGCATATGTGTGTCGAGGTTTCATTGCTGACGGTCAAACGGTTCATGAGCTATGCGTGGTCAAAGTTTGCATTTTCAATATAGCGCCACCCTTTGGCCAATGGTTGTGGGCTTGAGTGTTTGAATGCAGAGAAGACAACCATGATAGCTGACCGAACGGCTGCATTTTGGCCATTTTATGGATATATAAAATTATAAATTGATCTAGTCTGTCCGTGAATTCATCTAATTGGAGTGAACTGGGAATTGGGATCATCACCGTGACACCATGATGCCATTCTGTACCTCAGGACATAACTTGTACTGTATGTCAAATCACTGCTGAATAGTCAAGGACTTGATTTCTCCTAGCCTGTTCGCAGTGCAGAGGTGTGCATGAATATACATGCACAATGTGGGATGAAGACATGGATTCACAATTATGTATCCATAATGTCTTGTCCTCAATCCATATTTTAAGCTTGGTTTTATTTAATCTTAATTTTTTTTATAACATATAGCATCAGAATCAGAATGTATTATCATTATACCGAGATGTAACAACATTAAAAGCTCAGCTTTAAAGTGCACCACATAGCACAATGTGTGCTCAACAACATTACAACAACATAAATAGCCTACTTGTCCTTGAGGGTATAAAATAAAATAAAAATGTTTTTGATTTGCTTTGTTTGGATTTCTAAAAAGGTTGCTTTCAGGTAAGTGTCCCTTCAATACACACACACGCATGCGTGAGCACAATTCACACACACACACACACACACACACACACACACACACACACACACACACACACACACACACACACACACACACACACACACACACGCATGAGCGTGCACAATTCACACACACACACACACACACACACACACACACACACACACACACACACACACACACATGCACACGCACACACACAATTCTGAGACATTCAGTAAGGTTAGAATTGCTAGAATAAAATGTACATTTTTAATTGGCCTATTATCAGATTGTACATGGGCCATTAATACAAAAAGCATCTTCTACAATAGAGGATATGCCGTATGCGCATGCATAAAGTGAATGGCAGATCGAGTGGCAAATCGAGTGGCAAAGTGAGTGACAAAGTGAATTTGACGTTGTTTTAAGTCATTTAATGCAATCAAATATGACTTTTCTGTTTGGATGTATGGGCTGTCAATGCCAGAAAGTAGTTTTTTGCCACTCAGTAGGCATTCCTGCATAACTTCTGGGTATGATGATGAAGTTAGACAACAATCCTGTGTATTGTAGATGACATTTGTATGGTAATAGTATGGAACAGAAAGTGAACTAGTAATGTAGTTGATTTAGTTTGTGAGCAGTCAAGAGTTCACCTATAGATATGTCAAAACACTGGGTTTTCTGGCTGTGGCCAACACTTGAGTAGGCAGTATTTTTTAGCACACACCTGTACTGAAAATCCACACAGAAATGCTGTTTCTCTTACCACTCGATTCCACTGAATAAAGCATAGCTATCAATCAGTCACTATAATTGAATACGAAGAATATGTAGTAAAGACACAGGCTGTCAAGCTCAATCGGTAGATTGTGACAAAGGATACCCAGAGGGTTGCATAAATCCAGATAAAGAAGGTTTCGTCAATGCAACCTGGAAGAATGCTGACAAAAAGAGAAGAGCAGGATACTGCAGATAACAATGCTGCACACCCCCATATAAGGGGAGAATTGCCTGCCCCCCAACCCTCCATTCTCTGTAAATATACCTTTTGATGATACTTGTACTGCATTGTATGTATCATCATATCACTGATGAATTTAGTACAATGGACATAAATGACACTTCGTTAAACTCGCAGGGGAAATTCAGTTTCTGTTTCACCCTCATACGGTGACGTGACATGCTGTCCTTTGCTGTCCTCAGTGTCAAACGCGTATAAATAAAAAATATATTTGTCAAAAACCTTCTGAATATTGTGCAGGACATTATGCTTCATGTGAACATACTCAAGATTAAAACATTTCATTCCTCATTTCTTCAGAATTTTCAACCAAACATAGCAAAACTCATATGGTGCGACTGTCCTGGCCCTGTTTCTCAAAGTAGGAACTTGAATAAAACTAAGGGGAAAAAATGCTAAAATTCTTTTAAAAATTCCATAAATATAATATAGATGTCTATTTGTGAGCCTAATCTTTTCAAAGTCCAAGCATAATGTTTTCAGTCATTTCTGATCAAAAAGATTTTGTCCCCCAAACCAAAATCATATTGTGTGACACCATTTTGGGAAATTTCAACAGGCAATTGTTTGGACACCCATTGGGATAGAGAGGTCCTTCTTCAGTAAGGCTGCTCAGCACTTGCATTACAATAGCATGACAGGTGTCTGTGGTGAATTATCATTTTAACATTTCCATGAAATACGATCTTGTTGGAACGCTGACCAATGCGACTCATCCGAGTGTCTGTGGGTGTGACACCTTTTTCATTAAAAAAGCTAAAGTTATTAGATTTTTTGGTCATAATTACATGTAAATCTATGTTGCTTTGTTATAGCTAGCATGTTGTTAGCATGCTAATGTGTAGCTAGTAGCCTCAAGGTTATGTTAAGTGCAGAAAACATAATATGGTGTGACTGTCTGCCTGTCACGCCATATGACTTTTTTGTCACCATATGATGCAAACTGTATTTTCCTACAGATATAACAATAAATAACAAAGACCCATGTTTCTTTTGTCCATTTAAACATTTGTTTTAAACAGCTTCACCTAAAATCTGCAACTATCCACAATAAAATGTGTTTAATTTTGTTTTATTCAGTCATTGCATGTTATTCAATGTTAAAGCAATTTTCCTGTTGCTGTTTTTCCTGAGTAATTGTTTAATCAATCTGTAAAGTTCAGTACTCACTAATAGGTAGGTTAAAACACAGTTGGCTTTGAAAAATGAAGATATGATCATACGGTGTGACACTAAATCATTTGGTGTGACGTTCCAAATAGTGAAAAAATCATACCTTTATTAATGATGAAACCATTAATGTTCATGGATTACATAGCAAATAGTATCAGGAAGAGTCACAAATATTTGTGTAATTTTAGAGAAAGTTTTGTCACAATAAATACAAAATATGTTGAAAGACCGACAACATGGGCCTCACATTGAGTGTTGATTACGAAAATAATATACAGATTTAATACATTTTCACAAAACTATAGTGGATTACAGGTTAGTTATGATAAAGGACTTTGATAAAGTGAGTAACTTAAGAAAGGTGTACTCCATTTTCATTTTATAAACAATTATTGTCATGTCACACCATATGATGATTTTAGGCACAAGTACAACAAAATGCTGAATAAATTCTGATTCCAATAAAATATCTAAAAACAAAATATGTTTCCATAAAGATGAGAGTGAGTAGAACAAAAGTAAATCATTTTTATTCCTGTTATTTAAAGGTTTTTAAAAAACACTTTTTTAGGGGTGTCACGTCACTGACCCATGTCTGCTTGCTCAGATGGACATGAAGAGCTGTTAGGGGTTAAAGGTTAATTTACCACTAAAACCAATAGCACACACATTTTCAATATGACCTACTGTATAGATAGGAGAAGGGCTGTGTGAGTTTATGACAATCATTTTTGAGTGGTGCAACCACTCCATTACACAGCTATGTGAGTCCCTGGGTCCCTGCTGTTCAAGCACGAAAATAGCTTGGTTGGTAACTCTGTCATTTCTCGACCGTTTCGGACGCGGGGCAGCTCGCCGGAAACGGCCCGGCCCCCTGCCCGCATTTGTGGGGGTATGGATGTTCCAGGGACCCCCCAGGGACCCCCGACATGGTAACTGTCATTTCTCGACCGTTTCGGGCGCGGGGCGGCTCGCTGGAATCGGGCCAGCCCCCTGGGCACGTTCCTGGTGATCTGGATGTTTTGGGGACCCCCCAGAGACCCCCCGGGGACCCCCACATGGTAACTCTGTCATTTCTCGACCGTTTCGGACGCGGGGCGGCTCGCCGGAACCCGGGCCGGCACCCTGGCTGCGTTCCGGTGGGTCTGAAACTTCCGCGGACCCCCTGGGGACCCCACACGGAGTTGCACCACTCACTTCACACATGTGTGATTTTTATATTGTAAGTCAGGCCTCAAAAGCTGAGTTATAGAAGCTTTACAAGAACATTTCTCAAAGAGAAAACCAGCACTCACGGAACTCTCGTTTTAAGGCACTTTTAATTATTCTTTTAATCAGTTGACATAGTATGCCGCAGAGCAGCAGTACAACGAACGCGTTTCGGCGTTCAAGCCTTCATCACACCGGAAGTGCCACATTATATAGTCTCCCTAGGAGAGACAGTACCTCTGACCCATGCAGACATCAATGAGTTCACAGCCAACTTGTACCAAAAGTGCAAACACAACAATTCAGACACCAACTTTATAATAGACGTCAGAGTCCTTAAATACCTATATATATACTAATCTAAATTATGTTGATATATCAGAGTCCCTTTATCCCATATGAAAGGTTCACATATTAACACACATACAACATGCACCAAGGCACATCTGACTCATCTGAAAGAGAAGAGAAGGGTTATTTTAGGGGACTCAGCTAGATAATATAAGCACACTATGAAAAAACATTTGAGTTGACTGAAAAATATATGTCTCTCTATATATATGTAGTCATAGAAGCAACACTGCAATTGCACTGTATGTTGTGGCTGGATATTCTTGTGCAGCACTAAACTAAAGACATGTTCAAATGGATCAAATGGATCCCTGAATTCAATGTTATAACCACGAACCTGCCTTATTTCCATTTGGTGCTCTTACATCTGCAATGATAAGCTTTTAACATTATTCAAGATTCAAGACAGATGACTTGAATGGGTCACAGACCTACAGTAGTTAAAGTCTTTGATGGAAGCTGAGAGGAGTGGGGGAGCAAATTTCTCCTAGAGAGTTTTCCAATGCTGAAAAATTACCCCTGCACTCAAAGCAGAAATATTTTAATTTCAGTATGGGTAAGGGCAAATAATTGCAAATGCATCCACCTTGATCTACATGCTGCCACCAGCAAACACGTTGTTTACACGTTGTCTGTACTTGTGAGAAGATTTTAAAAAAGGGTGTAAGTGATTTTTGTTGTTGTTAAAATAAGTGTTATAGATTCTGATTGTTGTAGTTGTTGTTAAAATAAGTGTTATATCTCTATATTCAGATTGTAATCATTGCTACAGTGTTTCTTCGGTATCAGGGGTTTCCCCATCTTCATCCATCCATCCATCTTCAACCGTTTATCCGTAGTCAGGTCGCGGGTCAACAGCTCCAGCAGAGAGCTCCAGACTTCCCTCTCCAGAGAAACAGTGGGACGTGCATCGAGGACCTCCCTAGGGAGAGATGCTCGGAAAGCATCATTACTAGATGCCCGAACCACCTAAGTTGGCTCCTTTTCAAGCTAAGAAACAGTGGGACGTGCATCGAGGACCTCCCTAGGGAGATGCTCGGAAAGCATCATTACTAGATGCCCGAAACACCTAAGTTGGCTCCTTTTCAAGCAAAGAAACAGTGGGTCTAAAATATTTTTTCAGGTCGGAATACCAATTTCATCCAATCAAGAGGGAAAGAACTTGAAACTTGAAAATGTGTTTATTTTTGAGGGACGCTAGCCCCTCCTATGTCCAGCTTTGAGGGTTTGTGTAAACACAAACATTGAAGACAAAAGTGAGGACGCAAATTGTGTGATAAGAGTGCCCCTAAAAAGTATTTCACTATATTTTGATATTTGACTTTTTATCTGGATTTTTGAGGGGCACTAGCCCCCTCCTAGATCCAGCTCTTAGTGTATGTTCACAAATTAAAATGTACATCATAGTGTCTGAGCAAATAGACTAAGGCCCTCATTTATCAAGTGTAAAAGTGTAAAAGAGTGTAAAATCTGCCATAAATTCGAGCGTCAGTTTGAGTACACTCACGTCGGCATGACGTGATCCCAAACAGCTGATCCTTCCTTAATTTCATTCCTAGCAGTGATAAATGTGACCCATCTCTGTAAAACCCATCTCTAGACTAATATATTGGTCTTGCTAAATTGTAAACTCCAGTCTTTGGCTCTTAAATCAGATTCTGTTTCTAGTTCAGACTTTCCTTGAGTGCCCAGTACACTTCACAATGTAGTGTGGACGGAGGTACAGCATAACACTGGTTACATAACACTCGTCACTTTGGGACGAGATCTTTCTGTCGGTGTCTGACTGTCTGTCCATAGATCCGAAGTGTCGTTAGTCCGAACATGCATGAAGGTTGGCGAACATGCACTGCTGGTTGGCGAACATGTGCTGCTCCCGTGCTTGCAGTTATGTTTAGGGTTAGAGTTAAGTCCAATAAAGTTGAGCTCTGCATACCTGTAGATGAGTGAATGTCGACAATTTCCCATCTACTGTACTATTATATGTTAAGCCTTCAAGTTCTCATCCCACTCCACCACTCACACGATGTGCTTTTGATTGATTGATTGAAAATTGTATTAACAGTTTGCAGAATTACAGTACAAACTCAATACAAAGGCTGTTAACTGTGAGTGGACGACCCAATTAAGCATTACACTTGTTTACAACAGGGTCCACCATGTTCAATTCATCAAAACATTTAGAGACGTACAAATAGACACTTCTATATAGACAAAGAACAGAACAGGAATTCATCATAATGGAGGTAAAAAGGGAAAAGAAACATATACAGTGAGGGGAAAAGGGGGGAGCGGTGGGGGGAGCGGTGGGGGGGAATTCAGATTTTACGGGGGCCAGTTTCGAATTGCAGCCATCCGTAGGTGCCCTTTGAGAGCGGTTTTGAAGGAGTCAAGGGATTCGCATGTCTTAATGACTGTTGGTAGGGCGCTCCACATTTTGGTGGCATAGGAGCGAAAAGAATTTAGTCCCTTGTTTGTGCCGAATCTGGGTTGTACATGGTTCGTTGCACTCCCTCTGGTGTTGTGGGTGTGGACTTCGTTAACATTAAGGAAGTATCTAGACAGGTACATGGGTATCTTGGTGGAGTATCGAATCTTGTGGACCAGACCCATTGCAAGATGCTGTACTCTGTCGCCGACCCTAAGCCATGCCAGTCTGTCAAAGTGGGCAGGGGTGAGGTGGGTTCGGGGGGTGAGTCCAAGTAGGAGCCTGACCAGTTTGTTTTGGGAAGTCTGGAGCCTAGTTTTAAGGGCCTTTGAGGTGCTGTGGTACCAGGAGGTGCATGCATAGTCAAAGAAGCCTTGTACGAGGGCTCCTGTTAAGGTCTTCAAGGTGTTTTTGTCGACCAGTGAGGAGATCCTGTAAAGGAATCTTGTTCTTTGGTTGACTTTTTTGATTACGTTGGTGGCCATTTTATCACCGGAAAGATTAGCCTCCAGGATGGAACCTAGGTAGGTAATTTCATCTTTACGTGTGATAACATTGTCACCCACTCTAACCAAGAAGCCATTTGCCTTGCTGAGATTACAGTGTTCCGTTCACTTCCACCATCTGTTCTCTCCCCTCCAGGTAGGATTGCATCCAGCTCACTGATGTGCTATCGAAACCAATTGCTTTTAGCTTGTTAACCAGTATGGAGTGGTTCACGGTGTCAAAAGCCTTTTGGAGGTCCAGCATGACCATGCCGCAGTATTTGCCAGCATCCACCTCTTGTTTGATGTGGTCGCTCAAATAGAGAAGGCATGTGTCAGTGGAGTGGGATGTTCTGAAGCCAGATTGGAACTCGTACAATAATTTATTAGTGGCAAGATACTTTTCAACCTGTTCATAGACTATGTTTTCCATCACTTTCGAGATGGAGCTTAGAATAGAAATAGGGCGGTAGTTGCCGGGGTCTAATTTACTCCCTTTCTTGTGCAGGGGGGTTACTTTGGCCAGTTGCAACAAACTAGACTGCCTGGACTCAACTCTATTGGCCATCTTCAGACCGCAGCCATCTTGCCAGCAAGGTGATACCTAGGTGCTACTTCCCATAGACAGCCCATTCATCTAAACAGAAAAGTCCTCTCTAATTATATTAAACAACGTCAAAATCACCAACATTGCAGCTGTAGGGAAAGCTTGAATTATCCTCTTTCAATCTGTAAAGTTTTTGTTTAATAAAAATCCACGTAGACATGTTATGAGCTACTTCCTGTCAAGAAATTCTGTGCAGATGATTATTTTCTAAGTATCAGAGTATGGAAGCGCTCGTTATCAGTAAACCAACCTCCTGCTGCCTGCTGCACTATGTGCACATTCAAAACAGGTCATTGAGTGATATTCAACGAGCGCTTCCAAACTCCAACACTTCACAAACAAATCACATGCAAGGAATTTCTTGACAGGAAGTAGCTCATAACATGTCTACGGTGGATTATAATAATTCAAGCTTTCCCTACAGCTGCAATGTTGGTGATTTTGACGTTGTTTAATATAATTAGATAAGACTTTTCTGTTTGGATGAATGGGCTGTCTATGGGAAGTACCACCTAGGTAGCACCTTGCTGGCAAGATGGCTGCGGTCTGAATATGGCCAATGGGCTTGTTCAGTTCACTTTGTAGTTGGAGATCCGGTTTAGACTGGATACGGAAACAGCCTTTCTCCGTGCCTATGGTGTGTGCAAAATATTACCGGATACAGTAGGCGGGCTATGACGAGAATTCCATTTAAATCACGTTTCTGGTTTGTTGTCAGACAGTCAGTTGTCATAGTGTAGTGTCACGTGTATTTTCTGGAAGAAAAAAAGAAAACGTGTGAGGTGCGGGGAATGGAGAATGCAACTTACAAAATAAATGAAGCACTTTGCAACAATTACTCAGATGTTTAAGAGAAAAGAGAGAGTTGAAGGAGCTGATAATGTGGTTAATCACTCAGGGAGGGTACTTTTATTTTATTTTCATAAAATGGTATTCTATATCATGGTATTCTATATCAGAGCACATACATTTCCTCCAGGGGTGTACCCCTACTTACATTTATTTCGACCTGTCCCTAAGGGGTAAGGGAGATGGATATAGCCCTAATAGCTTCACCTGGTCACCTGGGGTGTTTCAAAGAATTGCTACTGTCACTATGTTTGATACTTATTTATTTTCCAAGCGGCTTCCTCTCTGCCAGGCAGAATATAAAGGGGCAAAATCTGACCTTTCTCCAAACCATTCAGATCTGTAACTGTAATAATGAATGTCTAATGCAATATCACCTCCCATGACAGCTAGATTAGCACAAAACAGCAAAAACTGTCATTTCCCCCAACCAATTATGTCTGTAATAGTGATAGTTTTCAAAAGTCCTTTGATGCCTCTCTCTCTCTCTCTCTCTCTCTCTCTCTCTCTCACACACACACACACACACACACACACACACACACACACACACACACACACACACACACACACACACACACACACACACACACACACACACATACACATTTCCCCAACTGACACTTCTGCGTCTAATTGGTCCAAAGCTTAACAATCCAGCACTGTGCAAAGCAGGGCTGACATGACACTTTGGCTAATGACTCGGTCTGTCCTACTGGGTATGGACCTTCTCAAAAAGTTCTTCATTGGCAGGAGTGAAGAAATACATTATAATTCTCTCCACCACCCACCGCCCCCTGCTCCTTCTCTCTCTAATGAAAAACATGGGTCCAGTGTGATCCCAGCTAGGGGATCTGTGGACTTTGAAGTGGCCCTTTGTACCAACACAACTGAGAGCATGTCTTTGTACTGCCATGGCTCATAAAGGTCCAATAATTCCCTCTGACTCGGGCTCCAAGTTACTATCCAATCTCTTATTTTTTAGGTCAAGTTATATTACAACCTTCATATGAAATGTTGGACAGACTCACAAAAACTAAATCACAGATGTCTAAATGAAAATCTTGACAGTCTTTTTTTATTTTTTTATTAAATCCTCCCCCTGTCCACACCACCTATGTTTCTGTCCCAGGAGAGCTCTGGAGTCCCCCATGCCCAGGACTCTATAATAGGTTCACTCCTGATCTACAAGCTTAGATCAGCTGTTTTCATATAATGTTCATCCCAGAAATGGGATGTGGTTCACCCACCACACCCTAGGGACTGGCCATAACTCCGACATCCCATTACTCAGACTACGTGGCTTTGTGTGCGGTTAGGGATAGGGATAGGGGGGATAGGGTTAGTAATGAGGCAAGTCGGACCAACGCGTCGGAATATGAGCCGTCGGAACAATGACACGGCACCTTTTGGGAGTTCCAGACCCCCAGGAACGCGACCCAGGGGGCCGGGCCGGTTCTGACGTGCCGCCCCGTGTTCGAAGCGGTTGAAATGACAGAGTTATTGTGTGCCGATCCCTCTACTGTACCCTCTACTGTACTGTACTGTACTGTACTGTCACTGTACTGTACTGGCACACCCGGAATCATCATATATACGTACAGTTAATATGTGCGTGTGTGTTTGTGTGTGTGTTAGGTTGCGCACAGGTGGTGAAAAACAACCATGCTGTTTTCATGGTCATACCCAGCCAGCCAGGCAGGCACCCACCCACACACATAAAAGATGAGAATCAACTTCAGAGCCAACCTTTTAAAATTCAAACAAATTCATGATTTTGCATTAACCAATAAATCGCATGCATCGCCCCCTCATCACATGCCTATTGCCTGAGAATAACTGGCACATCCTTTGGTTGAACTCCCACGAAAAGAGACTGAGACCCTGTGGTGTCCAGGTGCCTGCACACCACCATACATGTGGCTAGACCGGGCACTCCAACAAACTAATCTCGCTTGCAGGTGGGAAGCAGGCAGGGAAGGGCATTCTCTGTCACTGGTTGTTTTGGGCACCTATGCATAGATATTTTAAAAATAGATGCCTCATTGGCTGCTGCAATGAGACCTTTGTAAAGTAATCGCTTCTGGTAAATTACAGAACACATATAACGCAATAATTATTGTCTGCTGTGTTGCTTTTCGATGTGTACACTGTACAATTTTATAGAGGTATCTAAAGAGCACAAAGTATGTTTCTGAACGTACCAAGTATCGCAAGACTGTCCACTGTTTCCTATCTGGCAGCCAAATCTCATGATACCTCCGAGACAGAAACGATACCTGCCACTGTTTAGGACCTAAAACAAATGATGTACTGTGCACATTGAAAAGCAAGTGATTAGAAAACAACCTGTGATATTTGTATTTGATTTATTTTTAGCTTTACTTTTAGCCTTTCGGCTAATCTTCCATGAATACACTGACATGTATTCATGGTACTTCCGGTGCGAGGTTTTCTCCCATGAGCGTCAAGCGTCAATGAAAGTGTCATGGCGTATTGTGGTGATTTTAGCATAGATATTAAAAAATATAGATGCCTCATTGGCCGCTGCAGTTCATTGGAGCGACGTGTCTCCAATGAAGGCAGGAAGTCAAGTGGAAGTGCAGTGCTGAAGGCTTTTTTTTTAAAACAACTAACCCAACAGTCATGACAATACGTCAACAATCCAACATTAGAGCCAGTGGGGATTACAAAAAACATTAAAGAAGCAACTGTTCTCCGCAGCTTTCTTATTTAGAAGTGCTGAAGGCACGCTGCGTCCATAGAGTATATAAAAGGATAGAGACTGATCTGGCGCGAAGCTCCGCCCCCCCGCTATTCATGTCAGTGGAAGTTGCTCAGTGGCGTTTTGAAGCACCCGGAAGGACCGTCTACTTCCGCCTTTTTTCGATTTGGGCACCAAAATTTGGTGTCCAAAATGCGGAAGTGCAAACGCGCTCAACGTTAAAGCCCAGCTGCACGGGGTTTCCTCGTCATACTTCCACGGGTCCGCCTGCAGTCCCTCCTCTTACCGCTAGGGCCCAGTGCTTCAACGTTGGAAAACCTCACTGGCCCCTTGGCTGCGTCGCTGCCCAAGTGACGTCACTCATGCGACTCCTCCATGTCTCTCGCTGTCACTCAAGTGACTACTGGCCAATCACCGCGCGTCTTTTCCGCTTCCGCTCATTGAAGGCAAAGGCTTTGCAAGTAATCTCTGGAAAATTGTGCCTTCAATTCTGACACGCGCCCGAGAGCCGGAAGAGGCGTCTACGTTTATATGTCTATGGACTTTACATTCAGATACCTTGCTAGTCACCAAGAAGTGGAACTGGGAAGAACAGCATGTTCATTCACCATAAGGGTGAAACTCCTCACTGTCAGGTGAACAGAAGTATTGGAGGAGATGTCTGCACTCTCCCCAAGGCCAACAGTAGGGGTCAGCAGTGACAGGGTCTATAAACATGGGGGTATATATTAACATAAGAATTACAGTGTATTGGGTTGAAGAATGAAACATAAATAAATAAAATAAAATAAAAAAAGATCAATGTCTTTTTGCAGCTGCGGTCCATCTTTCTCTGTTAAGATGTAATTTGTACAAATCATAGACCTTAACATGCAAATCAGCTTCCATCATCTTTGATCTGATCATTCATTTATTTTATTTATCCTAATTCAATTAGCATTCCTCCCTCCTGGTCTCTCCATCTCTGACTAGAGCTGTTTCCACCTCATTGGTGCGCAATTGATGAATGGACACGTATGTGTGCCCGAGTGCATATACGCACGCATGTACAGTACACCACAGGACAGGACAGGAGGGATACTGTAGGTGGAAATGGAAAGAAAAGCTGTAATCAATCATACACTTCTCTCTCTCTCTCACACACACTCTCTCTCTCTCTCTCTCTCTCTCTCTCTCTCTCTCTCTCTCACACACACACACACACACACACACACACACACACACACACACACACACACACACACACACACACACACACACACACACACACTTAATTTTGTATCTTACATTGTTGTCTTTTCCCTGACAGATTTTCTACACTTCATTGCTTTTCCCTCCCTCCTTTTCCTCCTCCTCTTTCTCTCTGGTTTATTATTGCTCAAACACGTTCGCATTTCATTTTCTTCTCTCTGTAATCCTTACATTAATTATACATTACAGACATTTGATTTTTTTTAACTCACTCTCTGTTTTGTTTGTTTGTTTGATGTCATTGTTTTCACTGTCTCTCTCTGATTCTTACTTACACCACCATCTTTTTCACCTGCTCATCGCCCCACTTTTACCACCTCCCTTTCTTTCCACCCATTTCAATTCCCTATTAGCTCTCTCTCTCTCTCTCTCTCTCTCTCTCTCTCTCTCTCTCTCTCTCTCTTCTCTCTCACCGACTGTTTTTTATCCCCACTTCAGTGACCTCACTTTGTTCTAATCCCTTGTATTCCCTCTGCGTTCCTTCAATTTGCTTTAACATTGCCTCACGCCTGCCTGCCTGCCTGCCTGCCTGCCTGCCTGCCTGCCTGCCTGCCTATCTGTCTGTCCATCCATCTATCTATCTAAATCTTTCTATTGTGAGAGACTCAGGCCTGGGCGGCCTCTCTGTGGGAGAGGAATGGCGAGAGAAAACCAAAACCAATCTTTTTGTAACATACTGTAAGAGTCAATCAGAGTGCATGGTGATGCTGGCTGGTTGCAGGCCCAGTCCGCGGGGCTTCACTCTGCTTTGCTGATGTCTGTGGAGAGAGGACATGATATTCCTTCCTCCAGTTCTCCCTCTCTCTGTGACTCACCCTCTGCCTGCTTTCATGCCCAGCCAGAGACTGTCAGTCCAAGCTGCTTGAGCCATCCTGTTCTCGCACGTGTGTGTGTGTGTGTGTGTGTGTGTGTGTGTGTGTGTGTGTGTGTGTGTGTGTGTGTGTGTGTGTGTGTGTGTGTGTGTGTGTGTGTGTGTGTGTGTGTGTGTGTGTGTGTGTGTGTGTGTGTGTGTGTGTGTGTGTGTGTGTGTGTGTGTGTGTGTGTGTGTGTGTGTGTGTGTGTGTGATTCGTGTCAGTTGGGCAGCCTGCTCTGCACACTATTTGGCTACAAAGTAAATTGCCTATATTCATAATTATTATGTTATTGTTTTTGAGCGGCGTTAGCCAGTCCTATGCCCAGCTTTGTATGTTTTTGTGAACACAAACACGATGATTTGATTGACTGATCAAAGTACAGAGGATAAAAGTGAGGGCGGAAAAGTGAAGACGCCAAAGGTGATTGGCCGGAATGACATTTGGGATGATTTGATTGACTGAGCATGGAATGTGATGAATGATGATGTATGATGATAAGAGCGCCCCTCACTTCACACTTCGTGATTAGCCTTAAGGATTAGCCTTGAGGACTTGAGGATAAAAAGTGAGGACAGAAAAGTAAAGAGGTAAAAAGAGGTGTATGATGATGAGCGCCCCTCACTTCACACGGGAGTGATTTTTTTGTTAATGTCTAACTATACCTTCAAGACAAGTTAACTAAATGCCTTGTATGTACATATTGATCAATAATGTATTACTCGGTAGCCTACATACCGGTAGTATAGCAATCTATGCAATCAAGTCACACTGATCATCTGTTACATCTTCACTTCGAACTCACGCCATCTGGACAAAGATACAGAACTTTGAAATGGGAAAAAGTTAGTTTTTAGTAAATGTTTTGTCCCTTCAGCCATTGCGGCATTAAACATACTGCCTCGCTGATAGGATGGTTTTTATGTACTGGAGACTTAATCGTCTTGGTGTTATGTTGTTATGTGCTATATGGATATGTGTTTTTTCTGTTGAACAGACTGTGATGATGAATATCCCAGAGGGGACAAGAACTATATGGCCATTTCACTGGTGATGGATTGCAAATTATATTTATGCCTATATTTATATTTTCACATGGTTCAAACCCTATGCAAGCCATACTAGTACTTATTCTGTACTTGTTCATCATCTATCTTTCCGTACATCTTGATATCTACTGTATCTCGATGAATTGTTTGAGTAAGATCTTACACTCCCCACCTTCACACCGCTCTTATTGTTTAAGTTCCGCTCTGCCATCCTCTCTCTCTCTCTCTCTCTCTCTCTCTCTCTCTGCGGTCATTCAGAGTGCATTGAGAAATATGCACTGGTGTGCTCTCTGGTCATTCGTAAATTCAGTGCGCAGCCCCTTAGGCACATTGACTGACCATACTCAGAAGCTGGGTTGCCCAGTGCGTTTACTCTAAGTGCTGAAGAAAGCAACATGGTGGAAGAAGTATATCTTCATGCATGCTAAATAAGGCAAAACGAGTGTTAACGCTATTCCAAACGATTGCTATAGCGCCACCCTTTTGGCCAGTGGTTGTGAGTTTAATTTCATGACCGTTTTGCATGTGTAAAATTTAACTGCATGGTTAGGTCAGAACTGCAAAAAAAGGGGGCAAGAAGAATAAAACAAACAACTACATGCTTGGCCCCCTAATAAAAGCATTCAGTTGTTTTTGACGAATGGCACTCAAAAGCAAAAACATACATTTACAGTATTCACAATTACAGTAATAAGCAGAGTTGGGTGTAACTAGTTACAAAGTAACTACTGTAACTACACTACTTTTTTTTTTTATATATGTATTTTATCCCACGATTTTGTAACCCATTTTTCACCCGTGTCAATTATCTAATGTGATCCTGGGCTCTACACACCCTCCGCCAACCTAGTCCCCATATATGGGAGACATGGGGAGAGCAACGGACTTGAACTCATGCTTCCTTCATGCCTGAGTGTCCAAGTTGCTCCTTTACACGTGACAGGGGGGAGTTTCCCTGGTTGGACGTAGCGCGTGGAAGGAACACGTTATTCCAACCAGTTCCTTTCCCCTCCATCAGGTGCCCCGGCTGGCCAGGGGGAGGCAGTTTAGAGACCAGGATTACTGCATGTTTTTTGTGAGGGTACCTACCCTAGGGGACACGGGGAGAACATGCAAACTCCACACAGAAAGGCCCTTTCGCCAACCCCGCCTCGGGTATGGGCACCGATGTAACTACACTACTTTGATCAGTAACGAGTAATATAACGACACTACTTCTCCAAATTGATTAATCACATTACAGTTACTGGTCGCTTTGGCCGTTACTAGTTACTTGCGTCCTGCTGCAGCTTTCAGCAGTGTTGCGTTGGAGAATAATGCACACAACTAAGGAGATGAGTTGAACAGTCAGGTATGCGACTTTACTGTGAATGTTGATTATGTTGGACTTTTTCTAGTAGGATGGAAAGATCCTTTGTAGGACCTTTCTATCGCTAGAGAGGGGCCCTCCAACTAGTGGAGGCTATACCCCTCTCCCACCAACAGGGGTTTGGGGCAAGGGAGTCTTTTTGTATTTGTTTTTTTGTATGTCTTGTCTTTTACTGTGAGCTGAAAAGGTGCGCCGGCAATGCAGTACATTACAAACCGGTGTCAGCAGCGGCAGCTACAACACACAAGACAACACAGCCTTAAGGCTGCAGGCACACTTTTCGTTACTGTCGTAACAACATGGGAAAGTTAATATTTGCCTAGAACCTGTGCAGGTACCAACTACACTGGTGGTACTTGAGCCCCCTCTGATGGTTTGATTGATTGATTGATTGATTGATTGATTGATTGATTGATTGATTGATTGATTGCTTCAAAGTTTTGTTTCATGACAGTACAGTTCTCTGGTACAAGGTCAAGAGAACCACTGCACTAGACCGTTTTGGAAAGGCCCATTTTGTTTGATTCCTTCACTTGTTCAACAACCTGGTATTAAAGAGCATAAAGAAAGAGGACTTCCGGTAGGCAGCTGAGTAAGATGGCAGCATAAACCCGCAGCTCCCGTGTATATAAGTTTAACCCCCGAATAATACAAGTATAAAACAAATTCAAAGACGTGATAAAAGAGATATGAGCGGGGGGAGGAAAACGAGAAGTACAAAGAACAAAATGCAATCGGAAAAGACAACAGAACGCGACGATAAGAAGTTGGAAGGAGAGCAGCATGGCGAGGGCACGCCACACCGAGACCTACTCCAGGGGATGAAGGATTTTATCGCCAAAGAAATGACAGAACTAAAGAAAGAGATTACGGACATTTTTTCAAAATTCAAAGAAGAGTTTAAAAGAGACATGCGACAGGAGTTTACAAACTTCAAATAAATACCAAACTCGAAGCGATCAACAAGGAAGTACAAGAACAACAGAAAGAGGTGAGAGAGATGCAAGACCGCGGAAGCCAAGGACGCGATTTTGTTGCTTCTGAACCAACAGAAAAGAATGCAATCAAAGATAACAGATTTAGAGGCCAAGTCACGTAAAAACAACATCCGTATATTCAACGTGGCAACTGAAGACAACAATGTGACTGATTTTGTGAAGAAATTGTTACAACGAGAGCTCAAGTTGTCTGAGCATACAGATCTTGAAATACAAAGCTGTTATCGTGCGACCATACAGAAGCCCCCAGAAGGAGCCAATCCGAGGTCCATCGTGGTTAACTTCCTACAGTCCGAGACCAAAGAGAAGATACTTAAAGAAGCCTGGAAGGCGGACATTAAACTGGATGGAAAGAAGCTATCCTTCGACTATGATTATCCAGTGGAAGTGCTTATGAAACGAAAATCTTATGCCGAAATCAAAAAAGTGTTAAAGCAAAACGGAGTGGGATTCTCGACGCCCTTCACGAAAATGAAGATACGAGGGGAGAATGGACCGAAGGTATATGACAACGCGCTGGAAGCAGCCCGAGACATGAGAACGAGAGGATTGGACGTCCAGGTGAGGGAGCCAGAGGCCACGGTGGAGGAAAGAATTAGAGGAGCGGCAGCTTCACAGTGGCAACGCGCTGGAAGGAAGGAGGGACCGGAGATGGGGGGGAGTGACGTGCTCTCGCCAGAAAATCGAGCCAGGGCTCTGAGGCGAGCGAAGCAGAGACTGCAGGAGTTCCGAAAATAAGATAACCAAATAAAATACTTCTCGTTTTAAATACAAATTGTCATGACGGGGGTAAGGGTTTGTGAGTGAATGTTGATTATGTTGGACTTTTTCTAGTAGGATGGAAAGATCCTTTGTAGGACCTTTCTATCGCTAGAGAGGGGCCCTCCAACTAGTGGAGGCTATACCCCTCTCCCACCAACAGGGGTTTGGGGCAAGGGGAAGGAGCCCCTTTTGTTTTGGGAGTCTTTTTTTATTTATTTTATTTGTTTTTTTGTATGTCTTGTTTTGTAAAGTTGTGATTGTTGTATTTGCAGTGTGAGGGGGATACAAATGAGGGGAAAGAAAACCCAAGATGCAACGTAACGATTTAAGGGAGATGTCGTTAAATATTAATGGGTTAAATAGTCTAATTAACAATTTACAATTTACAATTTAGGCATTTAGCAGACGCTCTTAATCCAGAGCGACTTACATTAAGCAAGAACAAAAAGCATGGGAATACATCACATATATAAACAGCATTTATCAAGAAACATGCGTAAGCTAAGAACGTAACTAGAACATATCTATATATAATGACACTATACATATAAGCTATACATATATATTATACTATGCTGTACTGTTATTGTGCTGTCTACATGACATGCTATAAGTCTGTTTCAAATGCTATCTAAGTCTAAAAAAAGTGCTGTCTAAGGGGGTAGGGTAAGTGCTATGGGCCATGGTGGAGTCTGAAAAGGTGGGTTTTCAAACTACGGCGGAAGATCGGGAGTGATGCTGCAGTTCTGATTGCAACGGGAAGTGCGTTCCACAGTTTTGGGGCCAGAAGGGAGAAGAGTTTGGGACGTGTGGAGCGTTGTCCCGGCGTTTTTAGTGAGGGTACTTCCAGCTTCCCTGCGTTGGCTGATCTGAGTGCTCGGGAGGGTTTGTAGGGTTCAATCATGCTTGCAAGATATGGGGGAGCCATACCTTTGGTTGCTTTAAATGCCAGCATCAGAGTTTTGTATTCTGTGCGGGCAGCGACCGGGAGCCAGTGCAGGGAGCGGAGCAGGGGGGAGACATGTGAGAATTTTGGCTGGTTGAAGACCAAGCGAGCTGCGGCATTTTGGATCAGTTGGAGAGGCTTAAGTGCACATGCCGGTAGGCCAGTGAGGAGGGAGTTACAATAGTCAAGTTTTGACAAGACTGTTGTCTGGATTAAAAGATTTGTAAAAGATTTGTAATGAAGAAATTAACATACATTGAGATTGCAAGAGGATATATTCACAGAAGATGGGAGAAATGGACTGAGTATAGATTTCAACAGGTCGACACTGATGATAATAATGGACATTCATGAATGGACTGGAATATCTAGGTTACTTGTTAAAGTTGCTAATGATGAACAAGAACCTTTACAGTGTGTCTGCAATTCTATGTTTTTCTGCAAATAAAAATTAAGTTACAAAAAAAAAGAGCATAAAGAAAGATCTTGTGTATTTTCTCCTTATTAGGATTATAAAGATGTGTTAAGTGGCAAATTATGTGACAATGCATCTCAGGCGATTTTATGGAGTAACGCAAAAGTAATGTAACGAGTAGTGTAACTATAGTTACTTTCTCCAGAGCGTAATCAAGTAATGTAAGGCATTACGTTTTTCAAAAGTAATGTTGTGTAGTCACAGTGTATTACTTTTTTGAGTAACGGAGCCCAACTCTGGTATAAGTAACCCAAAGCTATGACCTAGCAACATAGGGATCATTCATGTCCAACTGGTTGATGAGGAAACACATTTTAAGCAATTCTATTGCTGACATCACTGTCATTCATGTTACAATGTATTACTATTTGAGTTTTGTTGTTTGCTATCATGGATATAGTTGCTATAGCTATTCTATTATCTACAATTTCAGTGGGCAAATGTCATGTATTTAAAAATGTACAGTGACAAAAAACAACTAAACAGGGCCAAATAGTATTATGTATAATTATTATTATTATTATTATTATTATTATTATTATTATTATTATTATTATTATTATTATTATTATTATTATTATTATTATTATTATTATTATTAAAAGGGGAGAGAATGCTGTCTATACAATAGACACAACCTACAGTATTGTGTCTGACACAACCTATTTCAGTATTCTCTCTCATTGCTACGAGGGAAAGAACAAAGCATCGACGTGTGTGTGTGTGTGTGTGTGTGTGTGTGTGTGTGTGTGTGTGTGTGTGTGTGTGTGTGTGTGTGTGTGTGCGCGTGTGCGTGTGCGTGTGCGCGTGTGTGCGTGCGCGTGCGTGCGTGCATACTTGCCAGTTCCTGCCCAGGCGCTCATGTTATTCTTAGATAACTGCCTGCTGGAAGGAGGAGAACCAGGAGGGGACAGCTCTCTCACACACACACACACACACACACACACACACACACACACACACACACACACACACACACACACACACACACACACACACACACACACACACACACACACACACACACACACACACACACACACACACACACACACACACACACACACACACACACACACACACGCAGTTCACAGGGAGGCAGGAAGATAGACACACCAAGAAGCGGCAAGCTCCCGGCCTGAAATATGAACTACTTCTACTTATACCTGCATACTCTCCTAATGGACAGCAGGAGGCGACTCCACTGGTTGCAAACAGAGGTCCGATACTGTATGTTTATGGGGAAATGTTTTACCCTACTTCTCACTTGACTTATTACCTCAGTAAACATTGTAATGATGACCTTATAATTATTCTCAATCACTAGTTACTCAATACAGAATTATATTTGTTTTGTAAATGATGGTCCCATTGTGAGTCAAATAGATGGTTAAGCAGGGTATACTTTAGGGTAGCCTACGTAAACAAAAGTGAACGCTCGCATACTGTGGCTCCAGTTGCAAAATTGTTTTTGTTGCTTTTGTTTTACTGTCTTTTTCCTCAGCCCCTGTCCAAATCCGGGTTTGTTGGATGTGCATGCGTCTTTCCTTCTTTTTATGCTTTAGGGCACGGTTGGAGATGCACGGTTAGAGATGCACGTTTAGAGATGCACAGTTAGAGATGCACGGTTAGAGATGCACGTTTAGAGATGCACGGTTAGAGATGCACAGTTAGAGATGCACGGTTAGAGATGCACGTTTAGAGATGCACGGTTAGAGATGCACAGTTAGAGATGCACGGTTAGAGATGCACGTTTAGAGATGCACAGTTAGAGATGCACGGTTAGAGATGCACGTTTAGAGATGCACAGTTAGAGATGCACGGTTAGAGATGCACGTTTAGAGATGCACGGTTAGAGATGCACGTTTAGAGATGCACGGTTAGAGATGCACGGTTAGAGATGCACGGTTAGAGATGCACGGTTAGAGATGCACAGTTAGAGATGGCTAGAGACGGCAAAAAATGTCAAACTTGAGTCTTCAAAACAGGTCTCCACAAACCAAAGGGTGACGTCACTGTCTGTGACACGCACGCACGCATGCCCCCCTCCTCCGTGCGCGCACACACACACACACACACACACACACACACACACACACACACACACACACACACACACACACACACACACACACACACACAGTTCACAGTGCTATCTGTCAGATGCCCCTGTCGTCTGGTGACAGGGCCCGCTCTGTCAACCAAGGTCACCTCTGACGCAAACACACAAACACAAGCACAGGGATTTACAATGGGTCTGGACCTCTGTGATCCATTACAACAGGCAGCTTGGTGTCTCCTGTTATGTCTTCTTCTCTCTAGTTTTTCCTTTTCCTTTTTTTTTTGAGAGCGAGAGAGAGAGAGAGAATGATCAAGTTTGACTGAACAGGATTGGTTGAATGAAAGAGATTAATGTGCGGCCCCAACTTCAGCTCATCCATTATTCATTATTTCCTTCTCTGATAGAACAAACTCTCCCTCCTTCTCTTGCATCCTGGCCACCTGTCTCTGTTTATATTATTCTGTGCAATATGAGCGTGGTTTAATAAAGTCAGTAACCTTGTCCATACCCAGAGTCACCCCCCACGCATACATTCACGCATGCACGGATGCACACACAAACACACACACACACACACACACACACGGATGCACGCGCACGCAGACACACACACACACACACACACACACACACAAACACACACACACACACACACACACACACACACACACACACACACACACACACACACACACACACACACACACACACACACACACACACACACAATCTTGTATATCATTCTAGAAGGTCCCCATGGCTACTTTGTATGCACCTACTGTATACAGATGTCACCAAGGACCACAGCAGCCAAAATCAGACAGGACACACACACACACACACACACACACACACACACACACACACACACACACACACACACACACACACACACACACACACACACACACACACACACACACGCGCACGCGCGTGCGCGCAGTAGGCTATTGCTTGTCGTGTCACCAGTGGAGCGGGTGAGCATCTGTTTCAAGTACCTCAGTGTGCACATCACTGAAGACTTGTCATGGACAATGCACACGTACAGTGTGGCGAGGAAGGCTAGGCAGCAGCTGTACCTTCTCAGTCCTCAGACAGCTGAGAGAGGTCTCAAAGAAGTCCCTGGATACCCTCTTCTCTGGTAGCATTTCGTCTCTGTCGGGTGGAAACCTTGCATGTCCAAAACTGTTACTTTTCACTTTCACATTATATATATCAGCTATTTCTGCTAAAGAAATTATATATATATATATATATATATATATATAGCAGAAATATATAGCAGAAATAGCTGATCTACAAGCTCTCAAAGTATCAAGCGGCGACGCTTTGTAAGCTTGTAGATCGGCTATTTTGTGGGACGCAGTAGTTATAATTTATGAAAATACTGGTTTCTACTCAACCGCAACAATTTGGTACAGGCATAGGCTCCTGGCACAGCAAGCCCTGCAGCGGGGGGTGATGAACTCGGGCCAAGCGCACCACGGGGACTTCCCTTCCTGCACGATTCATACAGAAGAGTCTTTTTGAGGACTCACACCATATGCAATAGACTGCCAGACTTGTCACAAATACACTACAGAAATAGTTATTTCCCCCTGAGCGCAGGCTAGCCCTGAACAATCAAAAATGTCCAATTGAAATGTCTTCAATCTCCAAACACGTGCTCACAAAATATCACACTCGTTATTTTGATTTGTTTAATTATTTTCATTTTGTATTTGAACGCACGCACGCACGCACGCACGCACGCACGCACGCACGCACGCACGCACGCACGCAGGCAGACAGGCAGACACAGCAGGACTGAAAATAGGTATTCTATGCCCTGTGCCAAACAGTAGGCATCTGTTCTTCAACGTGACATACCAAAGCCTACACAGGTTGTGCAGTCGACGCGCTGTGATTGGCCAGTCGCTGTGATTGACAGCCTAAACCTAACCCTAACCTTAACCTCAGTAAACTTAACTTGCCCGGGGGCGTGGTTATAAGCACAACCCGTGTAGGAATTAGTATGTAGCTTCTTGGACACTCTGTCTTAATCCCCTCAAAGGTAATCACACTTCAAGCATTGACCTCCAGTAACCTTACCTCAGAGGTAACTAGATTAAGCCAGACTACATTTCTAGTAAGACTAAATCATAATTGCCCAGACTGTTCTTCACCAAAGATGGCGAAAGCAAACATTCTTTGTTCTGTACTTATAGTATACAATAGTATGGTACAAAACACTGAAGTCCTTAAACCAGAAACCTAACATTAACCTCCGTAAACTTAACTTGCCCGGGGGCGTGGTTATAAGCGCAACCCGTATAGGAATTAGTATGTAGCTTCTTCGACACTCTGTAAGATTGTTATTCATGCTGATAGCCCGTATCAGTATGATTTGTTTATTGTATTGAATATGATCCATATTTACTGTAACCATTGCACGTCTGGCTCCATTGGCACAGACTGTAAATTCTAAGCTAAATATATTTATTAAAGCCTTTTTTAAATTGGCATGTTTCCTACAAAATATATGTGATTAGCTGGAAATACAATTGTTTGGTTTGCTTGAAATTACCTTCTTATAGGTAAACATTATCTCAAGCTGGTAATTTATACTGTATATATCGTGTTCTGTCATGTGGTCATGTGGCAAAAATAGCAGATCTACAAGTTTACAACACATTGAGATGCAAAGTCAGCCCTTTCTGTGATGAGTTGCTGTCATCAGCAACATTGCTTTATTCCATAGGATCAGAGATGAAGAGAAAAAACTGAAAGGGTACGCACACGTGCGCGCGCACGCACACACGCACGCACGCTCACGCACGCACACACACACACACACACACACACACACACACACACACACACACACACACACACACACACACACACACACACACACACACACACACACAATCTGTTGAGCAACATCAGCATTGGTTTGCCAGCATAAAGATCACGTTAAGAGATTAATAAAAATGACTACAACAGTGGAAATATAGCAGACATTCTGTATACTGGTGGTTTGATTTGGTCTCGTCGACCTTGGGATACTCCTGTCTAAAAAGATTTACAGACATATGTTGTACATGAATAGATTTGTTTTGCATTAATGAATTCATTAATTTTGTATTTTGCATTTGAGAATATTACAGATCTTACTTCAATAATTGAGTCAAATGTTGAGTAAACATCAAATCATGTCTGCACTAAATGATAACAGAGTCACACAGCATAACTTTAAAATGATAATGTGGGTCAAGCTAGAACACAGGTGATCCATTTGGTAACGATGTTCACAACTCACGACCAGACTGGACTGACAGTAAAGAAAGACACAGTTTAGAATGGTCCCTCAGGGTAAAACTTCATTTCTCTGAATTGTGGGCCTTTATTTTAATTTAATTTAAACAAAAACATTACAAGTGTAGGCTATATACTTAGTCTGACTGAATACATTGGAACAATCTTTACCATGACATAACATGGGAAATTATAATCAAATCATGTGTATCACATCACGTCACTTGGACGCAATGATGCATGTCCATTCTCCATGCGACTTCAATGAGTAACCCTGGCTTTTATTTAAACCATTATATTACCTATCCATAATAAAATAAGGCTGTAGAATAAAATATTAACTATGAATTATTCATTTCATCTCGTTCCAAGAGAGCAGTTTTCTCAGCACCAATGACAGAGAGAGAGAGAGAGAGAGAGAGAGAGAGAGAGAGGTAGAAGTCATGAAATGAAGTTTTATGGCATACTACTATGTGCTCCAGCCAACTGTCTCGCTCGACAGGCCTTATTGAATAATAAGTACAAGCCAACTAATCTGATTAAATAATATTTGATTACAGGCCTGTTTTACAGTTTTTCACGATTGTTAACACGATTTTCAAAACAATAATGGCTTCCTCAAAACTGCACACACAAAATGCTAAAACCTGGCACTCACTCCTTTGGCATGATGACTCTTTGCCATCAAAACTCTTAGGCGTCGCTCACACATAAAAGACAGGATGCTCTCTCGCTGTCCTTTGGGGAGAGGGGGGAGAGCAGCTCGCAATTCATTTTCAATGGGAGTCACGTGGTTTTGGCGAGACAAGCTTGCTCTGTGGCTGTGTTGTGTGGGTAGGGGGGCAGAAGACAGCCACGGAGCAAGCTTGTCTCGTCAAAACCATGCGACTCCCGGCGCGTCGGAACCCGTTGATGAAGAACCGAGCATGTTCGGTCGGTTGGCGACCCCTGGGAGCCGACGCTATCCATGGTGTTGTGATGAGGGGGTAAATACTCCACTGTAGAGTGGGTCTCTAGTCTGCTCTCATTCAAACGAGATCATTTATTTTTCAGGGGCTCCGTAAATTGGAGACCCTAAAAATAAGAAAAAAACGTGTTTTATTCTAACTTGGTTCAATCTCAAAAACTAAAGCCTTTTTTGATGACTTGCTGCAGGATACATACTGTGTGAGGAAGAATTATGGTAGAATGTCATATTATGTAACAATACATGTACTTTGAACTGCGTGTCATTATTGGTGGTAGGCTTACACCAATATCACCATGACAAATTTACTTAATGGTACATCCATTCTTATTATTGTGAGTGAAGTGATTCTGTATAAATATTATAACAAGACATATCATAACCTTGCAACATCATAGTGCTTCAGTCTTTAATATGCTTTATTTTATTTTATTGACAGATGATCGTTTGGAGACGGTAGCTTATTTTCTGGCTGTCATGTATGCCCCTCTTATCTGTCCTCACTCGTTTGAATGGGTGAGGACAGATCAACCATCAGATTACTTTTTAATAAGCACATTTAAGCCTCCATATAATCATTTCTGGATCTGAAAAGAAAGATTTTCAGTTCTCAGAGAGTGAGGTTAAGTCCACCACAGTATACTTGCTTTATCATTTACTCACTTTTCTGGGACTGACTATGACAATGGACTTGATTATGAGCACCAGGCAGAGTCAGACTATATAAAAAGATCAAAGGCACTGCTTCAAAAAGTTGAAATGCAGTAACACAAAGCATCCGAAACATACGGTAGTTGGTAATAGAACATGTATCCTATCAATCATCTGTGACTTTGACAAGCAAGAGTCTAGGGGCCCTATTATGCATGTCTTAAGTACCAGGTCTTATTACTTAACTTAAGACCTGGAGGCGTGATCAATGCCATTTGGCTATTCTGAGTGGCCAAACAGCATTGACCACGCCTCCAGGTCTTAAGTTAAGTCATAAGACCTGGTACTTAAGACACGCATAATAGGGCCCAGATAATAGATGGAGCACATCTTAAAACTAGAATTGTACACTATGGGCCCTATTTTGTGTGTCTTAAGTACCAGGTCTTATGCCTTAACTTAAGACCTGGAGGCGTGGTCAATGCTGTTTGGCCACTCAGAATAGCCAAATGGCATTGATCACGCCTCCAGGTCTTAAGTTAAGTAATAAGACCTGGTACTTAAGACACGCATAATAGGGCCCTATAGCTCATAGTTGAGAACCAGGAGGCCATGGCCTATACCTCCATCTGTGGACCATCAGTCTGTCTGGGGCATGTGATGAATGTTTTGGGGTTGTATGTATGAATAGGGCCAATAAATAGGGAAAGGACTGTCATTAAGTCATCACTGTCTGCAACCAGAGTGACAGGTTGCATGGAGACAGCGAACACATCCTCAATAGTGTGGCATGTTGTCCTAGTGATGACAACATGATGAGTGTGTCAATCACTAGGACAAACATGACGTAGCCTATTCATAGCCTAAAGGCCATTTCATAGTCAACTTCATAGTCAACTTTCACCTCTGCTGGGGTCAGTTGTACTGTGACCATGTGACCAAGTTGGTTCAGCTGTTCTGTCTTTATACTTTGCAAATGTAACAAGCAAATCCTTTTGAAAAGATGTTTGACTACAACTTGAAAAAAATATTTCAAGTTAACCTTGAAAGAATACATATACACTTTTTAATTCCGCCTACTATCTCTCTCACATTCCCTTCTCTCTATATTTTTGCAATAGGTACATTAGGTAGGCCTACGTTAAACTTCATTATATATCTCAGTTTCTCTCTCCCTTTCACAATTGACTGTGTGTGTGTGTGTGTGTGTGTGTGTGTGTGCGTGCGTGCGTGCGTGCGTGCGTGCGTGCGTGCGTGCGTGCGTGCGTGCGTGCGTGCGTGCGTGCGTGCGTGCGTGCGTGCGTGCGTGTGTGCGTGCGTGCACGCGCGTGCGTGTGCGTGCGTTCATGCTCTTGTGTGCATGCATGTGTACTGTTACTATATGTGTGTGTACTGTATGTATGTTTATGTTGTGTTGAACAGTATATGCATTGCATAGATGTACTGTAAATTCATTTCTGGAATGTAAAAATCATTCTCCTTCAGACCTGTACTGTAATCACAACTGCTTGTGTTTTCTTATGTGTGTGCGTTTGTGCATGTGTGTGATACGTGAGTGCGCGGTGTGTGTGCACATTAGCAGATGTGTGGGTAGTAATGACGCACACACACACACACACACACACACACACACACACACACACACACACACACACACACACACACACACACACACACACACACACACACACACACACACACACACAAACAGAGGTGATCATTCCCGCGCAGCTCCATGGTAACTGTTACCCTGACAGCAAGAGATGGGAATGATGGGAATGACATAGGGAGATTCTTGGAACTCTCTCTTCTCTCTCTCTCTCTCTCTCTCTCTCTCTCTCTCTCTCTCTCTCTCTCTCTGCCTCTTTGCATGCCTCACAATCTTTAATATGTAACCTATCTATATATCTCTCTCTACATTGCTGTTCTTTTCCTCTGAACACACACTCACACACACACACACACACACACACGCACACACATGCGCGCACTCATGTGTGTGCACTGCTTTCCCTCTCCCTCCAGGGCAACCCTAGAATGAGACACCCCCTCCCCCCTGGGGGCTCCCGATAATGACTAGTTGCCAAGGTCACGGACCCTCTCATCCAATCCGAATCCCTGGTGTTGGCATACTATCTCCCCTTCCCTGGTTGTGGTAATTTGACCTCCACACTACTGAGAGTAGGCTATCCACCACCCAGCACTTGTTTTCCTTTTTTTAACACAAATTATCTGAACCCCAGTGTCGTGATTCTGGGCAAGTGGGCATGGCATATTAGGCAAAGATTCAGCAAATTGTCAAGGAAAAATACAAATATAAATGCTTAGTAGTAGAAGACTACGACTGAAAAGTCAATCTAAATCATAGATCGGCTATATACTTTGTCGTGTGACAAATAGTGAACATAGATGATCTACAAGCTAGTAGAATACACACTTGCATCTCATGAGGTTTCTGTATGCTGTCAACAGAAGCAACAACGTTGTAACACTATCAGTGATATAAGAAAGGTTAATATTACTGATCATCATCAGCTTAGCACGTACTGTAAGTACATCACTAGCGTGGTGATTTCAATTTGTATAAATGTTTTATTGTGGCCTTTCAAACAAACAAAAGCACTGTTGGTCGGGGAGGTGTTGCAGTGAATTGTTGGATAACACTTGTGTAGTTAGAAAGTCAATCACAGAGATCCGAAGGTTCCGTCAAACAAATCACGTTTATTTCACTGTCACATATAAACTTTGAATTTCTAATAAACCAAAAAAGGGCCTGCATGCACGGTTACCAAACGTTACGTCACATTTCCCCATCTGTGTCACATTCTTTCACCTATTAGTTATTGTTATAATTAGTCCATGCACAGTACATCTTAGTCTATGTACTTGAACTTGAGATACAGTGTACTTGATATGTATTGTGTACTGCCTGAACTGTAGCATACTTTATAGATAGGCTACGAGAGACATCTCAGCGGCAGCAAGGTCAGCCTTGCTGCAGTAGGCACGTTATTTTGTCTCATATCTTATTGTCACGTCATTATGATCCAGCACTATATATGTTCCTGTTTGTGTAATAAACTTTGTGAACCTTTAGCGTGATACTGTCTCGTGTCGCGTTATTGTTCTCCCGGGCCCGTCGCCGCAGTCGCCGTACCGAAGGAATACTTCAACCGGATTATCACACACCACCCAGCTTGCACAATAATGATAGCAGAATAATAGCAGAATAAAGGCAATTAAATCACATAAATAGAAAATGGCTTTAACAGTTTTGTAGTTTTGGAAAGTAAAACACATACTGTAGTATACAGAAAACGGAGGGGGGGAATTGATGTTCCGGTTCAAATCAATCTTGTGGCCTTGCTCATATTTGTCTCCTGTATCTCTTCTTCTCTCTCATTTCCTGTCCATGGTCAACTGTATATGCCTCTATAAATAACATAAAAGAGCAGAACGGAGGCTGTTCATTTGCCCTCTGTAATGTCTCTGTTGATTAAACTCCACTTCCCTCTCCAACTAAAAGCGCTGGATAATCGTCTACGCATGAGTGCCTTCATTTAATTGCATTATTTCAGCATCTACTCATTACGCTGTTGTATTATAATTAATCAGAGGTGGAGGTATGAAAACATACCAAAAAGCGAACATTAACTGGCTGGAGTACAGGAGTACACCTCGTATACCATCCGCACTATAGTGGTCTGGGATATGCCTTTTTGGGAGTCTGGGGAGGCTACGACGGAACCAACAGACAGCGTGCAGGAGGGATGATGGAAAGTTGATTATGAGGTCATCAGGTCATCTAGTAGCTGAACCAGAAATGGAACGCTGTAGTTGTTGAGCAGTATCCAACATAATAAAGTAGAAATACATAGTTCTGGTTCTAGTTCTGGCATCTGGTTAGGATGCCTCTCGGGCGCCTCCCTAGGGAGGTCATCGACGCACGTCCCACTGGGAGGAGCCCCCGGGGAAGACCAAGGCGCAGTTGGAGGAAATACATCGACTCACTGGCCTTGGAACGTCTCGGAATCCCCCAGGAGGAAGTCACTAATGTTGCTCTGGAGAGGGAAGTCTGGAGCACTCTGGTGGAGCTGTTGCCCCCGCGACCCGACTACGGATAAGCGGTTGAAGATGGATGGATGGATACATAGTTTCCTAGTTGAGACTGTCTAGGAAAAAGCAGACGAAGGGCGGGGATGTTAATGGTGTGTGGCTAGATGTAGATGGCTAGTACTATATAGTCAGCTGTTGGATTAAGTTTTGTTGGGGTTATGGAAACAGATGGAGCGAGAGTGGGCTCCTCTGTAGTAGGTACAAACAAGCTGTTTTGAACTAGAGATGTTATAGCACCGGTAGTTGAAATGCTTGCATATTGGTCTTTTGCCTGGGTGGAGGCAGGGAAGGTGGTGGGACGTGGGGTTCTGGGCTTGATGGAACGGAAGTTGGCAGATATCAGTATATGGGAGCCTAGGAGTTTAGGGCTCCATCTTGCGGCAGGGGCCCTTTTTCCTTAATTTGGGGATTTAGTATTGTTGTAAACTCTAATTACTGGACCCTCGTCTGGTTCTGACAGACAGGTAGTGTGTGCAGGCTGGGTGGTGTGTGATAATCCAGGTTGAAGTATTCCTTCGGTACGGCGACTGCGGCGGCGGGCCCGGGAGAACAATAACGCGACACGAGACAGTATCACGCTAAAGGTTCACAAAGTTTATTACACAAACAGGAACATATATAGTGTTGGATCATAATGACGTGACAATAAGATATGAGACAAAATAACGTGCCTACTGCTGACCTTGCTGCCGCTGAGATGTCTCTCGTAGCCTATCTATAAAGTATGCTACAGTTCAGGCAGTACACAGACAAGTTCAAGTACACATACTTAGATGTACATGGGCAACTCATGATTATAACAAGTATTGTGTGAGAGGTGTGGCCCCGTAAAATTTGTTATCTTGTGCCACAGCCTAAGTCCCTAAAACACCTCTATTACCCCTTACATTATGCATAGGTGTGGTTTTGGGCGTTACAATGATTAAACAAATCCAACCAGATCCATTATCCCTTTAACATTATGCCCAGTGATTTACACTATGGCCCATGGCCATGGAAGAGCGACACACGTTGCTGCCTTGAAATATAGCCTATTTATATTTGATACAGAGGCCGGGTTGTTTTGTGTCCAGTAGCTCCAACACAGCCTCACTCGTGCAAATCTAATAACTTCTTTGACTAGACAATTAAACACAATAAGCACAAGGAATTGACACAGCTGATTATAGTAAAATTCCAATCACAGATATTTGTGGAGAATTAAGACAGAACGAGACCTCTGAGCTGTGAATGTTGTGCAACATGACCAAGGCAGCTCCAACTCAGGTCTCACCATCTCAGAGTCAGGAGCGCATTCTTTTATCAAACAGAATTCGCATTATGGGTGGTTTGAAGAGGCACTTTCCGTTGTCCTAAACCTGTGTGCATAAGATAGCAAATATAGGGAAAGCGCATCAACACGCCTACAGACACACCTCCCCCTTCAAATATAGGAGTCGGGTTGTGTGGCCGCAAGATAACGTTTACGCATAGTGGAAGGTCCTAAATGCGTAATTCACGGAAACTGTTTATTACTTGAGGATAAAGCATGGCATAAGATGGAGCACTAGGTGCAGGCCAGCCAGGGACAGAGGCAGGTGTGACAGAACTGGAGACAATAATGAGGGTGCATTCGGTGGCAGGATGGGCACTTTGGGCAGTACATGTAAGGGGTCAGAGGAGATACTCTTTGACAGTCTAAGCATGCTCTTGGTCTGGGCTTCTTTAAATGAATGTAACACAACCTCAACAGGCCTACCAAAAATGTGTGCGCAGATCTTTATTTGGCTAAAGAGTTTGTTCTTATATACTACAGTTAGGCTGTTAAACCAGGCCGTGCTACAGTACAACATCACAGTTTGAACAACAGACGTATAGAAAAGAGACAAGATCTGACTACTACTAGCACCAAACGATCTAAGTCGGCATAAGGAGATCCGGCAGTACAGCTCAATGTCCGCAGAGTGCCCCAGTAACTAGTGAGCAGATTCCACTGCTGGAGTCGAGCTTCCGCCATCACAGCAAACTGCCTGTAGTACTGATCACGATTTGGACGTGGTCATCTGACGCCTGTCTGCAAGATGGAAAAATGGAGAAAATTACATTATGGTAGATGGAGAAGGCTACGACAAATTAAATTGGGGTTAAAGTGGTGGAGAAGAATGAGTGGAGCTAAATCTATATCCGTACGCTGGCGTATGATGGACCGCAACCGTCTATTATTGTGTTCGTTCGTTCATTCATTCATTCATTCATTCATTCATTCATTCAAATATTAATTAGTAGGCTACATTCCAGTAATCAATTCATCCTTTCATTCTCCTGAGGCTAACACAACTAGAATTACATAAGAGGTAATCGTTAAATAAACAAAGCCTGACCTGGACCTCAGTGGTGAACTGAGCTGTTTAATTTAATTGTGCTTTAGTCCAGTGTGGACTCATTATGCACTAAGTTACATCATTATTGTGTTTACTTCCTGACCAGGTTAGACCTCAGCGGGAAAACAAGGCTGACCTTGAACAGAAACACTATGGTGGAATGGACTAGGTTGTTTCCTAGTAGTCAAAGCACCGTGGATCCAAGTAATGTAGCCCAGTGCCTAGGTTTGAGTCTGGCAAATGAGCTAAAAATGTCCTCAATCTCTCTCTTTCTCTCTCAATCTCTATCTCTCTCCCATATCTCATAACATCACTTTCTCCGCATACTTCCGTTTCTTTCACTTTCATTTACTGTTTGACTTTTCACTGACTGTGACAGACTTAGAAAACCTGTTAATTTTCCTCACTAATTAATTATTAGGCTACATAGAGTATTCACTCTCCCACATGTTGGTCTCTGTGGGAAAACATTTGACTTCCATTATAATTACCGGTAAAAAAAGAAAAATAAAGATGCATTTGATAAAGTCACATACTTGCTAGCTAACTGAATTTCAGCAATTAATACTGTTGGAAGGAAATGGTCATCTGGATCATACTGTGATTACCTTACAAATAAGATATGGTTCTGTCCAGAAGGAACCACCTAACTGGGGAGACAAGGGATGTCCCCCCATCCCTTGTTTATCCTTTTATGTTTTTAACCTAGCACTGATCTTGTACTTGTTTTGCTTTGTTTTTGTTTTCTTAATATAGTAAAGAATAAAGTCTGTTTCTATAGTGTTTTCTATAGTGTTTTATGTAAAGCGCTTTGGGTATTTACAAAAGCGCTATATAAATTTGAGCTATTATTATTATCATTATTAACTACATTTTTGAGGTTTTGATTTTTTTTTGTGCATAAACTCAATGCTATTGAACAGCCTTTACGTCCGCGTGTTGGTTAAAGAAATATTGAACCAATGGAAAGTATTAAAAAGTGCTTTGGTGAAAACCTTCTAACTTGGATCCTCAAACTATCTGCCAAACCGAGAGGCACCCAGGCCCAGCTGCAGCGCAGCCTCACAGACGACCCTTCTATTCATGTGTGAGCGTTGGTGGGTGAGCGCTGCTCAGACCGTGAGGGACCGGAAGTGCATGTTTCTTTCTACATGGTTTGTGTACTCTGCCGGCTGGTGTGCTTAAATAGTACCAGCTGGTGTGCTTAATTAACTACTGGTTGGTCTCCAAATGTTTGAAGGTGTCTTTGTTAAATAAAGTGGTACATTTGGAAGAAGCTGGAGGTGTTTCACCAGATTCCAGGCAGAACAGGTGGCTCTCAAAATTTAATAAAGTGGTAAACTTTGATCCTGCCTCTGTGCCTGCTTTGAGTGTGATGTTTGTATTACCTTTTAATTGCAGAATCAAATGTGCTTCAAATTTACTGGCAACTAATTTATATTACTATACTGTTATACACGGTTTAGTGTAGGTCGTAGGTACATACAGTGGGTAGGAATTGCATTACATTTTTGGTTAACACTTCATAAATATAAATGCACTTAAGTCTCTGTGTGTACGTCTGTACGTCTGTAATCCACATACTGTAACTCGAGAACCGTTCGCCCCACCGACTTCAAATTCGACACACGTTCCACGTGTCACTCTATTTGCATGACCATTTACCCTAGCTGTCATTTGTGGTTTGTGCAATTTACTCTGATCCTGCACTTTGTAAGTCGCTCTGGGTAAGAGTGTCTGCTATATTCTTAAATTGTAATTGTAAAATGGTCCTCATGTTATGGGTGTAGGGCGCAATCTCCATGTGACCAGTTGAGCTTCAGGCACTACGACTAAGGTCACATTCCCACCTAATACTTCGGTAGACTCAATGCGAATGGGCGGAGAATTTGGGATTCTTGCATATTTCATTTGCTGCGGTTTGCCTTCACACTGTCATCCGCAGCAATTGGAAACGCAGCAGGGGGGGGGCCTTTATCAATGTGTTCCATTCATAAACTAGCCTACACAGTGAAATCTATGGTGATAAAATTATACTCATAACGTGCATGTGTCGTGCCGTCTGGGACTGCCCCCCCCCCCTCTCTCTCTCTCTCCGCACGCAGCCACGCACTGTTCTTTTGTGCATGGAGGAACAGCGCTGAGGGCACTGATATAACAGACAGCAGCGCAAAATGTTTACAAGTTTATCGAGATGAAAGTCCCTACTCCCCAGTCCCCGCACAGTGACAGCACTCCAAGTTTACGGCACGCACAGACAGACAGACAAAATATTCTGTAGGCTATACACTGTAGTGTTTTTATGTGTAATTTGTATGTGTTTTATGTGTAATTGATTAATGTACTCGTCCTCATTTCGATCAGTGCTTCAGTCTCCTCATTCGACCATGTCTATCCACGGTAACGGGACATATTTGCGCTGCGTAAAATATGCCTTCTCCGTCTCCAACTGTGTTTAGCTCCTCACCCGCCACATTGTTTGCTTCATTTCCTTTATTTATTGATTGCCCCACCGATTCGTTTTAATCGCAGCAAAGCTTTCTGGTGTGAATGTGACCTAAATGTCTCAGTGGAGAAGTGAGACCACCTTAAACCACTTCAGATGTATATTATACTAGAATTTCGCGGGCCTTCGGCCCGCTCATCCCAGAGTTGCGTTGCCCCGCGTTGCGATACAGAAGTCCACAGATACAGAAGTCCACAGTGACACGCGTTGTATGCAGCTGTTTTGTGTTGCGCAGGGCTCGACGCTTAGCATTTTTCCAAGTAGCACGTGTGCGACTAAATTGAAAAATGTATTAGCACACAAATGATTTTAGGAGCACGATGAAAAGTTATCAAATAATGTGTTTGAGGGCCCTCCTATATACAGCTTTAGTCCCCACACGTCTCAATATTTGCCATTGACAATGAACGGAGAAATTAGGTCAAAATTCCCCTAAATATGACGTAAATTTAAATAGATTATTATATATATATATTTTTTTTAATGTTTTTTATTTTTATTTTTTTTAATACTTTACTTATAAAAAAACCTGGCAACCCGCACCCCGCGGTCATTTCCCGCTAACCTGAGCGGGGCTCCCGGACCCTAGCCTGCTGCAGGGGCTCACATCATCCCATGCACCCTCGAGAGGAAAAAAAATGCAGCCCCTTGAGCCTACCAATGTGGTGTTGTGGAGCTCCTCCTTTCCCCAAATTGCCAATCCCAATAAATCCAAAAGTAGCCTAGTGTGAATACTTCCACAGCCTAATTACTAAAGGATAAACTATCAGTGTTCTCCAAAATCTGTCAATCTTTGTCAACTCAGCAGGTGTTGACAACGCATTGTAAACAGAAACAGAAGACGTGTGTCACACCAAAAGTGGTGACCTATAGAATCCTGTACATAGAAGCATCACGCAATCGTCACCCCTACACAGCTGTCATTAATTAATGGTCTTGACTTGATTGCCTATGCGTTCAAGTTATATAGGGTGAAAACCGTGAAATGCACAGGCTCATCTCACATCGCTGCTGGCTGCCAGTGCAGGCAACATGCACATGTCCAAGAAAGTTGCAGGGCACACTACTTTGCTCACTTTTCTGCTGGTCAATTTGAGAGAAAATGTAAGGACTGGAAAGCTCTGTCTTTCTCTATCTCTCTCCCTTTCTCTCTGTCTCCCTCCCTCGCTGGGGTGAAGACGTGTGTGCTCTCTCTCTCTCTTCTCTCTCCTCCCTCTCTGGGGTGTGTGGGGGGGGGGGGGATTAGTTGCGCTGCCTTCGACAGTGCTATACTTCTCCAGCAGCGGTGCAGAACCGAGAGAGTGACACATTCTTTTGGATGTAAACTGCGCAACTTTTAGCTTTAAAGATCGGATTCTGTAGTCGCACCGGTGCTACAAAGTGAATTGTACAACTCGCACGGTGATATTTTAAGTCGCAAATGCGAGTACCTAGTCGCACTGTCGAGCCCTAGTGCCATTTGCGCTGCATCGCGAGGCGATGCAAAATCCCCCCCCCGCGCACGCACGCACGCACACACACACACACTGTACGTAGCTGTTTGTTGTTGCAGCGCGCGCGTGTGCGTGTAGTGTTGGTGTTGTTGTTCTTATCCATATATGCGCCTCGGTTTGTCCCGATTGTACCACGCCAGGTGTCGACGCGGTCGTGTTTGCATTATTTTAACTGTCCAAGTTAGAATCAGTGTGTGCGGTGTGTAGTTCTTCTTCTTCTACTTGTGGTATGTGTGTGTGTGGGTCACGTGGTGGGCTTTGAGCAAATGGGAGAGGGAATGTAGTGTTGCCAGGTCCGCGTATTGTAAGCGAGTGGTAGTGTGTGTAAGTAGCGTGTTGAATGGCATTTCTTCTGTGCTTGTTTTCATAGACGTGGCAACAAATTAGGCGGGGGTGTCGGTGCTTGTGGCGTGTTTGTGTTTATTATTGATATTGATATTGTTTGCGAGTGTGGACGGGAGCCGGCTTTAGTGGCAGTGCAATGACAATTTTTACGCGGGTGGTGTTGAGTGTGGGCGTGCGGCGCGACATGAGGAGATAGCGGCCGAACGACGTGGAGGGTATAAGTGTGTGACGTCTTAGTGTGTTGTTGCAGTGTGTGTTGCTCCTGCTTCGGCCTCGGCACCCAGCGTGTCAGTGACGTAGTAGCTGGTGACTTTGGGTCCCTTTTCCTGGGTTGGGTACACCTTTTCAAATGTATAATAGATAGTATAACATACCCTGCGATACAGATTGGATGAAATAACTTTTGTATTCATTAAAATAAGTTAATAATCTTCCACTTAATCACCTCTCTGCTGAGTCTGCTCCTGTGCGCTTGTTGTGTTCATTTACATCATTAGCTGTGATGGCGCAGTCATTGTTTCAGGTTAGATGATGTGTCATTTGTCGTTTCACTTCACACATCTCTTTAATGCTCTCTCTCTCTCTCTCTCTCTCTCTCTGTCTAATAAAGCAGTGGTTTGTGCCGTTGATTGGTGGTGGAATCAGTGATGTGAATCCATGCAATCACAATCACAATTTATTTTTCAAGTGTCAGTGATGGCGTGCAGATTTAGATTGCACACTATCAACAATATCAGGAACCAATTTTACAAAAGCACTTTTAGCCATGTTCTAATCAACCAAGAATAGAAAGAATCAACCTAACATAATTGAGTATCTCACAGTTGGCTGGCTAATGGAGTTTAATCCAATAGGCTCAAACAGGGGACATCTTTCACTAGAAAATAAAATATCATATGCAGTAATACCACAGAACAGAATAGAACAGAACAGGGCATACAACCAGTCTTCCTCTCAGTCTCTACTTCTGACCTACTGACTACTGACTATGAACATGTACAATGTACAAATAGATAGTACTGTCTGACAGGTATATTGAAGGCAGGGATCCAAGACATTACAGGAGAGAGAGCGAGAGAGCGAGAGAGAGAGAGAGAGAGAGAGAGAGAGAGAGAGAGAGAGAGGTTGTTCCAGGGAGACAGACTAAATCTGTTCAATCTGTTAGTTGTATATTTGTGTATTATTCCAATTTTCTGAATTCAGTTCTACATGAGGACAGTAAATGTGGGGTGTAGCCGTATACTAGATGCAATATTCAGAATGAACAGATAATGCATTCTAAACAGATACAAATTCAATTGGAGACGTAATTATGTTTGTTTGTCTCTTTTTCTCTCTCTCTCTGCACAGACCTGTCAGAATGACTTTAGAAGATTGCAAGCAGGAAAATCGCAATACTGCCCCTTTTCATGTAATCACATAACCTTGTTTGTGACAGTGTGTGTGTGTCAGGCTTGGCTGACAGGAGTGCACATCAAAGCAGTTGCACTCCAGTCACTCATCTCTCCTTTCCGTCATTTTGGCCCAAATAAGCCTAAATAAATGCTGAAATGTTGTATATTGTTATTTATTAATTATGTATTAACGTAATTTTATTTACTGCTATTAAAGGAGAATTCCATTGTTATCTTTCTTACCTTTATTTGTAGTTGTTACGTCCCCACCAAAGAGGTCCAGGTGTTATTATGTGCAAAAGCGCATTATTGGCAATTTCTAATTTCCATTGAATTGCATTGAATTGAATGGGGCTATGGGGTGTTATGCTAATTCACTTATTTCCATCGCTCAAAAATCTATTTTTTTTGTATATATCCTCTCTTCATAATGTAAATAGTATCCCAAGCGGCACACTACAACTTATTTCGATGGAAATAAGCGAATTAGCACAAAAACCCAACCCCCATTGAGGGCTTATATTAGGGGAAATAGCCAACAATGCACTTTTGCACAACATAACACCTGGACCTCTTTGTTGGGGACGTAACAACTACAAATAAAGGTAAGAAAGCCTTCTAGCATGGAATTCTCCTTTAACACGTCCCTGCAAATAACCTTTTGCCTGAAACATAAGCTACAAGAACTCAAACTCATTTAGCAAGGAATGCTTGCGTTGCATAAGGACATAAGGACATAATGCGCATTCTCTCCTCCATGAATACAGAACCTGTCCTCTGTCTGCCCCTCACTGTGATGTGCTTCTCTAAGGAAACAAAATCATTCCAAATGCAGAATCACAAACTAAGCCAATCTCGCTGCATATGTTTGCTTTTTCCATGGACAGATTTATTGTCCACAGTCATTCAAAAAAGAAAAGAAAGGAAGAAAAGTGGCTCTCTGCTGTTCATCCAGCCTTGAACTCAGTGGCGTGCACAGATAGACACTAGGGGGTGCTAGAGCACCCCCTGCCCTTTTGGCAATGTGCCCTTTTGAAAAGAAAAAGAAAAAAAAAACATTTTTTTCTCTCTTTTTTTTTTGATTTTTCAAAAATAGCAGACCTACAAGCTCATAGCGCGCCACTCGGTGACGCGCTATGAGCTTGTAGATCTGCTATTTTTCAATAGCTAAAGCATAACATAATGCTAACACCAAAAGGGGTTCCCGCCCAAAATAGATTAAGGCAACCGGCCGGTTCCACGCGCTGCACAAGGTGCCCTTTTTTAACTTGAGCACCTGCCCCTCTAAATGTCTGTGCACGCTTGAACTATTGTGAAAGAGCAGAGGTGTTTGGTCATTGTTATTCCTCTAGGATGGCCAGTATGTGGATGAGAGTGATTTGAGTGTGCCTGTGGACCTCTGCAAGACCATGGGGGAGGGGTACATGTATTAGCCCAGTTAGATCTTTGTGAACAGCGGAATAATCAAAATCTTGAAAGTAAATAAATATATCAAAGGTCTTCCAAATCCATATGGTTGTATAGCTCTATATTTTGAAAATCGATGGAAAAAACTTTTTAAGACAGGTTTTCACCAAGACAGAAATTTAAGACAAAAATCTGTATTTGCATCTGAAGAAAGATACAAATACAGATCTTTTATTTATTTAAAAAGAAAATTGCAGACTGTAGAATCGAGTGGGTTTGTCAAAAACACAATAATTGAGAATTCTGGATTTTAATGACAAAGAATATAAATAATATAATATAACATTAAATAAGATAAATTCAGGATAAAACAATGCGATGAGCATTGAACTGATGACGTGTGTGTGTGTGTGTGTGTGTGTGTGTGTGTGTGTGTGTGTGTGTGTGTGTGTGCGTGTGTGCGTGTGTGCGTGCGTGCGTGCGTGCGTGCGTGCGTGCGTGCGTGCGTGCGTGCGTCCTGGATATCTAATAACCATAAGATAAGATAAACCTTTATTGGTCTGGTGTTTATCTTAATGGTAAATCTTAACATCACTTAGGAGATACCAGTCTACTTGTCACTGGAACATTACGCGCACACACACACACACACACACACACACACACACACACACACGCAATTTCGCTAAAACACACTTTCAGGTTAGACATGTACTGTAGATGTCAAGGTGAAATTGAAGTGTAAGAGGTAAATAAACTGCACCGACTGAAAGACCTCATATCAAGTACTAGTCTGTAGCCTATAGGTGTTTGTGAGTGTTTGTCAGAGACTGTGCCATAAACAGAAAGAGAACATTCTTTCATTACCGTTAAAAGGACTAAAGGATGGGAACAGAGGGAGAGATGGAGAGTGTGAGGAGGCGTAAAGGAGACAAATGACCCCCTGTACTCTCCTCCTAATTGCCACCATAGTGGAGCCTAATCACAGAGACACACATTTGAGGTAGGTAGGGATGCAGAAAAAAGGAAAAAAAGGAAGGTAGAAAATGATCATCTGATATAGTGATAGAGTAGACACCTAGAGAGGGAGAACAGTGAGAACCAAAAACACATGCATGGCTCCCATGTGGATCTCGGACTTCATGTGGCCTGCCGGTCATTTATGATAGAGTAGCATAGAGTGTCGCAGTCCCACCCCTTACCAGGGCCCAGGAAATGATTCTCCGTTCATTTTCCTCATAGTATAAGTATTTATTTAAAGACGTTTACGCCGCGGACAAAGCCAATTCTTGTCGTGACAAATCATGACACAATTTTTCGGGCCAAACAAAGAATTAGAAAGTAGAAAAAAACGGCAGGTTACAACACTTTTTTTGTTGTTTTTCTTCTATGTAATTATTTGTTTGGTCCAAAATATTGTGTGTTGTCATGATTTGTCACGACTCGAGTTGGCTTCGTACGACGCTTAAAAGGTCTTTAAATAAATACTTTTTGAAATGTCTATGGGAAAAATGCATTGGGATTCATTTCCTGGGCCTGGCGTCGTCATGAAATGGGGCGGGACTGCGACACTCTATATCTACTGTATGATATATTACTCAAAGATTTCAGCCTGAAAAGCTCCCCTCAAACAAATACAAATTGTGGGGGGAAAAAGTGAAATACATAGATCTATGTAGCCTACTTCCTTGGCAATAACTGGCAGCGTGCACAATACATTTGGCCTGTGAGGTTAGGCCCAACAATCACATCTACCATGTTGTTAGAGTAGAATTAGGGGCGCTATAGCCCCTCCAATGCCTGGCTTTTGAAATTACGTCATATGGCAGCCACGTCTATGCACTTCTTTTTTTTTTGGTAAACTTTATTTTTACATTTCTTCACATGACAATACACATGTATGCAAGAAAACACACAAAACACACAAACATATACAACCCCCCCCTCCCCCCTCCCCCCTAGGCTAAAACAAAAACAAAAAACAAAAAAAACAAAGTGGTGGGACAAAGCAGCGGACAATCATAGATCAAAAAGAGTCAAGACAGGGACATAGTCCGGATTACAGTTCACTGAAATGAAAAGTCCTCAACAAACTCCACAAAGGCACTCCAAGCCAGGACAAAGTTTTTTTGGGCTCTGTCCACTCTATACCTGAGCTTCTCCAGAGGCAGGAATGATAGAACTTCTTTTAGCCATTGTTGAAAGGAAGGTGCCTTATCCGACTTCCAATTAAGGAGGATTAGTCTACGGGCTAATAGGGATGCAAATGCCAAAGCATTTGCTTGTGGAGATGTGAGTGTACAGTCTGGGGGACTATACGTCTATGCACTTTTAATGTTTGTTTAGGGCAGCAGTTAAACAGACATAGACGACGTGAGACGTGACATACCCTACCCTTTACCCACCTAATCAGTATTGCTGTTGTTGAACAACCAGGGCCTGACGTTATTAACCATCCAATCAGAGCCGTTCTCCAATCTCTCCAATTAGAGCTGCTGTTCTTATACCCAATCCAAATTGCCGTTGCAATGCAATCCCATTAGAATTCCAATTACAAAGTGGTCCAAGGAGAGTCGCCATGACAAAGTGGTGTGCGCATGTGCGTGGTTATGCATAGATGCATGTGTAAGCGCGTTTGTCATCTTGTGCGTGCGTGCGTGCGTGCGTGCGTGCGTGCGTGCGTGCGTTTGTGCATGCGTGCGTGCGTGTGTGTCTGTAGTCACTGGAGAGAATGAAGACAATTAATTAAGAAAGCCACGGCCTGCTGCCAAGGGGTGTCTGACAATTAATATTGGATTATCTCAAGGACATTCGCCTGTTTCCCTTCCAAATACAGTCTAGAATGAAAGCAAAAACAAACAAATAGAGGCTTTTTCAAGTCCAACTCTTGGGGCAGTATTATGCGTGTCTTAAGTACCAGGTTACTTAACTTTACTTACTTATTACTTAACTTAAGACCTGGAGGCGTGGTCAATGCTGTTTGGCCACTTAGAATAGCCAAATGGCATTGATCACGCCTCCAGGTCTTAAGTTAAGTAATAAGACCTGGTACTAGAGGACGCTAAACAGCCAATGACGACTGGACTTTTTTTTGAGGGGTGCTAGCCACTCCTATGCCCAGATTTGTGTGTTTGTGTGTACCCCATAGTGATGATTTGATTGGCTGAGCACCACGGAATTGAGGATAAAAAGTAGGACAGAAAAGTGAGGACACCAATTGTGAATTTGTGATTGGCCGGAATGTGATGATGTATGACGATGTATGATGATAAGAGGGCCCCTGTCCCTCACTTCACACAAGTGTGATTTTTGAGGGCTAGCCCCTCCTATACACAGGTTTAATGTTTGTCTTTAGTTCAATGTTTGTTTTGTAAACGCATTGTCAATGAAGGGAAAATGTATGCCATAGTGTGCCATTTACATCATATTGTCTCTTTACTGTTCATGTCGTTTAATGTTTGTGTTTTACATCACCATTACATCTTTAATATATTAGCGCCCCTCACTTCACACTGGTGTGATTTTTTTTGTCCAGTCCTACAGAGCTTTATCGACTACTTTTATGTGCTGTCCTACGTGGGAACAGGGAGCGGATCTGTTGTGTTCACATCTAGATTTGATCAACACAGAACGGGGAGCGGATCTGTTGTGTTCACATCTAGAATCTATCCATACTGAATAACATCATCAGATGGTTGACCCATTAAAGGAGAAATCCACATCAAAACACATGTACCCTGAATCAGCCTATAATTCTGCCCCAACATACAGTAGGCTACATACCCTGAATCAGCCTATATTCCTGTCCCAACATACATGTACCCTGAATCAGCCTATATTCCTGTCCCAACATACATGTACCCTGAATCCGCCTATAATCCTGTCCCACCATACATGTACCCTGAATCAGCCTATAATCCTGTCCCTACATACATGTACCCTGAATCAGCCTATAATCCTGTCCCAACATGTACCCTGAATCCGCCTATAATCCTGTCCCAACATACATGTACCCTGAATCAGCCTATATTCCTGTCCCAACATACATGTACCCTGAATCATCCTATAATCCTGTCCCAACATACATGTACCCTGAATCAGCCTATAATCCTGTCCCAACATACATGTACCCTGAATCAGCCTATATTCCTGTCCCAACATACATGTACCCTGAATCAGCCTATAATCCTGTCCCAACATACATGTACCATGAATCAGCCTATAATCCTGTCCCTACATACATGTACCCTGAATCAGCCTATAATCCTGTCCCAACATACATGTAGCCTGAATCAGCCTATAATCCTGTCCCAACATACATGTACCCTGAATCAGCCTATAATCCTGTCCCAACATGTAGCCTGAATCAGCCTATAATCCTGTCCCAACATGTACCCTGAATCAGCCTATAATCCTGTCCCAACATACAATAAACACCATGAGGAACATCTCTCATCTGCTATCGTGCCGTGTCACAATTCTCTTCTGCTCTCCAGTTCTTGGTTAAGTCTCTGCAGTGTATAATGGTATGTACCAGATACCACACATGTACCCTGAATCAGCCTATAATCCTATGCCAACATGCATGTACTGTACCATGAATAATTTATAGAAGCCTTATTTTCCACTGAACGTTTCTGGCTCAACTTTACCGAGGTAAGAAAATATCCTGGACGCACTGGAAGGAACGCTGCTCTCCCAGGCTACAGCACGGGAGAGCAGAGACATGACTGTCATAATCATGACTGGTGAAGTACGTCATGTGAACCATGGCTACACAAACATTAGGCGTTGGGCAACCAAATTGGTCAGCGACGTCCAAATTATGATGACGTTGACATCTATGCCAGACTCCGTTTAAAGAGAGACGGCACTATGATTATGAAGAAAACAGACGTCACATGATAGCAGCAGACCTACAGCACAACAAGAGTAGAAATCAATGCGGTCTGCACAACAACAGGTTGTGCTGCCTTAGTGTAGAAACCGCGCATTGGATCCGGGAGATACAACGTCATTTTATGCGACTATACATTGTTTTAAGAACAGTCTACAGACAACTACAGTAGTTACGCTATGCCATAAACAGCCGTGGTGCAACAGACGTTAGTAACTCACTAGTTATAATAGTTAATAAGCCTCTAGTAAGGACTTTACTCCCCAATTTAGGACAGAATTTACGTTCTTCCATGCATATGCCCAAATATGGAGGAATGATGTCATATATAGTCAATTGCAGAGCATACTTATTTACACGCACCTCGACAGTGGGTGCAGGGCCAATAAGGCAATTATGGAAGGAGGTATGGCCCACACACCCTTATTTTGGTAAAGAAATACTGACCTGACGAAGATCAAGATCGAAACGTTGTCGTTTAACTTAATAAAGTAATTATTTACACAAGAATGGTGTGCGGGCCCTACTTCCTTCCATATATGGCCAATCAGATTGTGTGAAATTATTAGCTATGCTACAATATGACATCACAACCATATAATTGTTCTTTAAAAATAATTGTCCAATACATTATACATCAGTTAGTGACTTGCAAGTTGCAACAAGGAAACATAGCTGTCTTCATCCTAAGTTCATTTGTAAATGAGTTGTCAACGCTCATTGACTGTGGTGCTGCCGTGTGAAATGTTTCACTGGACAACACATCTGGAAGCAGAGCATGGGAACAACCACGCTGGTGTAGTGGTCGGACACGAGATCTACTGCTTTGGAGGACTATAGAAAGAGATCACATTGAAGTACACGTCTTCAACACATTGTCTTTATGCTGGAGAAAGTTGACCCCAGTGACACCCAGAACAGGGGGAACCCCACCTTGAGGTTCCCTCCAGGCGCTGGGGCCACACAGCTGTGCTGCTAGAATATACTAGTCTATAGGGGAGGGTATGTATAGTGTATACACACACGAAGATTGCTGCAACGTGCTTTATGCCTTTGATGTCGACGCCCACACATGGTTCAAACCGCAGGTTTCTGGGACTGTTCCAGAGAAGAGGAGTAACCACTCAGCCTGTGTCTTGGGGAAGGTCATATTTATCCATGGAGGAAACATCCAGACTAAATCCATGTACAATAATGACATCTACAAATTGGACACCCCCATAATGGTCTGATCTTTAATTAACACCAGAGGAACTCAACCTCCTGCTACATTGGTTGCACTCTGCCACCATTATTGGGAGAAATATGTTTATATTTGGGGGCTTGGGGGTGGATCTTCAACACCACAACGGCATCACAGTGTTTGACACAGATACCAACAACTGCCTGATCACACCTTCTGCACAGATCCTTCCAGAAGATCGCTGTGAACATTCAGCCTTCACCTACAATGGAGAGCTGTACATATGTGGTGGCAGGGGAACCCACAAATTCAATGATCTGTGTAAATTCAGTCCAGAAACCTCCTCCTGGAAGGAGGTTGAGCCCAAAGGGAAAGGCCCGTCTCAGATGGTTTATATGTGCAGTTGTGTGGGGGAGACATACTATGGTCCGACGGAGCATTGGTTCGACATCAGGTGGGAACTGGCAGCCATGACTAGCAACAGCAGATGACAAACAAAAACTACAACTGAACAAAAACCCACTAAAATAAATAGAATGGTAAATAAATAACTTAGGTAAAATATAATGCCTATAATAGCTTTGCACAAACTGAAGGTGTTTTAAAACACTGGTGGTTTGAGTCCACGTGTTCTGCATTTCAGACAAACCATTTTGATTTTAAATCAATGTCCTGTCCCACACAATGCCAGAACTCTGACAGGCACTATGGGGATATGCCCCGTGTGCTGAGGTTAGTGACAGGATGTCCCTTATAGAAGCAATCAATCTCTCTCAGTCTCTCTCTCTCTCTCTCTCTCTCTCTCTCTCAGTCTCTCTCTCTCTCTCTCTCTCTCTCTCTCTCTCTCTCTTCCTCCCTTCCCGTCTCTCATCTCCATTCATCTCTCCATCCCTCTTCCTGCTCCCCTTTTGCCCTTTCTTCCCTCCATCTTCATCTCCACCACCTCTCCTTCTTTCCTCCTCTCTCTCTCTCTCTCTCTCTCTCTCTCTCTCTCTCTCTCTCTCTGAGTCAGTACAGAGGTTTGTGATAGGGATCCCTCGGGGTCAGAGGGCTGTCCTACCCTGACAAATGACAACCTGCCCCTAAGGCACTGTCACCTCATGGCACACGCACACGCACATGTACACACACACACACACACACACACACACACACACACACACACACACACACACACACACACACACACACACACACACACACACACACACACACACACACACACACACACACACACACACACACACACCTCCCTTCCTCCCTTGCTCTCTCTCCATTCGCACCTTCTTTCTATTTGTACCGTAATTGTTCCTCTGCTCGTGCTCCAACTGAAACCTGACACAGTCTGACCCGTAGGTCTCTGTCCGGTTCTCCGAGCCCAGGCCTGTCATCTTCTTCTTGGGGGTCTAAACGAGGCTGAATCCCCTCCAGGGTCCCTGGAGGGTTGGGGTGGGATGCCAGGAAATGTCTCCGCCAACCGACGCCCTGTCCTGACGCATCCACATACTGTATACATATGTATACTGTACGGCTGGAGAATGTATGCTCCGTTGTACAACAGTGACACAGGCTAAAAAATAACCAACATAATACAGTGAATACTACTACACAACATACACATAGGCAACATGTACTTAGACAGAGAAAATAAATATTATCTGTTTTATATATTTACACCCACGCAGGCACGCACACACACACGCAGATTCCTTCTAATCTAAAAGTATTCCGAGAGCATAGAAAGAAATAATGCGATTATCCAGAGTTGGGCTGAGACATCAATTCTGTTTACCCCCAAGGTTGCGTTTCAGGTTACAAACACATTTTACAAAAAACTTTACAAGCAAATGAACAAATGTTATTCACACATCTTTTTTCCCAGGCTACTGCTGAATTACAATTTTACGATTGAGTTTTAAATGACGTTGGCAACCTGTTTAGTGTATGTTGGGTGTTTCATGGTGTTTTTCCTTTTCGTATGTGAACGTGTCTGTTATTTGTATGCAGCTGTGACTCTGTCTCCAAGACACATTTCTCCCAAGGGAGACAAATAAAGACAACCTTGAACCTTGAACCTTGAACCGTGAGGTGGTCTCCTTGCAGGGACACCAGGGGGAGGCCTTAAGCATCTGGGGGCCTGTTGCAAAAGCTATGTGGTGCCCCCATCAGAGATATGAAGAGATTGAGAGACCCCTGTAACTTGAACAAATACTATTATAAATATTACTATCAGAATTTGTTTCCAATTAATGCCCTTTGTTCCAGTGAATGGGCGTCTTAATGCTACAGCTACAATGACATTGTAGACAAAATGTGTGCTTCCAATTTTGTGACAGCAAAACATTGCAGCAGCAATAGAGGGTATGCGCGTGACATCATCATCAAACCCAGAAGTTATGGGGGAACACCTACTGAGTGGCAAAAAACTACTTTCTGGCCTTGACAGCCCATACATCCAAACAGAAAAGTCCTATTTGATTGCATTAAACAACGTTAAACTCACTTTTCCACTCACTTTGCCACTCAATTTGCCACTCGATTTGCCATTCACTTTATGCATGCGCATACCCTCTATAATCCAACTAGTGAAAAGTCATCCAAGAATATTGTAGATGCTATTAGCATAGGTGGAAACCAACTCCATATAATGCCTGCAATTTGCTTCCAAGACCATTAATGAAGTCAGACATTGATGTTGGGTGGATATAGGCCTGGCTCGCATTTGGCGTTCCAATTCATTCCAATGGTGTTTAATTGATATGTCAGGGCTCTGTGCAGGCCACTCGTCTCAACAAATCATCTCTGTTTTGTGGGCACGGGCAGACTGTGTCCTGAAACAGGGAACGTGGCGGCCACAAACTGTTGCCTAGAATGTAATTGCATTGTGTTTGTGCGTGCGTATGTGCTTCTGTGCGTGCGTGCGAGAGAGAGAGAGAGAGAGAGAGAGAGAGAGAGAGGGAGAGAGGAATGAAACACAATGTTGGCTCATTTTGTACACCGTGTCTTTGTCTGCGTGACAACAGGTGCGTGGAGAGAACAGACAGTTCACTAAAATGGTAAGTAAGCCCCCGCATGTAGATTTAAGTGCACTTAAGCACTTCAATCAGAACACCACCATTGACACACATGACACATGACCTGGTCAAGGAAAAATTGGCTGTAATTGCAAGTGAGAGACTGTGTGGGAGCTTCACTGCAAGTATAAAAGAAATACAACAAACAACTTCACCAGGGGACTTCATGGTTGAGCGAAGGCTTATGAAACATGGAAAACACTCATGAAACACCTGACACCAGCACAAGTCAGCTGTAAACTTACACGATTCTTTCTCTACTCACCGTTCTTTTCTAGTGTGTATACTGTAGTTCACTCACTGTGAAACTGTATTACAGTAGGCTACTGCATAATGGCAAAATTATTATTCTCTCACACATTCACTTTCTGCTTTGAAACCCTATAAAAAGGATAAACTCTAAATCAGGTTATGGTGCTTTTAGTCATTATGGTCCTACTCTTTGGAATTCTCTATATATACGGTCTGCTACCACACTGTCTTTGTTCAAAAGCAAACTAAAAACCTACTTATTTTCACTAGCTTTCAGCTACAGTAGATTGTGAAATGTGTATACTTATTTTTTATTTGAGCTTTGTATTTTCTTTTGTATTTCATTTAAGCACATTGAGTCCTTGCTTGTTGTGTGAAATGTGCTACAGTATATAAATAAACTTGACTTGACTAAGTAATTGTGGTATAATAATCTACTGCCTTAAACTTTATCATACGATAGAGAGAGTTGCATGCCGATTATAACAGACCTACAAGCTCACAATGCATTCATGATATGTGTTGTGTGTGAGTTTGTACTGTCGATTGGCTAAATTTGTCATCACTAGATTTTCACCTTCAAATTCAGTCCTATATTGAGAGCAATGGTCACCGGGTTATGGGCAATTGAAATGTCAGAAACTGGGCATTTATTTTTGGTTGGTTGGTGTGACTATTGTCTAGCCGGGCTAATAAGCCAGACTCTAATCCGCCGGCAGGCAATTTTTTTTTGCCAATGGCTGATTCGGTCTGGCTTATTAGCCAGGCTAACTATTGTCATGGCAGATCCCTGAACAGCATTTATGACATGTTTGGTGATGATTGGAGCAAGGATGTGCCTGTGACACCTGGCCTGTGGCACCTGGCCAGGGCCCTTGGCGTGACTATAGTCAGGATGATGTATCCCAAGACACCTCTTGGGATACATTACTGATGATACGTCCCAGGTGCACCCATGCAATGTTTTTTTTTTCTTTCTTTTTTCCGTTATACATAAAGGTGGGCTATATATACTATGAGCTCAGTGCTCACCCCACCAACCTCCGCACCATAGGCGACCAGGCCATCGGCTGCTCCTCATCTGTGGAATACTCTCCCTGACCACCTGAGAGCACCACAGACTGTTGATGCTTTTATAAAGGGACTAAAACATTATTACTCTTACAAGGCATTTCCATAGGGTTACTGGTTTCTACCTCTGGCTTTACCATTTTGCTAGTTATGTACACATTGTGTTTTCTGTTATATTGTGTATACCTTCCTATTGTTGTTATAACATTATACAGTATAGAGCGTCGCAGTCCCGCCTCCTACCCTGGACCAGGAAATGAAACCCAATGCATTTTTCCCATAGACATTTCTTAAAGTATTTATTTAAAGACGGTTACGCCGCGGACAAAGCCAACTCGAGTCGTGACAACTCATGACAACACAAACAATATTTTGGACCAAACAAATAATTACAAAGAAGAAAAACAACAAAAAAAGTGTTGTAACCTGCCGTTTTTTTCTTCTTTCTAATTATTTGTTTGGTCCAAAATATTGTTTGTGTTGTCATGAGTTGTCACGACTCGAGTTGGCTTTGTCCGCGGCGTAGCCGTCTTTAAATAAATACTTTAAGAAATGTCTATGAGGAAAATGCATTGGGTTTCATTTCCTGGTCCAGGGTAGGAGGCGGGACTGCGACGCTCTATAGGGGCACCCGCTGGCCTAGTGGTCCAGGCACATGCCACATATAGGCTCTGGCCTAACAGCACGTTGCGTGTTTCGAGGCCCGTTCATGACGACCTTTGCTGCATGTCTCTCCCCTTCTCTCTCTCCCTCTTTCCTGTCAGTGTGTTCACTGTAACTATATCACTAAAGGCACAAAAAGCCAAAAACAAATCATAAAAAAAATAATATTTCTATTCAGCTATTGAGACATCTGTACACATCCCCAACCTGGCATGGGTTAGAATCCCACCCTCAGCTTGTCCCTTGAGTGAGCTCTCTACGCTGTCCATCGTAACTAAAAGAATAAAAATACTGACCAGACTGACCTCTCCCCCTTTTTTCAAAAGAGATACAAAATGCAAACTGTGGATGAGGTGGGCATTACTCTTGTGGGATCCAGATGCTCTATAGAGGAGATAGATGTACTGTAAGCCGTCTGTGTGCTGGGTGGAGGCCTGGCTTGACACTGCTGGCCAACTGTAGCAGCTATTGTAGCTGAGCTTTTCTGAAAAGGGATTTGCTCTCTGAGTGTTAAGGAGCTCTCAGAGCAGCCATATCTCTCTCTCTCTCTCTCTCTCTCTCTCTCTCTCTCTCTCTCACTGTCTCTCTCTCAATTTTGGTGTGGTGGTTTTCAATATTTCTTTTGTTTTCTCTTCCCTGGTCTGTCAGTTGCTTTCTGTCTCTCTCAAGCTCTCTCTTTCTGTCTGAAGTGCTGCCCAATACTGCCTGTGCTCGAAGACAAATAATCAGTGACTTCAAACATCACCTGGATAACATATTTATAAACATCCTCTATGACATGTCGGCGCAGTTGCTGTCACACACTGGAAATGTTATTGAATGCACGAGCATGCATGAACTTCAAAATACAGTATCAGAATCAACATTACGCTACGATTACAGCTTAAATGATTGTGTGAAATAATTGTGTCAATTTGTAGTTATATCACCTCCCTTTCCGAAGAAAATATTTGTTGTTGGAAGGAGCATGTATTTGGAATGTGATAGAAAGGGAGAGTTGAGAGTTGCCATCTCAGAAACGTTGCTAAAACCATCAACCACAGATAACGTGGTCCGTATTCCTGGCTACAATCTCTATAGAGCTGACCGGAAAGGCAGATGTGGGGGGGTTGCCCTGTACATTTCTGATAGGTTTCAGGGGTCCGTACTTTACTCAGCATCACTTCCCAGACAATTCGAGTTTTTAGCAGTTCAGATAATGCTGGCAAACTCACCCTTGACCATCATCTGCTGCTACAGACCTCCGTCTGCTTTATCGGAAGCCTTGGGTAATCTAACAGACGTGCTATCCAAGTGTGCTAGCACCGAACTTCTATGTCTCGGTGATATGAACTGGGACTGGGCTAGCGACAAAGCTGCTAGCTTTAAGCAGCAATGTGACACCCTAAACCTAGTCCAGATCATTCGCTGTCCCACCAGGCACAATCCAGCTACTGGTGGTGACACTTTAATTGACATTATCTTAACAAATGCTGTACATAAATACGTTGCTGTCGGTGTATTTGCAAATGATCTAAGTGACCATTGTGCAATTTCTTGTGTTAGGAGCACTAAGCTACCCAAAGGTAATGGCTTAACTATCCTCCGGCGGTGCCTTAAACATTTCTCGGAACAAGCCTTCCTCCATGACTTGGCATCAGTCGATTGGTTTCGTATCTCCTCAATTCCAACTGTGGATGAGGCTTTTTGTTTTTTTCACGACCATCTTCTCCGGCTGATTAACAAGCATGCGCCTGGCCCAGGCGGTGGCGTAACCGCCTGGGCACCCGACTGGTAATCCAGTCGCAGTGTGCCGCGGGTTCGACTCCCCAGCCCGACACGGCCTTTACTGCATGTCTTCCCCCATCTCTCTCCCGTTTCCTGTCAGCCTACTGTCTGTCCCTTCAAAAACCAATAAAAGGCGTAAGCCGCAAAAAAAATATCTTAAAAAAAAAACAAAAAACAAGCATGCGCCTCTCAAAAAAATAAGAATCAAGAATAGAGCAAATCCCTTTTTAGTCTACTAAGCAATGCTTAGTTTGTATGTATTAGTCCTTATTGGTCGCGTTACTAAACGTTCCTGTTCTCCCTTTGAGCTTCTTGGTAGTGGGTACTGTATTTATGAGCATTGTATGTCTGTCCTGTTTTTTGTTGTGTACTTTTTTTTGTTACTGGCAGAGCTGTGTCACTTATTTTGCCTCTTGTCTTGGCCAGTTCACACTTGTAAAAGAGACTTCAGTCTCAATGTGGTTTTTACTGGTTAAATAAAGGTTAAATAAAAAAAAAAAAAAAAAAGAAGTTGCATTCCAAACAAACATACTGTATGCAGCATATCAAATATAGCAGCAGTATATAAAGTCACAGTTTCATGTACATGGTTGCCTGGCTGTGGTCGCAGCAGTGGTGTGATGAATGTCCTTGATGATTCACATTGCCTTGTCTATGCACCATTTATTGTGTATTGTGTAGGGAGGGGAGGGAAGCTCCTCGTGCTATGCTACCCTCGTTACCCTCTGTAGTGACACAGAAGTATCGCTGAGCATTTTCACCGTGTGTGTGGTGTGTGTGGCTCATAGGTCCTCAGAGATGTGCATTCCATGACCTCTCCTCTGCCTCCTAAATCCATGATCAGCTCTGGTCTTGTTGAATTTGAGAGCAATGTTGTTTTCCTGGCATCATATCATATCTGATCTTGTCCATGTCATCGTTTTTCGATCAGGCCCAGGATCACTGTCGTGTCATCAGCATACTTGATGATGACATTTGAGCTCTGTGTGACCACACAGTCATGTGAGTACAAGGAGTAGAGGAGAGGACTCAGCACACAGCCCTGAGGGGCTCCTGTGTTCAGAGTCTAAGGCTCTGATGTGATGCTGTCTTTTCTCACCACCTGGCAGCGGCCTGACAGAAAGTCTAGCACTCAGTCCATCACGGTTGAGTGTAGGCATAGATCTCTTTGTGTCGAGTCTGGTAGGAACTGTAGTGTTGAATGCAGATGTCTTGTCCACAAACAACTTCTGTGCGTGCGTGCGTGCGTGCGTGCGTGCGTGTGTGCTGCATGCGTGTGTGTCACTCAGCTATTGAGACCTGCATCTGTACACACACCCAGCTAAAGACAGCAGGATATTGAGCTGTTGTGGAGTAGCTATATTTAGCGGTACCTCATACCGTTTACATCACACTTCAATCATCATCTGGCTAGTGAGAAGAACATACAGCCAAAGGCTAGCAATGCATGCTGAATTTCAACTCCAGTCTGACAGCATAATCCATGTCCTCGCGCTCCTTCTTGCTCACTCTCTCTCTTCTGTGTTCTCTCTCGCTCTCTCTCTCTCTCTCTGCTGTGGACCAATGCATCACAACACAGCATAATTCGCTCTTTCCATTCTACTCACTCTGTCCATGTTAATAAATAAAGCAAATAGAACAAATTTATTATCAGCCTTCCTTTTACACACTAAAAACCTAAAAATACTCCCACTCTCTTTCTTGTGTAGCTCCATTTACAATCTTTGATTAAGAAGTCGCATGATTATTGTCCATGCACCCTATAGCATCCCTTTTATGGGTATGACATAATTGGCGAATATTTGGCTCTTTTTGACATTTAACATTAGACATTTTTTGGTGTAGAGGGGAAAAATGAGCGTCGGGGGTCACGGACAGCTGAGTGGTTAAGAAGACGCACGCATACCTCTGATTCCTCACAGTGAGACCCATGTTTTATGGCCTGGCAGACCATTGCTGCATGTCATTCCCCTACTCTCACTCCCTGTCTCTCTACACTGTGGTGACTGTGGTCTATCAATAAACAGAGTAAGTCTTTGCAGAAGATGAGGTTCCACGCATGCATTCTCACCTTGAAGCTGTACTACAATACTCTCTGTTGTACACATGCTGTGTCGCTTGCAGATCTACAAGTTCATAACGCAACGCTGCATGCTCTTGTCTGCAACGTTGTTGTATTGCGCCTTTTTTTGCCTAAAGGGCATGCAGGTCAATAGTAGTTATTGATGTAAGGCAGTGATATTTACATTAATTTACCCCTGCAAAGATTTTGACAACACAGTCCAGGGAATTGAACCATCAAACCTCCCTGAAGAACTGAGGTGTGCAGTTTAGTATTTATTTTTATTTGCATCTCATTCTCCAGGACACTGCATCTATCTTACTGTTTGTTTGCCTGTAAAGCTGGTAATGGTAGCTATAGGCATTTTGACCATGTGGCTCTGCAGAATTCTAACAAACGGTCTATAAGAGTCTGTGCCTGTGGGTGTTTTCGAAAATACACTCTGACTGAAAGTCCTTGAAAATTCAGAGTGAGGCCGATCAGAGTACTGTGCTCTGGGAGCTGTTCATCTGAACGTTGTTGACAACAATAGCAGGAGGTCATAAATCGAAGGGAAAGTGGTGACAGGTGAGTAACAAGAGCAACTACCAGAGGGGACTGCAAAGGACCATTCAGATGTAGTGTGTTTACTGTTTGTATTGGTAAAACATGCAGTCTTTTCTGTTAGAGCCTCCCATCACTGGAATAGTCTCTCCCTATGCCGAAGTAAGAGAGAGCACCAACTATTTGACTTTCAAATTCAACCTTAACAGTTTGACGGCATAAAACGCTTTATGAAAATTCTTCTAGCCAACTATGGCCAGTTTACATGGATTTGAAAAATTACATGTTGATTAATGTGCATACTCTAGACAGCATTCAACACATTTTGACATTTGGACTTCAACACATTTATTTATTACACATGTGTAATAGAACACATACTAATAATGATTTGTTTTGTTTGATTACAGTTGATTTTTACATTTTAGGAAAATATTTCACCATTTTGTTCCAACTAAAGGTGGCCTTACACTAGCCGATAATCAGGCATTTTTGATGCTCGGGGGGTGCCCGACCGCTCAAAGCGCGATCGGGATCGGCCCGATCAACATCAAGAATGTTTGATATTTGCTCTGCCCCGCTCCGATTATCCTGTAGTGTGTGGTGCTATCAGATTTCAGATTGAAAAAAATCGGCTAGTGTAAGGCCACCTTAAGGTTGCCAGGTTGAAAGGGGTTAAATTACAAGAAAATTATTTGAAGGACTGAAATATGTGTAGGTCAGATGTGCATCCAATCAATGAAGTCAAATATTTCTAAATTTATCTGACCATTTTCATCATCTCATTCATTATAGTCTTTGCACTCTTCTCCTAAAAGGCTGTAACCTCAAAAGGTCATGCACCCTTGTGTGCTGGCCTGGGAGCATCTCTCTAGATTGCCAATGGCGTTCAGGTCATGAAACCATCCAAGGATCTATAATTCTGCAGATTAGCTGTGACAGAAACACGATGAACTGTTTGACAATAGATTTTAGTATTAAATGGATATTTCACTTTCATAAAAAATCACACCCGTGTGAAGTGAGTGGTGCAACTCCGTGTGGGGGTCCCCAGGGGTGTGTGTGGGGGGGGGGGGGGGGGAGTTCCAGACCCCCAGGAACGGCGGTTCCGGCGTGCCGCCCCACGTCCGAAATGGTTGAGAAATGACAGAGTTACCGTGCGGCAGTCCCTCTACTGTACCCTGTACTGTACTGTCACTGTACTGTACTGGCACACCCCGAAAGCATCATACAGTATATACAGTTAATATGTGCGTGTGTGTTTGTGTGTGCGTTAGGTTGCGCACAGGTGGTGAAAAACAACCATGTTGTTTTCGTGCTCATACCCAGCCAGCCAGCTACCCAGCTACCCAGCCACCCACACACACAGCTCCGTAAGGGAGTGGTTGCACCACCAAATAAAATAAATTTAAAAAGTAATTGAAAAATCACAGCCCCGTCACCCTTTAGAAGAACATTCTAATGTGTCAGGGGGCTTGATTACTGTTTATTTGAAAGTGAAATATCCCTTTAAATTATTATTTTTTAAATTAAGTGAAAATATATTTGTTTTTATGAACCAGAAGGTGGGATAGGGTCCTTGGAGTAGGTGACAGGGAAATTATCCTGCTGAGGGTTTCATCTTCCGAGGCATACAGGTTGAATGATCTTCGCCACAGGTGCTGCGAAAAGCATGAACGCGTCTGTTGGATACTTTTAATATGTAGTGATGTCCTAGTGTTTCCTGTTTTGCCTAGTTACTGTTACCTGTCCTGTTGGTTTCCTAGCCAAACATTGTGTTGATTGTGTTCACACCTGTGTGTATTTAAACCCTCAGTTTCTTATGGTCCCTGCTAGTTCTAAAATGTTATGTCCCAGTTCTATTGTCTCCTGAATATCAGTTGTTGTCCCAACCCCATCAAAATAAGTTCCAGACGATGAACTCATCTTGCTGTGTCTGTTTGTAAATTGAATTGGTAGCATAAAAAGAAAGAAGGGTCGATGTAAGAGCATGCAATGTTCCAATTAATATCTCCCGACAGCATTATCGAAGGTACTACTAGTACTATGGGACCATCTACCACAACACAAAAAAATTGATTGTAAGAGGATGCACACCTCTCTGAAATCTGGGTCAAGGAGATAAAGCCAGGTTAAGTTGCACAGTAAAATCCTCGGTGTTCATTTATCCATTGAGTGTATAGATTATTTTAGTCCTGTGACGAACAGTCAAAAAGTGCTTTAGTTTTTGAGATACCCCTACCGGGCTTAGGACCAAACACAACATAGTTTTTCCTCATCTCTAATGCCTCCCATACATGAAATGGATTCTTGTATAAAAATATTTTACTGCAAAAGTGGTGAAATTGATATTTAATCAATATACACCCCAAAGTAAAAATACAGCCTGTCCGTCTGGGGATTAAGGCATATAAACTCATGTAGAGTCACAATGGAAGCTCTGAGAGGTTTACAACTTGGCATACTTGAAGCCAGGACACCCCTCTACATTCTACAAAAAGAATAATGTCAATATGTGAATGTAAATATGAGATATAGACATTTGAACACATACCTACAATAGGCGGAAATGTAAATCTATGTAGAGTATCTTCTTTACTTTGTAGTGACTCTGACATGGATTGTCATAGCAACACATATGAGGGCTTGTATGGAAGGTGTGGTTCTGCTGAATCCAACAATACCAATTGTGTAACTGTAGCTTGAATATACATGGAGTTATGGCACTAAACGTATATGGTTTCCCAAATGGGAGGAAATAAAGCAGTCCTAAATGAAATCTACAGTATCAAACAGATTAGTTCACTTATGCAAGGGTGGGGAAATTATAACAAATTCACTTGAGTAGAAGTCCCTAAAATATATGAAATGTCACAAATGCGAAATTGTGAAAGTATGCAGCTTCAACAATAGTAGGCTACAGAGAGAATTGGGGAGTCAGATCAACATATGGAATTAATTCTGTACTGGCCATATATGGAGCGTGTCTTGAGTATACAGGGATTAATGAGGTCAGATCAACATACAATATGGAATGTCAGAACAGGTCAGCTCCATTTATGGAGATCTAAGGGTTTGAGGTTTGAGGTCAGATGTAGAGTTGCTGGCCAATATTGATGACATCAGGGATCTCCATATATGGGCATTCCCATATATATTATATATAATATTGATGAGGTATCTCCATCCCTGATGATGTCACGTGATGTCACAAGGTGACTATAACTAACTGATTAACTGACTGATAGGACATTTATGTTTTCATAGTAAATGTGACGTGTGGTCTGTAACATGGTTAAAAAAACATCCAAATACAAATAGAAAAAAATCACACCCGTGTGAACTGAGTGGTGTAAGGTCTGTCTGACGTAATGAAATCATGTCTGACGTAATGAAATCACACCCGGATGTGATTTCACAACTGGCTTTTTTTGTGCAGAAAAAATGAGCATGGTTGCTACGGTCATCCAGTTCACCCGGGTGTGATTTAATTACGTCAGAAATTATTTTGAACATAGCAACCATGCTCATTTTTTTCTGCACACAAAAGCCAGTTGTAGGAGTGGTTTACACCACTCAAAAAGGAAAGTGACACGGTCCATAATGTCAAAACCTCCGCAGTAGAAGACCTTCAACACTAAATGTTGCTCAACAGAGAAATGATGATGATGTTCATAAAACCCTGGCTCCATATACCAACACTATGCTCTCGTAACCTGATCGTATGAAGATAAATATCATACAATATATAACCTCTGACTGGGAGTTATAATGACATACTGAATAATGACATACTGAAGACTCTGAGCTCTGAGGAAGATGTGATGTGATGGTCTAAATACAGATCCTGGAAACTGAAGGAAAATCTCATACATTACAATTTGAATTGTAGATTGAGCTGAAAGGTCTGATGTGGTATGCTCTGAAAGTGTGCCCATGGAATATGCACTGGAAGCTGCACGTCCAAGAAAAAACACACCCGTGTGAACTGAGTGGTGCAAGGTCTTATATAGCCTGATCAGCTGTGGTCTGACGTAATGTCAGTGACCATAGTAACCATGCTCATTTTTTTGGGTCCCACGTACAGGTACACACACGTACAGGTACACGGGTACATACACAGGTACAGACAAAGCTGGTTGTTGGAGTGGTTTGCACCACTCAAAAAACAGAGCTGTAGAGCTTCAGATTTATTGATGAAGAATATCATGGACCAGTGTCTTCAGTATGTCATCATAACGCTTAGTTTAGTGTCATCACTTTCATTTAATGAATTAAAATAGGTGAACATTTGGTCTGCTGTTCTGATTCTTTGTTTTGTCTGGCAGCTGCTTTAATTCCTTTAGAGGTTTAAGGTAGCTTTTATGATGTTTATATAATACAAGAGCAGCCGACGATACAACGTCATCAACCTTCCTCATACTACATGAAGGACCTTGTCTCTGTTACTATTATCAACCTTATTCAGTCTTCTTGATGAGACTGGTGCAGGCATACTCTCACTCTCAACATTTGCAACTTGTTCTGACTGGTGTAGTTTGCTCAGCAACATGATACATGATAAGATATCTTTAATTTGAAGGAAAGTATATTTTCTGTATTTGGAGCCAGGGTTTTCTTCATCATCATCATCATCATCATCATCATCATCATCACTCTGTTGAGCACCATTTAGTATGTGTTGAAGGTCTTCTGCTTTAGGGTTTTTGACATTATGGATCTTGCTTTTTTACTTTTTCTAAATGTTTACCACAGATACAACAAATATTTGGATCCAATGTTTGTACATCACACTCCATTCTGGTAAAAAATAAATAAAAAAATACTTCAGGTTCAGAATTCATCAATCAACTATGTTTTGTCCGACCGTACACTATGGTTAGGCACTATGCACAGTAACCATGCTGTTACAAGTGATACTAATTAACCATTCTGGTGAAACACAGTCTGGGCTTTGCTATTAGGCTACTGGACAGGACTGTTACACAAAATGGATCTTTAAATGGTTTTCTTTTGTGGCTTTCGCCTTTATTTTATATTTTTTTATGGAGGGACAGACAGTAGGCTGACAGGAAATGGGGAGAGAGATGGGGGGAAGACATGCAGTAAAGGCCGTCGGGATCGGGAGTCGAACCCGCGGCACACTGCCAGACTGGATTACCAGCCAAGGTGCCTGGACCGCTGAGCCATGGCCCAGGCCATATCCCCTACTATTAAAGCTAGATCACTCTCCAGCTAGCTAAATAGCTACTAGACTTGACAAGGTTCTTCTCATCTTTTCACATTCCAAAATATTTGCTGTGTCAGTTTATGAAGAAACCCAAATAGGCAACAAGATGCAGATAGAGCAGATGGAGCCAAATACTGTAAAAACTTGACTGTAACCAAATTATTATGTAAAATGATATCAACTCCTACAGAAATGAATGACTTTAATTGCATTGTTCCATAAGTATTGTCTTATTAATACTGGTAGAACTTAAGAGGGACACAGGACATGGGGAAAATATGAGAATTGATTGTGTTTGTTTTGTATAAGGGATGTGAAAAGTTACTGTACATTGCTTTTCTAAATAAAGTAAAGTTTGCTAGACTCTCGTAGTAACTAATGACTTGCTGTTATGAGGATAACATTGATCATTGAGCACCCTCATCCAGGTCTGCTATATAATAATAGTTCTATTGTAGGCCTGCATTTCTCTGCAGTATTGTTGCAGCTGCATATATTCTTTTCACAATTTCTTGTTTGGGATTTGGGATTTCATACATTTTTGGAACTTCTACTCAAGTAAATTTGTTATAATTATTCCACCATTGATAAGTGAATAAAACTAGAAAGTGTGGTTGCACTGACGTGAGTCACAAAGAATATAAGGTCCTGGGAACTGTTACCGTTTGTATTCTATATTGTGATGACAGTGTGTGAAGCATATGACAAAAAGCTTCACTTTTCTGGTGTGCAAAAGTTAAGAAAAATCACACCTGTGTGACTATGAAGTGAGGGGCGCTAATATATTAAAGTCTAACTCATGTTGATTAGGTGATGTAATGGTAATGTAAAACAAACGGTGCCAACACATTAAATGCCATTAACAATAAAGAGACAAGACGTAATGAGGGACAATATGACGCAAATGTTCCCTTCATTGGCAATGGCGTTTTTAAAACAAACATTGAACTAATAAAAACATTAAACCTCCCTCAAAAAGCACTTTGCTGGCAAAAAATCACACCCGTGTGAACTGAGTGGTGTAAGGTTTTATATAGCCTGATCAGCTCTGATCTGACGTAATGAAATCACACCCGGATGTGATTTCACAACTGGCTTTTTTTGTGCAGAAAAAATCAGCATGGTTGCTACGGTCATCCAGTTCACCCGGGTGTGATTTAATTACGTCAGAAATTATTTTGAACATAGCAACCATGCTCATTTTTTTCTGCACACAAAAGCCAGTTGTAGGAGTGGTTTACACCACTCAAAAATGGACAGAGAACAATAGTGTGTTGCCTAGAGCAACCACACTAACTAATGCTGTCGATTTCATTAGAACTGTTTTATTACCCCCATTTGGGACACAATTTACGTTTAGTGCCATAACTCCACGGGTATGCAAGCTACAGTTACACAATTGGTATTGCTGGATACAGTAGAACCACACCATTCCTACAAGCCCTCATATGTGTTGCTATGACACTCCATGTCAGAGTCACTGAAAAGTAAAGAAGACACTATATAGATTTACATTTCCGCCTATTGTAGGTATGTGTTCAAATGACTATATCTCATATTTACATTCACATATTGACATTATTCTTTTTCTAGAATGTAGAGGGATGTCCTGGCTTCCAATATGCCAAATTTTAAACCTCTCAGAGCTTCCATTGTGACTCTACATGAGTTTATATTCATCAACCCCCAGACGGACAGGCTTCATTTTTAGTTTGAGGTGTATAACTTTAAATATCAATTTCACCACTTTTGCAGTAAAATATTTTTATACAAGAATCCATTTCATGTATGGGAGGCCTTATAGATGAGGAAAAACTATGTTGTGTTTGGTCCTAAGCCCGGTAGGGGTATGCCAATTTCTGGGGGCCATTGTCACAGTACTATTTGTACTCTCAGAGTTATATTAACCACTCAACATTTTACTGTGCAAAAAAAGGGATCAGGGGTCAGGGATGCAGACTTACAGTAATGTACCATTTTAAAGCTGCAATCTGGAATATCTACAATACTATTCTAACCAATCTGTATGAATACCAGGGAGGACATGAAAGTCATGGATCTCAGGCACAACACCAGACCTTTTTTGCAAAATGTTAATACAGTATTCAATCAATCAAAGTGAAGTGGTAAAGTAATATGTCCTTCCTCCTGTGTCTCTGACCAAATAGGTCAGTGAGAATCGACACCGCTGCCTCTTAAGGTCATGACCCCAGGCTCACAGGCAGACAGTGGTCTCGTAAATGTAGATCCCTGTTGGCTTCTCATCATTCACTCCTATGTAAGGCAACAGATAAGCAACAACTTCAGATATTTACATGCAGTCCATATCGAGACAAGTTGACAAGTTGCTTTTTTGAGGGGCGCAAGCCCCCCCTATATTCAACTATTGTGTAGACTTACACAAACATTAAATTGAGCTGCGTACATGGTGCGTCCTTCGAAAGCCTACACAGGTTGTGCAAGGACACGCTGTGGCCAGTAGCCACTTTGAGTGGCAGTCGGGGAAAAACGGTCTCAGAAGAACATTAGTTACTATTCTGTGCCTATCGGGTCACAACTGGAACGGCCCTGACACGGCAACGTTCAACGTTTGACACGGCAAATCACTCGCTTTAGCTCGCTCATTGGTGTCTCACGTGGCCCAAGTTTGCTTGAGACGGCGGGCCTCCGTCGCGGTCTAGTCCATAGAGTTATATATTTAGGTCTAGTCTGCAGTTGTAGGCGAGAGGCACTTCCGCGTTGTCCACAGAAGCGGGGCGGGGTTATAAGCACAACCCGTGTAGGATTTAGAATGTCGCGTATAGGACACATGTCTGCTGTAGAGAATGCTTGTGTACAATATCAGTATGCACTATGCAGCACAACCCTCCACGACAGATTTGTCTTTGCCCCTGCTTGTCTGTCTGTCTGTCTGTCTGTCTGTCTGTCTGTCTGTCTGTCTGTCTGTGCGCAGCTAATCTTGGAAAGAGTTTTGCGCATGCAGCCATGCAGTAGTAGGTGAAGGAAGACACTACCCCATATTTATCAAATCAGCCACATGCTAGCACTACACCATATGTTTTGACCTATAACTCTTGAAAAGTAGGCTGTACGATCAAATGCCACCTGGATCATGACGCAACTTCCACATAGGCCACAACTATGTATTTATTCTCTACCATTGCATGTTTTGCAAAACACCCTTTTTACTACTCTTCCACACAAATCACTACCATTGTCTCTGGAGCCGTGATGAATTTCGGGCCCATTTAATTACATTTGTCCACTCTCACTCAGGAGTGTAGGCTATAAGTCTACAACAAACGTCTGTTACACAGAGGCGCTGCTGGTTGCAGTGAATCACTCCTGATGCAGTGAATGGAAACCAATATCCTTATTATTTCAAAGTCCTCAACCCACTTAATCCCTGCACAGTTTGTCATTTCAAAACAAAACTCGATGTCTTTCCCCAGGCTCCTAAGTGGTGTTGGTCATTAAATCACTCCTGATGGGCTCAATGGAAACCAATAATAACCTTATATTGAGCTCTTTGCAGGGCCTGATATTCACACACATTTTCCAGTCCACTGGTGACATTAGTACCTTGGGCTTTTCTTTTACAAGCCAGATAAAAGCTCAGGAAGTGGCTCTGAAGGCCTGTAATGGTGCCGTGGTGATCCGTGACTCCGTGTGCACGCGACCCGCCTGCTACATGGTATTGCATGCCAAGTTAGAAACACACACACACACACACACACACACACACACACACACACACACGACATGCTGCGTGTGTGTCTAGCAGTTTGACAGACACATACTGTACATGTACAGCCTACAGGCCTGGTCTACTCACTACTGTACATGCCCTCTCTCACACACTAATACGCGCACGTTCCACAATTTTAAAGGACCTATAACCTAAAATTATACTTTTTCAATTTCTTTTGTGTTTTTGGGCTCCCATATGTGTTTTCTATCCCCACAAATAACCAATTTTGAACAATCAGGCTTTCATATCATATAGGTGCTTTAATGGAAATTGCTCTCAGGAACAGCTCAACTGATTTTGGTCTCATCGTGATGTCATCAATGTCACCCTACTTTGTATAATTCCTCCTTTTCTTTAGTCTTCAGTTCCAAATTTGCATTTCCACTTTGTTTACAATGTCCACCATTGTTGATTTTCCAAGCTGGCATGGAATGGAAACAAGCCTGGTTTTATCTAGCATCAGTATTATAATGACTCAAATATTAAATCATCTGCATATCAGCACCCCCACCACCTCAGGACATTGTGGTACTGCAGCTAAAACTGCTTTCAAAGTCCAGAAAGAAATGACAAGGACTGGTTATATCAGAGTGGTGATTGAGGCTCAAACCATTAGAAATAACTTTGAGGGACATAGACAATATGATATTAAATATTAAAAGCAGTTTTAAAATGCATGTTATTTGCGCTTTAAAACATCTGAAGGCCACTATGCAGCCTTAAACATTTGTGATGGCAAAAGGTGCCAATTCTAATATGCATGCAGCATGTATGGCACATGCTCATGTATGACAGAAAATGCAAATGCATAAGTGGCCACACGAAAGAACACACACAAAGGTCAAATATGCTTGAAAAAATAAAACCGCAAAGTGGCGGTTCAGGGGTTCAAGTAATGCACACAACTTCCAATAGTGAACATTTCATGTCTCTTCCATCACATGAATTTGCAAAATCAAGGCAGGAGGAGAAACATCACTACAAAAACAGTAAGGTTCCAGAAACTTCAGGCTTAAATTTTAAACCTCTAATGATGTTCATTTGAGACAATACGATTGCATTGTCTTTTGAAATGTATTTCGTTAAGAGGAGCTTTTATGTTACAAATGAACTTTACACGGTCCACACCAATGCCTATAATGAGTGTGGACAGAGAAAGAGTCCCCCCACTCTTTCTCTGTCCACACTCATTATAGGCATTGGTGTGGACCATGTATTGAATTTGTTCATTTGTAACATAAAAGCTCCTCTTAACGGGATCGTATTCATTGCAGTTTAATGTCGTGGAGCCAGCACAGCCAGAATAAATGGTAACCCTTCATTTTACGGTACGGTAATTACCAGGTAACTACCAGGTAATTACCTGGTAATAATAGGTAAGTACCTGGTATTACCTGGTAACAACCAGGTAGTAGTTATAAGTATTTACCCATTAATTACCTGGTAATTACATGGTAACTTCCAGATACATTACTCAGTAATTACTATGTAATTACCAAGTATTACCCAGTATGTATAACTATTTACTGTATAATCTCCTGGTAATTATATGGAATTTACCATGGTAAATGACACACTGGTTGCCAGGTAATTTCCAAGTATGTTCCTGACAATTACCAGGTATTTATACGTTTTTACTATGTAATTACCAGCTAACTACCCGTTATTTATAAGTATTTACTCTGCAACCAGGCACGATACCCTGGTTGCAGGTACTATAGGTATGTAGGTACTATAGGTATACCAAGTATTTTCAACAACTACCAGGTATTTACTCTGCTACCAGGCAAGTTACCCAGTAGGTACTAGGTCATTACCAAGTATTTTCCTGACAACTACCAGGTAATAACATGGTAACTGTATTCACTGTGTTTACATGGGTACTACCCATGAAACACGTGGGTAGTAGCCTACCAGGAAATGACCAGTTGTTACTAGGTAATTTCCTGACAACTACCATGTAATTACCTGATAGGTACCCAGTAAGGAAGGAGGAACTGTACTGTAAAAGGAAGCGTGCTCTATTTCCATGATATTACCATGTACCTACCTGGTAATTGTAGATTATAATCCTCCCCATTACCCATCAGGGTGTATTTTGAACTTTGAACTTTGAACTTTGAATTTTGAACTGGAAATAACTGTTAATTACCAGGTATTTACTGTATAAATTAACAGGTAAAACCAAGCAAGTTACCGTGTAAGAAAGGTGGAATTGTACTGTGAAAGGAAGCGTGGTTTGTGACAGTGAACGTACAGGGTAATATTATGGAAACTAACCACGCTTCCTTTCACAGTACAGTTCCACCTTTCTTACATGGTAACTTGCTTGGTTTTACCTGTTAATTTACACAGTAAATACTTGGTAATTAACAGTTGTTGCCAGTTCAAAATTCAAAGTTCAAAGTTCAAAGTTCAAAATACACCCTGATGGGTAATGGGGAGGATTATAATCTACAATTACCAGGTAGGTACATGGTAATATCATAGAAATAGAGCTCACTTCCTTTCACAGTACAGTTCCTCCTTTCTTACTGGATACCGATCAGGTAATTACATGGTAGTTGTCAGGAAATTACCTAGTAACAACTGGTAATTTCCTGGTAGGCTACCCATGCGTTTACCCATGTAAACACAGTGATTACAGTTACCATGTAATTACCTGGTAGTTGTCAGGAAAATGACCAGTTGTTGCTAGGTAATTTCCTGACAATTACCATGTAATTACCTGATAGGTACCCAGTAAGAAAGGAGGAACTGTACTGTGAAAGGAAGTGTGCTCTATTTCCATGATATTACCATGTACCTACCTGGTAATTGTAGATTATAATCCTCCCCATTACCCATCAGGGTGTATTTTGAACTTTGAACTTTGAACTTTGAATTTTGAACTGGCAATAACTGTTAATTACCAAGTATTTACTGTGAAAATTAACAGGTAAAACCAAGCAAGTTACCATGTAAGAAAGGTGGAACTGTACTGTGAAAGGAAGCGTGGTTAGTTTCCATAATATTACCCTGTACTTTCACTGTAACAAACGCTTCCTTTCACAGTACAATTCCACCTTTCTTACACGGTAATTTGCTTGGTTTTACCTGTTAATTTGTACAGTAAATACCTGGTAATTAACAGTTATTGCCAGTTCAAAATTCAAAGTTCAAAGTTCAAAATACACCCTGATGGGTAATGGGGAGGATTATAATCTACAATTACCAGGTAGGTACATGGTAATATCATGGAAATAGAGCACACTTCCTTTCACAGTACAGTTCCTCCTTTCTTACTGGATACCTATCAGGTAATTACATGGTAGTTGTCAGGGAATTACCTAGTAACAACTGGTAATTTTCCTGACAACTACCAGGTAATTACATGGTAACTGTAATCACTGTGTTTACATGGGTACTACCCATGTAAACGCATGGGTAGCCTACCAGGAAATTACCAGTGATTATAATCTACAATTGCCAGTTAGGTACATGGTAATATCATGGAAATAGAGCACACTTCCTTTTACAGTACAGTTCCTTCTTCCTTACTGGGTACCTAGCAGGTAATTACATGGTAGTTGTCAGGAAATTACCTAGTAACAACTGGTCATTTCCTGGTAGGCTACTACCCACGTGTTTCATGGGTAGTACCCATGTAAACACAGTGAATACAGTCACCATGTTATTACCTGGTAGTTGTCAGGAAAATACTTGGTAATGACCTAGTACCTACTGGGTAACTTGCCTGGTAGCAGAGTAAATACCTGGTAGTTGTTGAAAATACTTGGTATACCTATAGTACCTACATACCTATAGTACCTGCAACCAGGGTATCGTGCCTGCAGTAAATACTTATAAATACCGGGTAGTTAGCTGGTAATTACATAGTAAAAACGTATAAATACCTGGTAATTGTCAGGAACATACTTGGAAATTACCTGGCAACCAGTGTGTCATTTTCCATGGTAAATTCCATATAATTACCAGGAGATTATACAGTAAATAGTTATACATACTGGGTAATACTTGGTAATTACATAGTAATTACTGAGTAATGTATCTGGAAGTTACCATGTAATTACCAGGTAATTAATGGGTAAATACTTATAACTACTACCTGGTTGTTACCAGGTAATACCAGGTACTTACCTATTATTACCAGGTAATTACCTGGTAGTTACCTGGTAATTACCGTACCGTAAAATGAAGGGTTACCGAATAAATTAGGTTTTGAATCTACAATTGGATAGTATTCTCTTATTTTGAGACAGCTCTGGGAAACTGAGAGGGACACAACTTTTAAACTTTTTCATGTACTTTTTTTTTTTCAACAACTTTTGTTCTTTTTTATGTCTTTGTTGTTTTCATGCAAAGCAGCACTATGCCAAAGATACATTTCCATACCTGCTGTAATGGACAATAATGTTTTAGAAGCTCTCTTCCAGAGCAGAAAGAGAAGAGAGTTCTCTTTCTGAGTTAATAGAGAGTTACTGCTCTCATCGTTGTTGTCGGGTGGAAATCTTGTAAGTCCTTTTATTATTATTTGAAAAACATTTTAAAATTGTGAAAATAGCCGATCTACAAGCTTTTCTAGATCTGCTATTTTCACTACTGTTGTGTGACACTGATGAAGCACGACATTCATTTATAGTTCCTGTTCTACAGCAACGTCACGCTAAAGGCCTGTTAATGTTTTGAGTCCAAGAAATGCATTTAGCCAAATGTGCATTCAAAACGAGACATAATGGACACACACCAACCAACCGATACATGAGAAGACAGATGGACAGATAAATCATACAAATGACCAACAGCCTACGTACACGACAGGGCAAGGTTTATATAAAACAACACACACACGCCAACCGGTAGCGGAGATCTGACTGTGAGCAATCAGAGCAGTCAGTGTTTCATGCCTATACCAACTAATCTAAACCATAGAGTCCTGATGTTGATGTTTGATGTTAGAGTAGACCAAAACAGTAATATATCCGAGTTTTCAACATTCACTACAAATCTGTCCCGGTTTTCACCATAATTACAATAATAATAGTTCAGTCAGACAACTCACGAATAGATTTACCAATATTTATTACAGAATGAGTATACAAGTGTGCATATGATATTTGACTTGGCGTTCGGCTCTGCTGCATTTTCTCCCTGCTCGGCACGATTAAGCACCATCATAAAACATTAAGAGCAGGGAGATAGAAATACAATAACACCCCCCATGGGGAACAACATAGCAGAGCCCACTGGTGGTGCTGGGGAGGCGGTGGGAGCAAACAGGCGCATACCAACAGTCAGTCCGGGGACAATGACAGCAGGAGGATGACAGCAGGAAGAACGGAGACTGAGGTGAGCTTAAATAACACGGGAATTGGTCAGCTGACTGCCACGTCAACGTAGGCATGTAAGAATGAGCATGAGTGTAGTACCATGATAATACGCATGGGCAGGCATGAACCCCCTCGAGTATATCTGACTGAACTAACTTCGCAGGCTACGTATCATTTGTTTTCGGTGGTTGTATAGGCGTTTCGTATAAGGTAAAACAATGTATACAAAAGAAAATCAATAGATGGAAGCATACACGCACGCACGCATACAAGCACGCACACACACAATAACACACACACACACAATAACACACACACTATGACTCAGCCTCACTCCTGAATGCTCTTTACAAAACATAACAATATGTAATATGAAACATTCTCCCTAAAGAGGTAGCCTAGGTGCTCCAGAACACATTATTTTGTTGCTGTTGGGTGGAAACCTTGTATATCCAAAACCGTTCCGTTTTTAATATTATTTAAAAACATTTTAAAATAGTGAATAGCTGATCTACACACAACACATCACATCATGACTTGTTGTGCGCTTGCAGCAACTTGTGTGACCTTCTATGATGAAATAGTTCATCTAAGACATCAACATTGAGATATGGAGATACAAGGTAACAGCAACAATTTCAAAGTTCACTCGCTCTTTCTCTCTTTCTCTGTTCTTCTACTCTCTCCCTCTGTCCAATTACTCCTCTGTCATTCTACTTTTATTTCCGCATCCCTCCCTCTCGCTCTACATTAGTGACTTCTCTCTTTTTCTCTTCTTCATTTTCTTTTCTTTTTTCTTTTTTTGGGCTTTATCTGCCTTTATTGATAGGATGAAAGTAGTCTGACAGGAAATGGGGAGAGAGATGGGGGAAAGACACGCGGCAAAGGCCGTCGGGATCGGAAGTCGAACCCGCCGTACGCCGTCAGGCTGGCTCAGCAGCCTATAGGTGCCCAGACGATTGAGCTAACCGCCCGGGCCTCTTCTTCATTTTCTAACCTCTCCCTCCCCCCTTTCCCGTTTGTTGTCTCCACCAGGCCGAAGGCATGGGGAGAGAGTATGTTTTGGACTCCGTCCGTTCGTCCGCGTGTCCGTCCGTACGTCCGTCCGTCAGTCCGTCTGTCCGTGTCCATCCGTCAGTCCGTCCGTCCGTGTCCATCCGTCAGTCCGTCCGTCCGTCCGTCCGTCCGTCTGTCAGTCCGTCCGTCCGTCTGTCAGTCCGTCCTTGAATCTCCGGCACCGCTGGGCCAGCCGATGCCAAACTCTGCACACACACTCCCTGGATGCCAACGACTAACCTCTGCCCCAAATTCTTCAGAACAGCCTGTTATAGCACCACCATGAGGCCGATTTTTGCTAAACACATTTCATTACATATTGTACACATTTTATCCATACATCACACAGATTTGTACACATGATCTCCATAGTCATGTGATAAAGACGGGTCTGTTTGATTTCTCATATTCCACCCTGATTGGCTGAGATTTCCTTCCAAAGTTTTCAGGAGTGACCCGTTTCGTACAAAATGCCGCAAACCATGAATGCAGCATCCGAGTGTCGTGAAACTGCACGCATATTCCCACTAGGCTGAGGAAGAAATGCCACTTTTCAAATCAGCCTCATGGTGGCGCTATAACGGCCCAAGTCACGTCTTTACATATAACTGCACCAATCTGCGTGAAAATGTGTAGGCACACTCCATACAGGCCAAGGAAAACGCCTGGCATGCATTTTTTTTATACATTTTATCGAAATATCACGCAAGTCGGTACACATGATCTTTATAGTCATGATGTAATCAAGTCGGATGTATAATGTATGCCAGCCATTTATTTTGAACACAACATGCATTAATTTTCATAACATTACTAAGCATTATGAATATACTGTTACGTCACAAACGATCCTATCCTGGTGGAGACCTGCCCTGAGGGGCACTTTTTCTAGTTTCCTCTCCTTTCTTCCATTCCTCGTTTTCTACTATTCACTCTTTTGTTCTTTTGTTCTGTCTCTCCCTGTCTTACTGTATCTCTCTCTCTCTTTCTCTCTCTCTATACCTCTCTCTCTCAGTGTGGGATTGCCGCAGCAGTCTGCAGCAGTATGCCTGCCTCAGCAACACACACGCACGCACACATGCACACATACATGCATGCACGCACACAATTCTGAATGAGAGGGAGGGGACAGGAAAGGAGGGGAGTGAAGGGGAGGGAAGAGAAGGAGAGAGGGAGAAATACAAAAATAATTTTCATTTGTCATTTTATGTAGGGTCTCTAATCTCAATTATACTGTATAAACGCACGCACGCACGCACGCACGCACGCACGCACGCACGCACGCACGCACGCACGCACGCACACACACACACACACACACACACACACACACACACACACACACACACACACACACACACAATCATTCCGAGGTTGAGGTACATGTAAGGCCACCCTTGAAGGGAGGGGAATACAAAAATAATAAACGAGTGATACAGTGGTTAGGACACACACGGTTGTTAACTCTATCTCTACCACGTCCGTATATATACGGACCCAAGGGTTTTTTTTTTATTCCATTGATTAATGTGCTTTGATCCCAATACATCTTTGTATGCTGTATCACTTTCCAACTATGGGAAAACAAGTGACACGTGAAACACGTGATTAAAGCAATGTTCCACCCCCTTTGTTTTCGTGGGGGGTTGTCTATCTCTCACCAGGGGACGCAGTACACTGAGGGACAGGCTAGTCAGTCCGTGCGACACTGTCGAGTCCAAGAGGCCTTCCATCCCCGACCCCCAGTTTCGCTGTACCCGGGGTCCCTGTCCCAGATTTCTCGTGGTCCGTTGGAGTAGTGGAACGGTGATCTGAGCCATGGAACAGCCCCCCCCCCACCTAGCAGTTGTCGGCTGAGAACGGCGATCTAGTTGGCGATTGAAGACGCGATGAAGACGGACGAGGGTATATACTTCCCACTTCTCCGTTGGAGTAGTGGAACGGTGATATGAGCTATGAAACAGCTCCCCCGTTGGAGTAGTGGAACGGTGATCTGAGCCATAGAACAGCCCCCCCCCACCCAGCAGTTGTCGGCTGAGAACGGCGATCTAGTTGGCGATTGAAGACACGACGTATGAGCTTGCATGATAATCGCATTCTACATCATGATGTATTGTACATTGTGTACATAGCGTGTGGTGGTGATGATGATGATGATGATGATGATCACATAGCCTACGTTCCTAACTTCCTTCCCCCATTTTCCTTTTCACTACAAACTACTAGCGATCTGGTAAACAGTTTTCATGTCTTCAGTAAAGAATTGGCTACATTTTAATAGTTTTCATTTTGTTTTAGTCACCTGGAATGTTTAGATTTACTGCAGTGTTTGATTTTGACAGCATCTTTTAGTTGTAGTCATGGTCTCTTGAATAGTTTTCATTTTGTTTTAGTCACATTTTAGTCACCTGGAATGTTTGGATTTACAAACACAGGATATTATGATATTACCCAAAATGCCTCCATCCATCCATCTTCAACTGATTATCCGTAGTCGGGTTGCGGGGGAAATAGCTCCACCAGATGTATACTACACAAATAAAAACAATGCTTTTATGCTAATAATTGCGTATTTCTGTGTGTGTGTGTGTGTGTGTGTGTGTGTGTGTGTGTGTGTGTGTGTGTGTGTGTGTGTGTGTGTGTGTGTGTGTGTGTGTGTGTGTGTGTGTGTGTGTGTGTGTGTGTGTGTGTGTGTATCTATATATTTATAGTAGGCCTATAAGTCATTTTGATTGATGTGATTTGTGGCTAAAATAAAAGAGCTGTGCTGTGCCAGTTCAAATCACAGTTATTCCTGTTGTATCTATCTATTCTGTTCACCCTGTTGTATCTATTCTCCCAGGTTTTGTTTTGTTTGATGTTTGTTTCTAGACTAGGTTCTACTATAGCTACATATTCATGCCATATATCAAATTAAACCTGAGGTTGTTGAGTGTAATTGTAAAAAAATAAAATAAAAAAAATTGCATTATCAAAATATCAGCCTCTACAATGCAGCGTGTGGCCCCCAATCCGCCTTTGACTGCTGAGAACTTTGAAATGGCACATGATAGAAGATTAATATTTTTTTGGCTGGAAGTGGACATTCTACGCTGTATTTGGATATACATTATGTTCACATAGCAATAGCAGTACAATGTCTAGGCATGCTTGTTTCTCAAAAATCTGTTTATGAGAGAAACAGATTTTTGTCACCTGGATATTGTGGCTTTTCATAGTCCATTTCTCAATTCATCCCTTTGAGCCTCGGCGCTGCCAGCAACGTGACAGAAGACAGGCCGATAACAAGTCAGTGTGACCGTGAGAGATAGAGAGAGAGAGAGAGAGAGAGAGAGAGAAGGGGAGATAATGAGAGAAAAATAAAGAAACAGTGAATGAGAGAGAATGAAAGAATATCGAAAGAGCAAAGGAACAGAAACAAGAAAAAAATCAAAAGAAAGACAAACAGAAAGTGAGACAGAGGTGCAACAGGCGCGCACACACACACACACACACACACACACACACACACACACACACACACACACACACACACACACACACACACACACACACACACACAATCATTCCGAGGTTGAGGTACATGTAAGGCCACCCTTGAAGGGGGGAGAATGCAAAAATAATAAACGAGTGATACAGTGGTTAGGACACACACGGTTGTTAAGATGAATAGCTTGCCCTGCGTTAACTTCTTCAGTTCAATAATTCCGCTGGCACCCTCAGCGGGTTTTTGGAAGAAGATGGACACCGTATTAAGACAATATAGGCCTAGTTGGAATGATAAACGACTTAAAATGGCATAAAATGGTCAGTGCTTCAATATACAGCAAGTCTGCTGGGGGATGAGCATGAGCACGCACGCGCGCAGGCACCGCACGCGCGCACGTGCACGCACACGCACACGCACACACACACACACACACACACACACACACACACACACACACACACACACACACACACACACACACACACACACACACACACACACGATCCCTGAGTGAGTGAGTGAGTGAGTGAGTGTGTGTGTGTGTGTGTGTGTGTGTGTGTGTGTGTGTGTGTGTGTGTGTGTGAGTGTGTGAGTGTGTGTGTGTGTGTGTGTGTGTGTGAGTGTGTGAGTGTGTGAGTGTGTGAGTGTGTGAGTGTGTGAGTGTGTGTGTGTGTGTGTGTGTGTGTGTGTGTGTGAGTGTGTGAGTGTGTGAGTGTGTGTGTGTGTGAGAGAGAGAGAGAGAGAGAATTTACTGTAACACATGTTGTAAAGGATACTGGATAAAGACTCATTGGGGGCTGTGAGCGTTGTGTGTTGGGAGCTTGTAGAACGATCTTCTATTTCAGGTGCATATATGCAATGTTTAACCAAGTATAACTCAGTCTTTTCTCGTATTTCTCTCTTTCTCTCTCAGCAAACTGCACATTATAACGAGCATAACTTAGTCAGTTATTGTATAAAAACACGTTTGGTGTGCTCTTCCACTGAGCTTGGTTGTGAGAATACCGGAGAACTCGCCAGTTTACCAAGTCGCCACGGCGAAAATCCTTCATCAATGTCTTCATAGTTATGCTAAGATGCTGTCTTCAAAAAAACAAAAACAAAAAAAAAGTATGTCAAACCCACAGATGTTATAGTTCATTTCCAAAGTGATCAAATTATTTTGTGCAATTAAATGGTCAGCTAAATGATAAAAAGGTGAGTATGTGAATTCCAATGATAAGTAGGCCTACCATTTCAGGAATTGTTTACTAATGAATTACATTGTTTCGGTACTTTGATGTTTAAACTTTTAGCATTCCTACTTTCTCTAGTGTTAACTCTAAACAACTACAGTATACTCTCTCTCTCAATTCAATATTAAAGTAAAACTAAAATGCACTAAATCGCGGCGAGTTGGTAAACTGGCGAGTTCTCCGGATACCGTTTGTGGACCTGGTTTTCAGTTTCCGCAGCCTAGTTGGTTGTTGAGTAGCTTCCAGAGCTCCCGAGGATTGTTTTTTTTCTTCCTCGGCATTATCATTAATAAAGTTTCTTTTTGCAGATTTGCTCATGGCAGTTACAATGTTTCTTTGCTTGTTTTGTTGGGTTTTTAGATTGCCCAGCTGAGATTGGAGATCACTGTCGAAGTGCTTGGCAAGCTTTGACTTGCATTTTAGAAATTCAGAGCATTTTTGTCTCTGGCTTTCATTGCAGTCAGTATGTCCGAATTCATCCATGGCTCCGAGCGGGTTTTGACCCTGATGGTTCTGGAGCTCTTGAGCTCATCGGACCAATCCAGACTCTCCAATTCTTGGTTAAAGGCCTCACTATAGAGTAGGTTTTGAGGTCCCTAGATATGACTGTTTTGTGACAGCCGGTCGTTAGTTTTTGTTTTTTTGCGGGTACAGAATATCATAAAATGATTGCTAAGCCCGCATACAATCACACCTTTCTTGGAGATTTTGGATTTGTCCGAGGTCAGAATGAGATCAATGATGTTTGAGTAGAATCGGTTTGGTAATTAGCTGACTGACACTGCGCAGGTCACAAAACCTACTGAATGATTTGAAGACAGGCACTTCTTTACGTTGTACGTCTGTGTTCCAATCACCAATCAGGATTTTCTCTGCGCCATCCTACTCAGCTAAGCATCCCTCAAGAATATCATAGAAGCCATGCTGGTCAGGAGGTCTGTAGACGGTGCCAACTAATACTGATTTAGCATTTTTGAAAATGAATTCAACCCACACAGTTTCAATTTCATCATGCTGCAAGTCAGTACGGGTAATGAATGAAATGAATGAAAATAGAGATGGAGAGAGAGAAGGGGAAGGGGAACAGTTAGGGAGAATGAAGGAGAGAGATCGATAGAGAGGGTAGGAAGATAGACAGAGATGTTGAAGGAGAGAGAGACGGAGAAAGTAGATAGCATGAGAAAGGGGGAGCCGGGAGGTAGTGCGAGTGAAAGAATCACACACGTGTGAAGTGAGGGGCGCTGTTATCATCTTCCAACATCGCTACCAATGTCATCTTTTATGACGTAATTATCAGACAAAACAAACATGGACAAAACAAACATTAAACTCTGTCCATTTCAATGGCGTTTTTAATGTTTGTTTAAGTAAAAACAAACATTAAACCTGTATATAAGAGGGGTTAGCGCCCCTCAAAAAGTAGAGAGACAGAGTCGAAGACAGAGAGAGATGAATACAATGAGACAAGGTAACACACACGAGAGAGAGAGTGTGAGAGAGAGAGAGAGAGAGTGTGGAAACAGTTAGTTATGTGAACCCTGTCCAATGGTCTCATATCCAATTAGCATGCTCGTTAACCCCACCATTTCTGTGGTCTGCCTAATTAGTATAGCTACAATAAAATGTGTAAAGCGACACTGTACAATATGCAGATGGTTCTGACATGAAGCCAATCCCAGCAGGTACACACCGCCGAGAGTGTATTCTCACTGTTTATATCCTTAAACTCAAGTCGTCTCATGAAGGATAAATTGTTATTAAATTGCAATTAAAAAAAAACAAATCACCAAAGCATTTGCTTGCATACTGACAAATACCACTTGGTATACGACCAGAGACGGAGACTCAATTCCAAAACAAATATTATATTAGGCTGTTCAAGCAGCAGATGCACATAACCTGCAGATGTCTTTCCTTCCGCCCCTTTATATTTTCGTACACAACACACAAACCATGTATATTATTAAAATGTTTTATTCCTCCATGGCATGATTATCTGATGTGTTTAACAGTTTATCTGAATGTTTTTCCTCTAATAATTCAAGCACAGATCCTTGGACCTCACTGTTCCATTCAGAGACAGTAAATTATATAGGCCTACTGCAAGACATGTTTCCCTCCAACTCCAAAGCAAATTGTGTTCTTTTTTTGAGAGTGAATCAATTAAACTTTAAAACATCTTTTAGAGATAGAAGGGAGCAGAGTGCTCGGGCTAAATCAAGGACAGTCTACGGTAGATGCCATCGACTGCCTGGGGAGCAGCTTATTCACTTATTTAGCATTACTGAGACTTGTTTCCGTGATTTCTTTCAAATGTCACATTTTGTATTCAAATTGTTGAAGTTAATGTTATTAATGAAATTATCCTGAAATTAAATTCAGCTCATGTTTGTGGTGCCTCAACCCCTCGTGTGACATTTCCATTTGATCCATTACATTAATTAAACTTTGGAAAAGAATAATTTGACTGAAAGCAGGTTGGAAACTTTGGAAAGGCTGACACTGGTAGCGGCTAATGACCTTTCCTACCTTTAATATTTTACTTGGTCAGTTCAAATCCTGTCGGCTCTGTGTCAAAGCTACATCAAGGATAGTTGTGAAGCGTGTGTGCGCGTGTGTGCGCGTGTGTGCGTGCGTGTGCGTGTGTGCGTGCGCACGTGCGTGCGTGCGCGCGTGCGTGCGTGCGTGCGTGCGTGTGCGTGTAGGCTCAGAATCAGAGGCAATAATATTGCAAAGACAATCACAAGCCTTCTTATTTTTTATGTGTCTTTTATTGGTCTAAACGAATAACGATGAGTAACACAGGCCACACACACACAGACTTATTTTTTTGTAAGGCACACCAGGCTGCTGGCTCATTGAAAAGGACCCTTTGTCCTTTTGCTGTCACTTGGCCTCTGGCAGGCACTTGACGTTCGGCACTGGCATACAGCTTGGCTCAAGCTTTCGATGCCCTCTGCTACCCAGAACCATGTGACTGTGACAGTTTAACACAATGAATGTATAAGAAATCCACAAATCCACAAGGATTGGTCTATGTATTACAGTACATGAAAATCATGAGTTATTCATTACAATCTTGGGACTAAATGAAAAATTACATGGTTTATAAGTAATATTTCCCAGAAGAATGTGAAATGTGTGAAATAGATTGACATTACTGTCAACTATAGGAAAGTGAACAAAAAACGGCCAGCCTCACCACGCATCAATAGGCCTATCTCACAGCCCGTTTTTCACGCCCACTTCCGGTAAATAGTGGTGACTTTAACATGAGCATTTACACATTTTTTTCTCTGGAGAATCTAAGTACATTTTCTAATGTAAAAATGTGACAGACCAATATTATTATGAAGCAAACAATATGGTAAATCAGCTCGAACAGATAGAACAAACCTTACCTTGAGAAAACAAAAGTTGTAGACTTCTTAAATTACCTCTGTTAACATGAAGCGTCTATGGAGTGACGTCACGCTATCACCACTAACCCCGAAAGGGGGCGTATTAAGGGGGGCGGGGAAATTCTGTGAGATAGGCTTATCGTCCAAAACCTTCCTAAAGAATACGCACATGAGCCTTATCCATTCTGTTACAGTACCTGAACACTGATCTATAAGAATACGCACATGAGCCTTATCCATTCTGTTACAGTACCTGAACACTGATCTATAAGAATACACACATGAGCCTTATCCATTCTGTTACAGTACCTGAACACTGATCTATAAGAATACGCACATGAGCCTTATCCATTCTGTTACAGTACCTGAACACTGATCTTGCATTGGGTAAGCCTGCTAATATAGGCTTAAAATTGTGTGGTGATGTGGGGTTATAGTAGTTCAACTAAGGGGCATGTTTGCACAAAGGGGCTATCACATGCAGGCTAATTATATCATATTACATATGATTTCTTTGTAATAGAGGCAGCAGTGTCTCAGGAGGTGCTGTTAAGTGGCCATCTGGGAACCCAATTTGATCCATGGCTCCACCTGGCAACATGTGGTTGGCTCTGCCATCATTCTGTGGATGGGCGAATGTGAGGCAAATAGCCTACATTTCAAAGTGCTTTGAGTGACTATAATACATCATTGAATGCAAGACCATTTACCACAATATCAACCACATCACATGTGATTTGTATTGCAGAAAATCATTCAGTGCACTGTTGAAATTGAAAATATATGGTAAAAGGTGCTTTTCCTATACTGCGGTCGCAATAATACATTTCTCTGAAGCGCTTTACAATGTGCATCATTTTCTCACATATTCACACACCGATAGTGGAGGAGACCATGCGACCAGTGATGGGCGCTCTACCTCCTGAGCAACTGCCAAACCCCATGGATGGCAGATAACAGCAGTGGTCTTCTCAGATAACAGCAGGATACAGTCTCTGGACTCACCCCCTTCAATCAAGGCCTGACTAGCAGTGCAGTTACTTTTACAACACACACAAAACTGCATCAGTAAAGGATCAAATCTGAAGGTAATTTGGCCAATCCCTGTGTAGCTGAATCTATTTAACACACAAGTGCACACTTGAGACGAGTTGAGAGGCAGAGCTAGCTTCCACAAAGCATCTCTTATTAACCAGCAGAGCTCGACATCCACTTGGGGGTCGTGTTGAGCATGTATCCTGCTGTTTGGTTGAGGGTAGACTAGCAATTCTGCCTCTTTCCTCAGCTCTTATCTCTCCTATTGCAGCCTTAGCTCCGTCTTACACAATCATTGCAGGAAATCATCGCCTGAGCACTATAGTTCTGAGCCGCCTGTGTACTCTAGTGCTTGTAATGATGGTCATGTACAGTAGGAACTGAAATGTATTACAGTAGGTAAGGTGTTGTGTCATAGTAAAGCAAGTATCAGAAAACCTAAACTATTACATGTAGGACAGTTGTGTGCAATAGTTATTACAATTATCCTGTGTTATTGGGTCAATTAAGTATTATTTCTGCTTTTCTCATAGTTTACTGCACTTGCATGCCTTGCTAACCTATTCCCTATAACGTCTTAATCCTGTAAAGCAATATAAATAGTAAGGCAATCCATATTCCCCGACTGAACAAAGTAGTGCACGGCAAAATCCTCAGTGTTAATTTATTCATTCTTGACTCTGACTGCAGTTTGAACACTTCAGTAATACTTGGGATTTAACAATGTAATTGTGATTACATTTATATTCACACAATAACCTACTTTTGCCATGTATGCCAATATGCCAATACAATAAGGCAGTGGTTCTCAACCTTTTTAGATCAGGGCCTACTTTAAAATCTCAAAATTGTTCACGGCCCACACATTTGACCACTTAAAGGAGAATTCCATGCTAGAATGCTTTATTACCTTTCTTACCTTTCTTTCTAGTCGTTACGTCCCCACCAAAGAGGTCCAGCCCAGGTGTTTTTTTGTGCAAAAACTCCTTATTGGCTATTTCCCCTACCATAAGCCCTCAATGAATTGCATTGAATTGAATGGGAATTGAATGGGGCTATGGGGTGTTGTGCTAATTCGCTTATTTCCATCAAAATAAGTAGTAAAGTGTGCCACTTTACTACATATTATTTACATTATGAAGAGACATATAAAAAAATTTTGAGCGATGGAAATAAGCGAATTAGCACAACACCCCATAGCCCCATTCAATTCCCATTCAATGCAATTCATTTAGGGCTTATGGTAGGGAACATATTATCAAGGTAATAGCTCGCACGACTCCAGTTGCTTTTAAACACTTTGAGCATCTTTACCGGGTGCGCGGTCGGGTACGTAACATAACAGGAACATTTCTCAAAGAGAAAACCAGCACTCACGGAACTCTCGTTTTAAGGCACTTTTAATTTATTCTTTTATCAGTTGACATATTATGCCGCAGAGCAGCAGTACAACGAACACGTTTCGGCGTTCAAGCCTTCATCAGCGTTGTCTATCTGCTGGAGACACTGGAAGTGCCACATTATATGGTATTAGGAGAGACAGTACCTCTGACCCATGCAGACAATGAGTTCTCAGCCAACTTATACCAAAAGTGCAAATCTAACAATTCAAACAACAACTTTATACAGTATAATAGACATGAGTCCTTAAATACCTATATACACATCTAAATTATGTTGACATATCAGTCCTTTTATCCCATATTAAAGTACCAGAAATAAGGTTCACATATTGACACACATACAATTTGCACCAAGGCACATCTGACTGAGTCCTTAAAGAGAAGGATTATTTTTAGGGGACTCAGCTAGATAATAAGCACAATATGTTGAGTTGACTGCACAATAATATTGTGCAGTCAACTCAACATATCTTGAGACATATATTATATGTCTCAAGATCTCTCTATCTTAATAGTCAGCCCCTCTCTTTGAAGGTTGTCATTTAATCTACATAAAGACACAGGGACACTCATAGCCTACCACATTGTTCGTGAGGAGCCTCTAAACAATATACATGTTGAAAAAGCAACCCAATGTAGTTGTAAATAACTTAATCAACTTTTTTAAAACATGTCACAACACTCAATTAGCTCAGAAAAATGAATTAAATAGTCTCTCAAAAACGGCTACTGTGTCGTTCAGTCCTAGGACAGCTTCACAAGTCTTTTCCTTTGAATTAATAATCCGACCAACAGCCTGGAAGTTCAGTTCATATATTTAAGTTGGGTTTATTGACGTGTAATTTCATCACCAGGTAGGGGAAATAGCCAATAAGGAGCTTTTGCACAAAATAACACCTGGACCTCCTTGGTGGGGACGTAACAACTACAAAGAAAGGTAAGAAAGCCTTTTGGTATGGAATTCTCCTTTAACACGGTGGCCTGTCGGCTGCCATAACAATGAAAACAATGTATTTGTTTTGTTTTATATATTAATGTTATCATTCAAATCGTAGTGTTTTGCCAATTATTTGGGGGTCCTCTTGCAATATTTTCACGACCCACCAGTGGGCTCCAGCCCACAGGTTGAGAGTTGAGAGAAATTCCTGTTCCACTTTGTTGAAGTGATGATGTGTTTAGTGTTTCTAAAATCGATACTCCATGCCGAGCTGCAGCAGCTCCTATCCGTTTATTACAGGAGAGGTGCTGTAAAGATACATAGGTAACGGTCCCTGAGGGCTGCGAGAGTCAAGTTAATCTGTTTGTTTCACATTATCCACCTGGTGGCTGGCACAGCTCCAAGGCAAATCACCACAGTGTTAGGTAAGGTGTCTGTCACAGAAGTCAACTAATGTGACTTTCAGAAACTTTTCCCGTGAATGCCTAAACTTTCCAAAGCCCCCCCCGCCCCCCCCCCTCTCTCCACCCCGAAATAAACTGATATTGCGAAATCGGAGATGACCCAGGTTTAGTGTTATTGCAGTTCATGTGAGATGTGAGGTTACACACACACACACACACACACACACACACACACACACACACACACACACACACCTTTATTTACCCACCCTCAGGATAGGAGTGCAGACAGGATTACTGCCCCATGTTCCCACGACAAAGCGTGACAGTGAGCAAAAGTTAGCTGGTTCTAATATTCCCAGCATACCTCAGAAATGGAATAATGGCTGTCCTTCCAAAAACTCTCCAAAACATTTGACAATTTTTTTTTGCATCCTTAGACTGGCTACCAATTTGTTTTAGAATGATTACATCCAAAGCCAGGTCTGGCCTTAGTCAGACATATATTTCTGATACAGTAACCATCCACATATGAACAAGCACGTAGCCTGATCCTCAGGCAAATCACTATGTACTGGTCAGTGGTCATTCAAAGTCCTGATTAAAAACCAAAGGAGACTTGGTTTTTGCAATTAGAGCTCTGACACTTTGAATGCCCTGCCAAGGCTGCCAGAGGAGATCAGGCTCGCTGAGTCCATGCCTTGTATTCAAATCTCTTCTTAAAGCGCAAATAACGTGCATTTTAAAACTGCTTTTAATATTTAATATCATATTGTCTATATCTCTCAAAGTTATTGTCTCCACCAGGCCGAAGGCATGGGGAGAGAGTATGTTTTGCACTCCGTCCGTCCGTCCGTGTGTCCGTGTGTCCGTCCGTCCGTCCGTCCGTCCGTCTGTGAACAGCTAATCTCCGGCACCGTTAACCCGGTCGATGCCACATTTTGCACACACACTCCCTGGATGCCAACGATGAACCTCTGCCCCAAAATTTCCAGAACGGCCTGTTATAGCGCCACCAGGAGGCCACTTTGTGCAAAACAAGCTTTTGGACAGTACACCTACAGATTTTGTCCAAACATCACGCAAATTGGTACACAGTCTCTCTAGAGCCATTCAACGAAACAGGTCTTTCAGTTTTCTCAGACTCCATCCTGATTGGCTAAGATTGGCTTCCAAAGTTCGCAGGAGTGCTCAGTTTCAAACAAAATGCTGCACATCATGAACACATCGTGTGATTTCCGTGAAATTGCGCACGCACATTCCCACTAGGCCGAGGAAGAAATGCCACGTGAACATTTTCAACTCAGCCTCATGGTGGCACTAGAACTGGCCGAAAAGTGTTTTTACCTCCAACTGCACGGATTTGTGGATAACTTTGTATGCACACTCCCTAGAGGCCAAGGAAAAACCTTTGCCTGGAATTTTTCACATCTGCTCTTTATAGCGCCACCAGGAGGCCGACATATATAAAACACATTTTCTAATATTACTCCTTCAGATGTTATCCAAATTTCACGCAAATCGGTACACATGCTCTCCATAGTCATGTGATCAAGACGGGTTTGTTTGATTTCTCATAATCCACCTTCATTGCCTACGATTGGCTTCTAAACTTTTCAGGAGTAGCCTGCTTTGTACCCGTTTTGTACAAATCGCCACAACTACTCAAGCGTCCGATTGCGGTGAAACTGTGCATGATATTCCCACTAGGCTGAGGAAGAAATGCCACTTGACAGTTTTCAAATCAGCCTCATGGTGGCGCTACAACAGGCCAAGCCGTGTCACACACACGCACGCACGCACGCACGCACGCACGCACGCACGCACGCACGCACGCACGCACGCACACACACACACAAACGTGATTATATTACTCCTAAACATTTTGCCAAACATCACACACAGTCCTATCCTCCTGGTGGAGACCTGTGCCCAGAAGGGCACTTTTTCTAGTTTCTAATGGTTTGAGCCTCAATCACCACTCTGATATAACCAGTCCTTGTCATTTCTTTCTGGACTTTGAAAGCAGTTTTAGCTGCAGTACCACAATGTCCTGAGGTGGTGGGGGTGCTGATATGCAGATTATTTAATATTTCAGTCATTATAATACTGATGCTAGATAAAACCAGGCTTGTTTCCATTCCATGCCAGCTTGGAAAATCAACAATGGTGGACATTGTAAACAAAGTGGAAATGCAAATTTGGAACTGAAGACTGAAGAAGAGGTGGAATTATACAAAGTAGGGTGACATTGATGACATCACGATGAGGACAAAATCAGTTGAGCTGTTCCTGAGAGCAATTTCCATTAAAGCACCCATATGATATGAAAGCCTGATTGTTCAAAATTGGTTATTTGTGGGGATAGAAAACACATATGGGAGCCCCAAAAACACAAAAGAAATTGAAAAAGTTGAATTTTATGTTATAGGTCCTTTAATACAAACTTGTACAAATTAGCTTTTAATGCCTATACCCCTCCTAGTTTAACTGTATTTATAATGTATTTATTATTATTTATAGTTTTATTTGCCTATTTTATGTACATTTTAATTATTGTGTGATGCATTTTCTAACGCTGCTTTTAAACAGTGCTATGCAAAATAATAATGCCCTGCCCTCCCTGAAGCCCAGGGACGTGGCTGGCCATTTTTGCCTTACTCGTTGGATGCTTCCCCCCCTCTCGATGAGAGCGCTGCTGCAGAGAAAATTGTTATTTTGAGGGTCGGCTTGGCACATTTTGTGTGCCAAAAACACACACCCCTCGGTGTGTTGCCCTCCGCGCAGTGCGTATTGCACGTATAGGTAGCGACGGCACTGCTGAAGCCAGTCAGTCTTTCTCATACCAGTTGGCCGTTCCTGGTGTGGTGCATTCTCACGCTTCTACTACAGCCTAACCTAACTACAGCCTCCAAACCAACTCCGCCAGCCAACACGCTAGTATAGTGGTAGTTGGTGCGCACTGCGCACGGCCAACTGGTAAGAGAATTACTGAGTCGCCTCCCTGAATGCCTTTGAGGTTCCCTTGAGTGGCACAATCAACCATCAGCTGTTAACATTGGAGCTGCTGGGAAGCCAGTATAATAATAGAAGACTGTGGCAACTCCTGGCCTGGTGGGTGTTAACCACTTCCAACCTGGCATCTCTATGTGTGCATTGTTTTTATTTGTGTCATTATGACAAAAGGTGAAAATAAAAACGGTCAACAACACTGTCATAAGACAAAGTATAAAAAAGGGCATAAGTGGTTAATGCGTGTAACTCGAAATGTGAAACCATGTTACTCAAGAAAAGCATATTATATGCTCAGGAAAGCTTCCTTAAAAACAAAATACATACATACATGGATGCACCTGGGACTGATGTATCCCAAGGTCATCGGGGTTTCGGGTCTCCCAACATCATACCCCTCACTCAGGTGACCCAGCCGGGGTGATCAAGTCCCGACTTACGTCCCAGTAGCTACCCTCGATCAGTCCCATTAGGGAAAAACCAGGGCCACACAATCCGTTCCTCCTGAACTACTCTGCCGGGACTGGGAGGTACCATTCTGGCGCGTGGAAGGACTAGGCTCTGTGGGTTGACTCCTGTCCGGGCCCCTCCTACGTCTCACCAGGACCACTCCTGCTCTCACCAGGTCAGGCCCTGTGTGTTGCACCAGACTCCCAGCACCAGGCACTTTATTCAGGAATGGTGGATTCTCGAGCCGCAACGGTTCCGCAGGCTCCACCTTGCCCTTGGTGGTGCCGCAGGCTCCACTTGAGGCTTGAATGGCCCTCCTAAAGGCCTCACCGTGGGTTTGTTGGGCTTCTTCCTCACGGAAGAAGCCCAACTACTAATGATTAAACATGGTGGTAGTCCCCCAAGGCAAAAGTGAGGTAAAGAAAACAAACTGGAAAAAGTGGTAATGGGCAAAATAGTTGAAAATGCTTTTTGGCACTTTATCCTGAGGTTAAAGCTTTCTCCTCAGGCCAGACTAATCTTAAATAATTTCTCTGGAACTCTTACAGTAAATACACCCCTCCAGGGACCAGCTTCACTGTAAAGCTTATTTTTCATCAATTTGTTTCTGTTGTAAGTGGGGTGGCTGCAGAACAACATGACTAAAAGGGGAACTAGATTGATTGTCTTACCCTTCACGTTGTTGCTAAACCCCACAATTGGGCTTAAATGGCACAAAACTGTTCAGCTCACTCAGCAGGCAAACATTTTCAAATAATTCACAACAAGAATATACAGAAACTCATGAATCGCAATCAACTAGATCAACAAAAAATGCCACAAAAAAATGAAAATGTTGACATCACAGCAAGCAGGGCAGTAGGTATTGCGCAAGAATATATTGTCCGAAAATACGAATTGTACTGTAAATATGACATGTTGTTTCCTATGGCATGCATTAGTATTTGTGCATGGAGAGATTAGTGCAAACGGAGTGGTTTGGTATAGGAGAAGCCGAACGGATAAAAGGAGTCTGACCGACTCCCTTGCCCCCCTTTTCAATTAGGGTAGAAGGCTGGTATGTCAAAGCACATACAAGCCATCAAAGATCTTACACATGCTCATGCACGCTCATACACATGCACGCACACACACACGCTCATACACACGCACACACACGCACACGCACACACACACACACACACACACACACACACACACACACACACACACACACACACACGCACACGCACACGCACGCACACGCACACACACACAGCAACAACAAGTCAACACAGACATCCTAATGGCATAACACTTCACTTCACAACTAAGCACAAAAAGGCACATTTAGGATTAGCAGAACATAGCATAGCAACAACGTAAGGATGCTCTAGGTGAGACAGTAAGTGCATTTTCCGACAACATCAGTGGCAGTGAAGGCCAGCGCCACCCGACAGATCTGCCGGTCGGCACGGCAGCTCTGGCGGCATGTGCTGGCGGCATCGTCGCTGTCGGCAGGCGCCACCCGGCAGATCTGCCGGTCGGCACGGCAGCTGACATCTCGGCCAGCGCGGCGCCATCCGGGATGGTGGAGGGTAATAAATAAACAAACAAACAAACAAACAAACAAATATTAATGATTTATTATATTCTTATTCTGAGGTCATTATGCAAGCATATGCATTCATATTATTTATTACGCAGGCATATTCCTATAGTTTTGAGGTCGTTTTGTAAGCATGCATTATTATGAGTGACACAACAGCGGCAGAAGCAGGCAGCCGCCGGTCTGTGGCGGATTAGGAGGCTTTGCCGGTGGCAGAGGAAACACCGCCACGGGTGTTGTCGGTAATTGGCGCCGTGGCTGCTGCCGGAAAATGCACTTGCTGCTTCTGGCTAAAAGAGTGTGTATATGGTAACTAAATTTCAACACTCTACACTGTCTACAGTATGAGCGTCAGTTCTAAAATCAAGTACATTCACCTTTGTCTCTATGGCCAAGAGAAGAGGCAAAATAAGTAACACAGCTCTGCCAGTAACAATAAATACAAGACAATAGGACAATGCGATGCATTGTAAGCTTGCATGTCGACTATTGGGGGGAAATGCCAAACATAGAGCCACGGTGGACCCCGGTCAACAAAGTGTGCTGTTGGGTTTAGGTGGTGAAGGTGAAGAGAGTTTTCCACACACCACTCTGTAAATTGTTATATTCTTAAGCACAGTAGTCAGTCTCACAATGACAGTGGCATCAGCAAATGTGATGGTCAAATCGCTTCTGCAGTCATTTGGTAAATGGTGCATTTATATAGCGCCTTTATCCAAGGCACTTTACAGCATAGATGGTGCATTACATTCACCCATTCACACACCGATGCCGGAGGAAACCATGCAAGGCACCAACCTGCACATCGGGAGCAATTAGGGGTTCAGAGTCTTGCTCAAGGACAGGAATACGTCTGGTGAAATCATACTCCCTTGGGGACCCCAGTGTAGTTTTGTAGGGAAGATGTTGTTGAGTTCACCCTAACACACTGAACGGAAAGGACTCTACCCAGCCCATGATAATGCTATTCGCACTTACACTGTAAAATCAATTAACACACTGTGTTAATTAACTGTAAGAAAGGGACCTATAACTTCACATTCAGGATTTTACAGTGTATTGTATGCTATTCAGCTTCCACATTAGCCATTACCACTTTAACCATGGCATCCCTTTTTGGAGGCATTTGATTATAGGCTAAAGTTCCAAAAATCCCAAATAAAAACAAAACAAAAACAAATCTAATTTTTTTTTGCATTTCTAGAAAGCTGCAATCCATACTTTAATTAATACACATTAGACCAATCTGCATGGTAGTACTAGTACATGACTAATTACCACAACGACAACTGTGGTGATTTTAGATGGTCTCCCTGCTTTTCTAGAGAAATGTATATCTTGTGGTATAGGGTAGAACCAGTTGAAATGTATATCTTGTGGTATAGGGTAGAACCAGTTGAAATGTATATCTTGTGGTATAGGGTAGAACCAGTTGAAATGTATATCTTGTGGTAGGGTAGAACCAGTTGAAATGTATATCTTGTGGTATAGGGTAGAACCAGTTGAAATGTATATCTTGTGGTAGGGTAGAACCAGTTGAAATGCATATCTTGTGGTAGGGTAGAACCAGTTGAAATGTATATCTTGTGGTATAGGGTAGAACCAGTTGAAATGTATATCTTGTGGTAGGGTAGAACCAGTTGAAATGCATATCTTGTGGTAGGGTAGAACCAGTTGAAATGTATATCTTGTGGTAGGGTAGAACCAGTTGAAATGTATATCTTGTGGTAGGGTAGAACCAGTTGAAATGTATATCTTGTGGTATAGGGTAGAACCAGTTGAAATGTATATCTTGTGGTATAGGGTAGAACCAGTTGAAATGTATATCTTGTGGTAGGGTAGAACCAGTTGAAATGTATATCTTGTGGTATAGGGTAGAACCAGTTGAAATGTATATCTTGTGGTATAGGGTAGAACCAGTTGAAATGTATATCTTGTGGTATAGGGTAGAACCAGTTGAAATGCATATCTTGTGGTAGGGTAGAACCAGTTGAAATTTATATCTTGTGGTAGGGTAGAACCAGTTGAAATGTATATCTTGTGGTAGGGTAGAACCAGTTGAAATGTATATCTTGTGGTATAGGGTAGAACCAGTTGAAATTTATATCTTGTGGTATAGGGTAGAACCACTATAGTTTTTTTTTTTTTTTTGTGGCTTTCGCCTTTTATTTTATATATTTTATGGAGGGACAGACAGTAGGCTGACAGGAAATGGGGAGAGAGATGGGGGGGAAGACATGTAGTAAAGGCCGTCGGGATCGGGAGTCGAACCCGCGGCACACTGCCAGACTGGATTACCAGCCAAGGTGCCTGGACCACTGAGCCATGGCCCAGGCCAGAACCACTATAGTTGACAAGTGAAGTGGTGTTGAATGGATCAGAAAGAGCAATTTATCCTCTGCCCAAGTGGCTTACTGCAGTGGTTCCCAAACTTTTTCAGACAGCCAGCAATGAGTAGAACGCTCCCAAAACAATTTAGTCTCTGTGACACATTTAGGGGCCACAGTCTGCATTCAAAGATGTTCCTAGAAGCTTTGTCATTGGTCGAAAAAAAACCTGGTCGCAATGACTGACCAATCAGGAAGTAGACCGGCAAATCGACCAATGACAAAGCTTCTAGGTAAAATCTTTGAATGCAGATTGCGGCCCCTCACAAAGACTGGCTGTCTGAATAAAAAGAAATAAAAAAGGTAATTACATTTTTGACATATTATTGCTTATAGCAGCTTTAATTATTATTATTATTATTTTATTCGTGGAATTTATTGGGGGAGTGTGTGTGTGTGTGTGGGGGGGGGGGGGTTGTTTTTATTTTTATTTTATAAAATATTTAAAAAAAATGGTCCGTGACCCACGGTAGAAATTGTGATGCTTGTGCACAATGTGCAGAGGACCCAGTTTCCCTTACCCAGTGGTTAAGATGAGAGTCAGGGCACACTCTGTTAATGCTGATGAGAAATCTACAAAGGGACGACATGCATATTGCTTAGGTGTGTGTAGATGTTGATACATTTTGTCTAGTGTGTACAAGGTGACCCTCCCTCTCCTGTACATGAAAAACACGTCGTATTACTGGAAAAGATTTCCTTTTTTTGTTTTTTAGGGCAGTTTTTTTCTGAGCATGCATGCCCAGTTGCTTTCTCTTTTGTAAAGTTATACAATAGAGTACACACATAGACACATTCATTATACCTGGGATTAAATTAGAACTTTTCACACAAGTGCTGCAGACAGCCCAGAGAATCAGTGGGTGTGAGCTTGCTTCCATCCAGTGTACAGTATATACAACAGATGGTGTGATAAAGCCCACAGGAATATTAAAGAACACAGACCGGACCAAAGACTTTTTCAGCTGCTGCCATCAGGCAAAACTTAAAGGACTGGACCAGCAGGCCCGCGACATATTTTTCCTCCAGGCAATTATAGAATGAACAATGGTATGGCCTTTTGCCTGTCTCTCTTCCTGCACATACAATATATGTGGGTGGTTTTGTAGTTAGATTGCTGAGCCTTAAATGTATATTCAGTGATTTCACTATATCTTTTATTTTTTTATTTTTTTTTAAATAATCCTCCCTACTATAGAGTGTGCTGACCATAGGAGTTCCTCCCTGTCCCCAGTTAACCCCTGGGAAAACCTTATGTTTTGTTTTTGGCTAGGGTTAGCCAGCCTTCATCCAATCAGGATGAGAGGGGCCTTTCTCCAATCATGATCAAGTGGGGGCGGGCCTTGGTGCACATGCTGTTGGCCTGTTGTGTCCCCCCCTCACTGTAGAGTGAGGGGGGGGCACATCTTGTTACCGGGGCGGACCGGGTTTTTTTCCAAATCACCCAAATCACTGAATGAGCCCTGAGCAAGGCACGGCTCAATCAAGTCAACACGGATAAACATGCCAGAAAAGCATTTGACAGTAAATAACTGACCTCTCTGCTTTCAACAACACCCAGGGGCCAGGGCAATATTCTATGAATTAGATTATGGGCCCTATCTTGCGCGCCACCTTACCCCTTATCTCTAAAAATGTTTTGCCATTTTTTACAATCAATGTAGAGTACGTCACTGATGGAGGTAGTTACTCACTAATCTTCCAATAGATTGCTATTTAACGTGGACAGCATAATCAATATCTTAGAGAACAAAGGCAATGGGCACTTAATTGGC